>NC_047092.1:166887061-167192170 GCF_902459505.1 Geotrypetes seraphini | reverse complement strand
CCCTGGCCAAGTCACTGGGTCCCCATTGCCCTAGGTATATTAGCTAGATTGTGAGCCCACAGACAGGGAAAAATGCTTGAATACCTGAATAAATTCATGTAAACTGTTCTGATCTCCCCTGGGAGAACAGTATAGAACACTGAAGAAATAGTGTGAAAAGCTTCAGCCTCTGATAACCAGAGCTGGTATTGTGACATCACAATGCCTCATTCCACCAATGCCTAAGAGCCGACCTCATCAGTGATGTCACAATGGCTTGATTGTCCCATACTTGGCTCACTTTTGCTACATTTTGATTTCTGGAGTGGCACAGTGGTTAAAGCTATAGCCTCGGCACCCTGAGGTTGTGGGTTCAAACCCACGCTGCTCCTTGTGACCCTGGGCAAGTCACTTGGTCCCCTATTGCCCCAGGTATATTTGATAGATTGTGAGACCACCAGAACAGACAGGTGAAAATGCTTGAATACCTGACTAAATTCACGTAAGCCGTTCTGATCTCTCCTGGGAGAACGGTATAGAAAACTGAATAAATAAATAGGACCAATATAAGTGATCACACCTTAAATAAAGGTCCAGACTTTAAGAATAAATGGGATACCCATGTGGGATCCCTACGAGTGTCAAGATAAGGAAATTGGGTCATTAGGGCATAGAAAGGGGGGTGGGTAAGCAGAGTGGGCAGACTTGATGGGCTTTAGCCCTTTTCTGCCGTCATCTTCTATGTTTCTATGTTTCTAAGATGGGTCATTTGGCCTTTATCTGCCATCATGTTTCTATGTTTCTATAATCAGAAAGTTCTATGACATCACAATGCAGGTGTAAAGAGCCTTAGCCTATAGGAAGAGGAGATGCAAATGTTAAGAGCCTTAGCCAATAGGGAGAGGAGGAGAGAGTGTTGATCATTGGAACAAGCTTCCAGAGCAGGTGATCGAGGCAGACAGCGTGCCAGACTTTAAGAATAAATGGGATACCCATGTGGGATCCCTACGAGTGTCAAGATAAGGAAATTGGGTCATTAGGGCATAGACAGGGGGTGGGTAAGCAGAGTGGGCAGACTTGATGGGCTGTAGCCCTTTTCTGCCGTCATCTTCTATGTTTCTATTTTCTGCCACTTGTGCTAGTATTCTTTAAAAAAATAAAAAGAGTAGACATCTACGTTTCTTTTTGGAACAGGCTTGGAATAGACTCTTGCTTATCCTGTTAGATAATTGCCCTCATCATTCTGATGAGATGTTTAAATTTCTGTCTTATTTCTATGTTTTACAGAGAGGCACAAGTGAAAGAAACACCTTCACGTTCACTTGAGTCTCAGCAAATATTCTTGCACTGTTCGCTTCAGAAAAGATCAGGTGTAGGACGGGAGGGTACAACTGAAACCCCGGACAACACATTTTCCCAAAGGTTTTGCTTCCTTAAAACAAACTGGTGATTATGATTAGACCCCTTCAAAATAAACACAAACATAATTGCCCACTAACTCTATCCTGTAGGAATTTCCAGAAACACGATGGTATCCTTAATTGACTATAACATGTTTTAATGCACGGTTTCTGATACGCTGTGATAGTTTGTCGTGGCTAAAAATGTTTTCCTGCTGATTTTCGTTTGTACTCAGTGTCCGGTGCATCTCGTTGCAGTGTCCAACAATAGTCAGCCAACTTTGATGGATTCCAGTTGCCCTGATACCTTTTTTCCATAGTGGCAATGCCCTGGTGAAACCTTTCGCCATGTTCGTCGCCGACTGCGCCGAGATTTACGGGGAAGAAGTCCAGGTGTGAATGCAGAAAGTGCATCTTCAGTGACCTGTTGCACTCCGTGGTTTTGTATGCTCTAAGACATTTGTCAACCAGTTGAATATAGTTTGGTGGTCTGTAACTGCCAAGAAAATTCTCAACGACAATCCTTGAATGCTTTCCAGGCAATTTTCTCTAGCCCGACGAACAGATCTTCAAATCTCTCGTCGTTGATGACGTTACTGATCTATGGACCAACAAAAATGCCTTCCTTATTCTTGGCGTCAGCTATTATTAATTGCATTAGCCTGAAAGTATAATAAGAAATTGTAAAAATGTACTTTTTTATTAAAATGGTGGGTGATACATAATTGTAAATGTGATTTTTGTTATGAGCAGCCAAAAATCTATATGATCTGTATGAAAGTTTTAAAGAAAAAACTTGGTTGTCCAGTGTAATTAGTGGCTAAAAGAACCCCATGTCCCAAGTGCAATCATAGGGTGTGTCTTTGTTTCCCTAGGATTATTATTATTATTATCATTTTTATATTTTATTAAGTTTTCAGATTTAAATTTACATAAGTATCTACTTGTTACAGAAGTACAGATGAAAGAAATTTGACATATGACATTATAAGATCATATGTTCCTTAGACCAGTGGTTCTCAACCCTGTCCTGGAGGACCACCAGGCCAGTCGGGTTTTCAGGATCGTCCTAATGAATAAGCATGGAGCAGATTTGCATGCCTGGCACTAGAGAATGACATGGTGGCGGTTACCCGCGGCTAGCCGCGTTTAGCTGCGGGTAACCCGCCAAAACGGTGACCAAAAAAAATGGTCACCGCAAGTTCGGGGACAAGGCAATTCACCGCCCCGTGGGGCGGTGAATGGTAGCACGGGGCGGTGAACCATCTGGAACGCGCGGTGAACGAGCGACAGCCCACTCTCTCCTGCCGGCCGGCCGACCATGCATCTCCCTCCCTCCCTTCTTTTCCCTTACCTTTTCTTGTTAAAACGCACGTTTTCTATAAGGCTAGGAGCTGTATTACAGCCGGAGCCTTGAAGTCAAGTCGCGTTGCACACTGGAAAAAGTCTCCTCTGACACAACTTCCTGTTTCCGGTTGCATCGGAGGAGACTTTTCTAGCTGGCAACCCGACGCGACTTCAAGGCTCCGGCTGTAATACAGCTCCTAGCCTTATAGAAAACGCGCGTTTTAACAAGAAAAGGTAAGGGAAAAGAAGGGAGGGAGGGAAATGCACGGCTGGCCGGTGGGAGGGAGCTGCTGGACCGCGTGAAGGGTGCTGGGGGGATGGAGAGGAGAAGATGCTGAAGACGGGGATGGGGCCGGGGCGGTGAAGGGGACTGCAGAGACGGGACGGGGCGGTGAAAGGGACAGCGGGGACGGGGCGGTGCAGAGGATGGTGGTCCAGGGACAGGGCGGTGACGGGGACATAATTTTTCCCCGTGTCATTCTCGACCTGGCACCTCCATTATATGCATAGCTCTCTCATGCATATGCATTAGGGCTATCCTGAAAACCCGACTGGCCTGGTGGTCCTCCAGGAGAGGGTTGGGAGCCACTGCCTTAGACCACAAACATAAGGGATGAAAGCCCAGATATCAGAAGGAGTTCTGTTAATAGAGGGGAAAAAAAGAAAAAACCAAAAGGCCTTAACTCCATATAGCTGTATCTAATTCTATCTGTTCAATTGTATACTTTAATTATCTTCTTTAAGTCTATAAAGGCCTTCAACTGGTCTGGCTCATAGAATATACAGTGTATTTCAAACCACCAAATTTAATAAAACATTTACAGGGATAGGATAACCTGAAAATTGCACCCAAATTCAAAATTTCTTGTCTATAAGGAAAAAAAAACCCCATCTTCCTACACTCCTGTGTTATTTTAATTACATCTGGGTATATCCACATCCTATGTCCAAAGAAAAGTGATTACAAAAGTAAATTTTCATTAAGTCCTATTCAAAAGCAAACAAAATTCTCAAAGCAGATCTCTGAGTAGTTTCTGAAATAAAGTCCTCTAATATTGCTGAAAGATTATTTAAATCTGGAATGTTCTGGGAATGTCTCTCCTCTGTCGGCTTTCTTTGATACATTCAAATAGTACCCCTTATTCAAAGGAGGTATCAATTCAGGGGGGAAATATAGAATTTCAATTAAGTATTTCTTAAACATATCAACAGCTGATACACCAGTTTGCATACCCTGGGTTTATTTTTAATGCATCCTTTCTCAGCTTCTTGCGTGATTGTGGCTATGTGGATCGCGTGTTTATGCTGTGAACATTTTCCGTGGATGTGCCTGTGCTACTTTCCTGATCCACTTATGTCTTTTGTGTTGGGTTCATAAGTTATCTTTGTTACTTAATTGCTGGTTATGACTGTTTGAGCATGATTCTATAAATGGCATCTACCAGTAGCCACCTAGATCAGGGGGCCTACCGAGCTAGAAGCCTAACAAATTCTTGAATTGGTTCAATCAGCGCTGTTAATTGAAAAGCCCTATTAAAAAACAATAAAAATGTTCAAAAAATTAATTTTCAGCTAGGGACCTAACTCAGTAGGAGTCATGTAGGCATCTACACAGAGACGCCTACACAAAAAGTGGGCATGTTAAAGGCGGAGTTTAAGCATGGATTGAGTTAGGTACCAAATGTTTTAGGCCATGAAAATCCTAGCCTAAGCTCCAAATGCATAACGGCAACTAACTCAATGTAGGCACCACTTGGCGGGAGCTTGAAAAGTCAGGGGCGGAGCTACAGTGCGGCCATTTTTGCGAGGTCGCCAAGATGCTATTCAAGTTGTATTCACCAAAGGGAGACGACTGATGGCCTCACGTCCTAAAGAAGCTTATGTAGGCGAAACGTTGGCCATCGTCGGTGTAGGGTGGAGTCTCCTAACAGATGAGTATTAGATCACTTTATCTTCTTATTGAGTGACTCGGGTGTTATGCATTGCACAAGGCTCCTGGCATTTAATTCAATTGAGGAGGTTTTTGTGTTTTGTTTTGTTTTTTATGCCGATGAGGTTCACCTACCCCATGTAAGGCTCTTCCACATTTAATCCAGATGCTGTGGAAGGGGTTTGGAGGCTTTTTCCTACCTCTTGAATTTTTTCCACCAGTTTATGATGCCATCTGAAACTGAAGTCACTTTACAACGGATAATTTTGTAAGTTTGTAATCAACTTGCATATTGCACGGTAAGTGTGCTGATTGATATCAGGGGGTTTGTTTCACAATTCTATAAATGACACCTAACTTTTAATGATAGGTGTCTACCAATTTTGGTGCCATTTATAGAATCAGGCCCTTCCTCTTGATTCATTTATTTAAGTATTTATATACCACTTATAACCTAAGTGGTGTACATTCAGGTACTCAAGCATTTTTTCCCCCCCTATCTGTCCCAGTGGGCTCTAATGTACCTGGTGCAATGGGGGATTAAGTGACTTGCCCAGGGTCACAAGGAGCAGTGTGGGATTTGAACCCACAACCTCAGGGTGCTGAGGCTGTAGCTTTAACCACTACACCACTCCTTCTGATCATCTAAAGCGGTGTCTTGCAAACTTTCTCAAGCCGAGGTACACTAATGGTAGTGTCCACAGCTTGGGCACCCAGAAGCGTGCAGACGTCGCCGTGATGACATCACAACATCCGCGCATGTGCAGAGGCCCTCCAGATGGGCCCCGAGATGCCAGTAGGGGGTGCCAGCAGGGAAGAGGGCCGGAGAGAAGGAGAGGCACTGGCGCCAGCTGACTGCCAACAGCAGTGTTTCTCAACTACTTCAAGCTAAGTACCCCCTAAGTCTAACAAATATCAACTGAGTTTCCCAACCACAGACCTCCCTAGGCCCACCCAAGCTCTGCCCCAGATCCCATCCCCTTTACTAATTGTAATGCAATTTTTTCCATTCATTTTTCATATACACACAATATACACAGCAGATATAAATTCTCAAAACTGACACATTGCAATCACTATATTGAAAATAAAATAATTTTACCCGCCGGCGATCCTCTGCAGGCTGCTGTAATTAGCTTTAAAGGTGAGACCGGGAGGCCAGGGGGGAAGCCGGAGGATGCAAGAGAGAAGGGGGAAGCATGCAGACCTTCGGCGAATCGGGCAGCGCTGGCGCTGTACTGCGTAGGCAAGTCAGCTGGCAGGCGCCTCTCTTCCTGCTCAGTGTGCCGCGGCACCACACGGAATCTCAGGAGGCACACAGTTTGAGATACACTGGTATAGTGGCACAATCTCAGTAGTCAATAAGCTGATAATCTTTCAAGCTTCTCACGATGTTGCAATGTAATCACGTGGTTTTATCTCATCTGATCCCATTGTAATACTTAAGGCCCCTTTTACCTAAAGTGAACCAGTTAGCACAAAAAATTAACTTGTCCTTTTAATGCACATCTGCACAAACGGCTGCAAGCAGTTGCGACAGTAATTGCATGCAAATTCCAGCTGTGACTGCATCGCATTGAATAGGGTATGGACCATGCCTCGTGGTTAACACATGGTAGCTTAATGCATGTGAACTGTCAACACAGCGGATAATCTAGAGCAGTTGATGCCACCTCATCAGAAGACATGTAGAGGGTAACCATGATTTGGATGGTGAGTACATAAATGCAGGCATTCTAGTCTTTTAAATGACAATAATCCAGCTACTGTATGTGCTATTCTATAAGTATAACATAACATGTAACTATCCATACAATGCCGTTAAATATTTCTAACTGCTCAAAATATATATATTAATATTAATGTGCTCAGTGCCTCCAGCAAGGTCATAACTGCACATCAATTGTTCCTCCAGTTGATGTGCAATGATGGTTACAGTACTCCAAGGGGTCAGACCACACTTGGAGTACTGTATCCAACACTGGTCTCCCTACCTAAAGACAGATATAACCCTGCTGGAGAGGGTGCAGAGGCGAGCCACGAAGCTAGTAAAAGGCATGGAGAATTTAAGCTATAAAGAACGCCTCGGAAAACTCGGATTGTTCACCCTCGAGAAGAGAAGACTGCGAGGGGATATGATAGAGACTTTTAAAATACTAAAAGGATTCGACAAAATAGAGCAAGAAACATCGTTATTCACATTGTCAATTGTGACACGGACAAAGAGGTCATGGACTGAAACTGAGGGGGCAACAGGCCCAGGACAAATGTCAGGAAGTTCTGTTTCACACAGCGAGTGGTGGACGCTTGGAATGCTCTCCCGGAGGAGGTGGTGACGGAGACTACCATTCGGGGAGTCAAGGGCAAGTTGGATGCACACTTTCTTGCAAATCACATTGAGGGATACGGGTAAACAAGGTATTCATCAGGGAACACCTAGCTTAGCCTCCGCGTGCGCGGGTCGCCAGTCTAGATGGACCTAAGGTCTGATCCGGTGAAGGCATTTCTTATGTTCTTATGCTCCTGGTCCAATCCTAGTTATGACCTTGGTGGAGGCACTGAGCACTTTAATATTAATATATATATTTTGAGTAGTTAGAAATATTTAATGACATTGTGTGGATAGTAACATTCATATATGAATGCCAATTTCATTTAGTAATTTCCCACTATTTTGAGTTAGTATAACATAACATAACTATTTATTTGTATACCGCTTTTCGGTTTAGGCGGTAAGAGAAGGACTACAGTAAAGAAGGAATTGATAACATTTACGAATAAGTATGCCATAGGTATTCCTAACTATCCTAGACAGGAACTCAATCTATGCTAAATAACCTTTGAAGATGAATTATAGGAAAAGAAAATACATGAGATGAAAGAATACATTGGTTAGAGATAGGTAGAAACTTGGAAAAAAAAAAAATCAAAATAAACTCGTATAATTCCAGTCACTAAGAGAAAAAAAAAGTTTAATTCAGTGTAAATGGAGCCATGACCAATTTCACACACCTATCTTCTATGGCTCATAGTTTGCAGGTGGGCGGAGTCTAGGTGGAGCAGGCATGCGCAGGAGAGGGGAGCCACTCACTGCCGCTATGCCACTGCTTACATTGGCTGCCCTCTCGGATTGCCCTCTTTGTGCGTTCGTGTTATCTGCGGTAAACTCAAGGGGAGGTAAATGTTAACTGTATGGAGAGAGATAAAGGCCTGCGCCCAGCGGCTACTGCAGAAGATTTTTGCAGCTAACATGCGGCAGCAGCAAAATTTAAGCGCAGCTCAGTGAAATGAGGTCACAATGCAGTAAACTTCAGTACTTTTTAAGTTGGGGCCCGCTGTGGATCCACATGAGCTGAAGAACAACCAAATATCTTCCAACGCAAGGCCACAACAGTACTCGCTAGTGTGCAGTGGCGTAGTAAGGGTGGAGGGGTGGGCCACTTTGGGCGCCATCTTGCTGGGGGCACAGGCGCTCATCCTCCTCTCTGCCCCCCTGCTCCTTTCCAACTCCCCCCCCCTGCTGCGCACAAGCGCTCCTTCCTTTACCCCCCCCCCCCGGACCTCTTTAATTTTCCCAGCGTGAGCAGCATCACAAACGTACTTCCCACTTCGATGCCGGCTCTCTCCGATGTCAATTCCGGGTCCTGCGCCTACGAAGTGACGTCGGGGAGAGAGAGCCGACATGAAGCAGGCAGCAAGTTCATGATGCTGCTCACGCTGGGAAAATGAAAAGGTACGAGTGAAGAGAGGGGGAAGCAGGTGCAGCAGGGGGATTCGGGAAGGAGCGGGGCGGAGAAGAGGTGAGGGGTGCAACCACCCTCGCTACACCATAGTAACATAGTAGATGACGGCAGATAAAGACCCGAATGGTCCATCCAGTCTGCCCAACCTGATTCAATTTAAATTTTTTAATTTTTTTTTCTTCTTAGCTATTTCTGGGCAAGAATCCAAAGCTCTACCCGGTACTGTGCTTGGGTTCCCACTGCCGAAATCTCCATCAAAACCCACTCCAGTCCATCTACACCCTCCCATCCATTGAAGCCCTCCCCAGCCCATCCTCCCCCAAACGGCCATATACAGACGCAGACCGTGCAAGTCTGCCCAGTACTGGCCTTAGTTCAATATCTAATATTATTTTCTGATTCTAGATCCTCTGTGTTCATCCCACGCTTCTTTGAACTCAGTCACCGTTTTCCTCTCCACCACCTCTCTCTCTCTTTGTCTTTCTCTCTCTCTCTCTCTCTCTCACTTTCTTTCTCTTGCTCTCTCTTTCTTTGTCTTTCTATGTCTCTCTCTCTCTTTGTCTTTCTCTCTCTCTCTCACTTTCTTTCTCTTGCTCTCTCTTTCTTTGTCTTTCTATGTCTCTCTCTCTCTTTGTCTTTCTCTCTCTCTCTCACTTTCTTTCTCTTGCTCTCTCACTTTCTTTCTCTTGCTCTCTCTTTCTTTGTCTCTCTTTCTCTCTCTCTCTCTCTCTCTCTCTCTCTCTCTCATAGTAACATATAGTAGATGATGTCAAATAAAGACCTGAAAGGTCCATCCAGTCTGCCTAACCTGATTCAATTTAAATTTTGTAAATTTTTTCTTCTTAGCTATTTCTGGGCAAGAATCCAAAGCTCTACCTGGTACTGTGCTTGGGTTCCCACTGCCGAAATCTCCGTCAAAACCGACTCCAGCCCATCTACACCCTCCCAGCCATTGAAGCCCTCTCCAGCCCATCCTCCCCCAAACGGCCATATACAGACACAGACCATGCAAGTCTGCCCAGTACTGGCCTTAGTTCAATATTTAATATTATTTTCTAATTCTAGATCCTCTGTGTTCATCCCACGCTGCTAGTGTGTCGATGAAAACCACCCTTTCCAGCCTGCCTTCAAATTTTTCATTGAGAGTATTTTCCGAGAAGTGGGTATTTCCAATTGGGTTCTCTTTTTGTTAAGAAGGGCCTTGTCCATCAAAGCACGCGGCTCTTCCTCCCATCCAATTTCCCCCTTTCTGTCTACCCTTTGGGTAAAGAGCCAGAGAGCTGTAAGCGAAAAACAAAATGAAGATAGGGCCATCACCTTGCATTGAACAGAATGTAACAGATATTTGGTAAAACAAAATTAACTAGAATTTTAAATATCAGAATCTCAAAGTAAGTATAGACAACAACTCCGCAGCTATAGAGAAAGAACAGCTGCTACAAATTAGGGCTCCTTTTACTAAGGTGCACTAGCGTTTTTAGCGCACGCAGCAGATTAACGGGCGTTAACCCCGCCCTATGCGGCTAGAACTAACGCCAGCTCAATGCTGGCATTGGCGACTAGTGCGCACGGCATTGTAGCGCGCGCTATTCGGCGTGTTAGAGCCCTAATGTGGCTTAGTAAAAAGAGCCCTTAGGGCATTAACGTGCGGAATAGCACGCACTAAATTGCCACGCGCGCTAGATGCTAATGCCAGCATTGAGCTGGCGTTCTAGCTGCATAGGACATTGTAGCGTGCACCATTCCGCGCTGAATAGTGCACGCTAAATTGCCCTGCACGCTGGACGCTAACGCCAGCATTGAGCTGGTGTTAGTTCTAGCCGCATAGGGTATTGTAGCGCACGTTAAAGCCCTAACGCGGCTTAGTACAAGGAGCCCTTAGGGCATTAATGCACGGAATAGCACGTGCTAAATTGCCACGTGCGCTAGATGCTAGCGCCTCCATTGAGCTGGCGTTCTAGCCGCATAGCGCCTCCATTGAGCTGGCGTTCTAGCCGCATAGGGCATTGTAGCATGCACCATTCTGCGCAGAATAGCACACGCTAAATTTCCCTGCGCCCTAGACGTTAACGCCAGCATTAGTTCTAGCCGCATAGGGTATTATAGCGCGCGCTGTTCCGTGCATTAAAGCCCTAACGCGGCTTAGTACAAGGAGCCCTTAGGGCATTAACACACGGAATAGTGCGCGCTAGACGCTAATGCCAGCATTGAGCTTTTCCTCCACGTTTTTCACACTAATTTGTAACAGCTGTTCTTTCTCTGTGGAGTTGTTTTGTATATTGATTTTGATATACAGACATTTGGCAGTATTCTACAGAAAGCCCTCTTCATGCTCGGGAGGTAAGTTACAGGATATAAGTAGTAGTACTCCATGTGAGCTACGCCCCACTCTTCTTCCCTTCTGCAGATTCACTGTTAGAATAAGGATTTTTCACTTTCTCATGTCAGGAGTCGATGATGACGTAGGTACAAATGAATCTGTGAGTGTTGCTTGGACTGGCGGCATTTGCGAGTCGGAATAGAAAAGCATTGTTGGGGGGAGGGGGAAATTGTTGCTGAGTGCGGTCTGTGCCTTACAGCACTAGCTTAGAAAGTAAGTGTCATGCTTGAGAAACCCGTTTGTGGGCCTGCTTTGTCGTTGGAAGTGCAGGAGTAGTATCCACTGAAGCATTGATTCTCAAGCTAGCTCTTTAGCAAATATAATTACATCCGCAAGGTAATCCTTGTAGATTTACCTCCTGAACATTGATTATGGATATCCTTCACACTAAGCAGGCGAGCAGGATCCCAGGAACTGCTTATAGGGCTACTGAACCTAAGAAATGAGACTGCCTATGTCCTTTGAGTTCTTCGGTGTTTTCCAGTTTGTGCGTTATTTACGGAATCGTGCTAAACAGTAAAAGGGAGAATTAACGCATATTATTAATGTAAACTCCGCACTAGCAGCTGGACGGCATGGCACTGCTAATTGCCAATGTGGACTGGGGCAGGAAATGGGTAGAGGCTGCACCTTATACAGTTAGATTCACTAAGCTCACCAATCTTGTCCCGACCAGTGCTCGAGCCTTTTCTGACCCCCGACCCGATTCACTAACCTTCTGCCCGATCCTATCTGCACCCGATCCGCACATGCAAATGAGGGGAAATGCATGCATGAGTAGGAAGGCAGCAATTCACTAAACCAATGAAGGAACACCCATTGGGCTGCCCGATACAAAAAGAAGCGAATGCTGAGGACCAGTCGCTCATGTCCTTGCCGACTGTCCTGCTCGCTGCCGCCCTGAAATCTCAGCCCTGCAGCCCTGAAACCATCAAAATAAAAAAACATCTCCCTTGTGCAAAAAACACTCTGCTCTCTGCCGCCCTGTGGAGGTGGGGGGGGGGGGGCAAGAAGAGGTTGAGAGGGGCGCCTCTCACCCTCGCTATACCACTGGTTGCAATAAGGTTACAGAGATAATAATATTCCTATTTTGCCCTAATTGTACAAATGTTTTGGAAGCATGACGATTGCTTATTGACAATGCTAATAAGTAAGGTATGGTTTCAAGCACATGTTACCAAAGAAAAATAATGTTAGAAACATAGAAACATGATGGCAGATAAAGGCCAAATGGCCCATCCAGTCTGTCCATCTGCAGCATCCACTATCTCCTCCTCTCTCTATTGGCTAAGGCTCTTTACACCTGCATTGTGATGTCATGGAACTTTATGGTTATAGAAGCATTGTAACATGATGGCAGATAAAGGCCAAATGGCCCATCCAGTCTCCTTTCCCTATTGGCTGAGGATCTTTACACCTGCATTGTGATGTCATGGAACTTTATGGTTATAGAAACATTGTAACATGATGGCAGATAAAGACCAAATGGCCCATCCAGTCTGCTTATCCACAGTAACCATTATCTCTTCCTCTCTCTAAGAGATCCCACATACCTATCCCAGGCTTTCTTAAATCCAGACACAGCCTCTGTCTCCACCACCTCTTCCGGGAGACTTTTCCATGCATCTACCAGTATTTCCTTAGATTACTATGTTGTGAGGATATCTAATAGAAATGGGTAGAGAAGTGAAACTGACTGAACTGAGAGACTGGAAAGAAGGGAAGAGAAGAAACAAGAGTAAGAACACGGCACTGAAGAGCAAGCCATATTGCGCTTTATTATCAGCCAATACTGTGCTACTAGAAAGCTGTGAGCAAAAATTCAATTTCCTCTTCTAGAGAGCCTGCACTATAGATTATATGTTGCGATTTGAGACAATAGTCTTTATACAATAAAGGGTTTTGTGCAACAAGTACTGAACGGGAAATAGTCATTTCTGAAAAGGGCCGATAAGGCTGATAAAGCTACGGTTTGACATTGTTATCACTGTTTCATTTCGGTTATTAATTTACATTCCACCTTTGCATACCCAGAGCTTCCTCCAAGTCAAACTGCAGGCAAAAATAGATCAAATACAACCGAAGCCAATATAGTACTGTACAGCTCGAGCTACTGTTGGAGAATGATAAGGGTGATTAGGGCTCCCTGATCGTAGGCCGTTGTAGTCTCGTGAGACCACGGGAACTCACAGCAAGGGTGCACAGCACGGCTGGCTCTGCACGGGGCAGGAGCATAGGAAGATCGCTCCTGCCCTGCGTTGCCGCTAGACCAAAACCCACCTTTTTGATATAGCCTTCAATCCATAACCCTATTCCTCTGCCCTCCAACCCAACCAGCTAATTAACCCTTCCCCTTAACTGTATCCATGACATCCTGTTTGTCTGTCTTGGCTGTTTAGATGGTAAGCTCTTTCGAGCAGGGACTGTCTTCTTTGTGATTTTGTACACCATACTACGCCATACCATAAATTGTTCCAGACAAACTACCAAACATAGGCAAAGTGTGAGCATACTCGGGTGTGGTATGCCAAGTTTACACTTAAATTTTCACCAGAATTTGATTTGATTTTCATTTTTATTTAAAGTATTACAGCATTTCTTAGATATTGGGTTTTCTGGTTGCGTGAGAGGTATGGTTAATTGAGTTACGGTTAACAGAGAGTCTACTGTATATATATTTTAATTTGTACTTCCATTGTCAACATCTCTATAGTATAATTCTAAAAAGGGTCTTAAACGAGAAACATCATAGAATTCAGAGCTCGAATGAACATAGCAATTACAGCACAGTGAAGTACAAATATGCAGTAATCATAAAATAATAAGATGGCATAATTTATGTGACTTACCATTCTTATTTTCTTGTATTATGAGAAATTGTATTTTGGCAGATTTTAAGTACAAGTGTCTATTATACAATTGCCAAACAATCCATGTTATGTGTAGTTTGAAATACATGTTTTTCCTATGCATAAAAATAATAATTCTGCTCACAGTGTGAGGTACCTAATTCCCATCTAAAGTGCAGCTTCAAATATCACCCTATTATATGCTAACGATGGGTTTCCCTAGTCTTGGAAACCCATTTCATCACCTGACTACAGTCGGCCTGCAAAACATATGCTGGGGGCCCAGTGGTTGTAAATCTATGCTCTGTATACTTCCTGACAACAAGGCTGGTTAAGTGGGTCCCTGGATAATGCTGGGAAAATCTGGGCCTCTTTAACTAAAGTATGTTGAGCACATATCCCCAAATGTATATGGCGTCATAAGTTGCACACAAGTTTCATTGGCTGGGGGGAGGGTCTAGAAAATAGGGGGGCCCTTTTAGAGGCCAGAAGGGGGATTGGGGTTTTACTCAAATTAACATATAGTTATGCGGGACATGCACAACTGTCATATGCAGGCCCTGGCTGAATGTCAGCTGGGGTCAGGGTTACCAGACGTCTGGACTTCCCCGGACATGTCCTCATTTTGAGGACATGTCCGGGGTTCTGGACGGCTTTTAAAAACCGCTGTCGGACAGGAAGGCAACGCAATGACGGTACACACTTGTGTGTGATATCATCGCGTTGCACGGGCACATGCCCTTTTGTCCAACCAGAGCGGGCAGCAGGTGGCAGGGCTGGGATTGGTCTAGGATGGGATTGGGGGGCGGGACTGGGGCATGATGGGGCAGAGATGGGTGGAACTGGACGAGCCTGGGGGGGCGAGTTTAAGGGGTCTGGATTTTCTGAACGGAAAACCTTGTAACCCTAGCTGGGGCCCCCAAAGGCTCTGGCAACCATCCCAACCATAGTAATATAGTAACATAGTAAATGACCGCAGCTAAAGATCTGAACGGTCCATCCAGTCTGCCCATTAGTTACACGCATTATAAGTTCATGTTTAAATTAAATTGATAATTCTGGGCAATAGACCGTAAAGTCCATCCGGTACCGACCTTAGGTTTCAACCACTGGTGCTGCCGTTGAAGATCACTCCAGCCTATCTAACCATCTCGTTCTTTGCGGCATACATACCGTAAAGTCTGCCCAGCAACATCCTCACGTTCCGATTTACCGGAGTTCCCATCGATGCCCTCCCCAGCCCATCCTACACTGAATTGCCATAGATGGGACACAGACCATGCAAGTCTGCCCAGTACCGGCCTTTGTTCTTTAAATTTAGCCCTGATATCAAGTACCAGTGCTTCTGCTCCCTCTAAGCCAAGCGGGGGTCCTCCAACTGTATTTCTGCCAGTGGGGGGCGGTGTTTCAATATTGTGTTTTCAATTACTAGGTTCAGGCAGGTTGGTTCCCTGGAGTCCTACAGTGCTCGCCTGTCCCTCACTATTGAAAATGTGGTAGTGAAACAGCACCCCCAAGTGGCAGGATTGTAGATGAAGGACGCCTGCTCAGCTTAGAGGCAACAGCGGCCAGTACTCTGACATGGTCCAGCCCTGAATGTTGGAAGCTAATCTAGCCAGAGATGGTCAGCGTTTAATAAAATGCTGACCGCCGGTAGCTGAATATCAGCCAGATTGTGGTTTCACAAAATTACGAGGAGCGCTGCTGGAGCTTATTACAATAAAACCTTAGATGAAAGGAATTCAAACGGCAGACTCCAGAGTTGGAAATTGATTGTTAAGTTCATCGACAGGATTTAAGGTTCCTTTAAACGCTGTGAGAGCACGTAAAGAATAGTTCAGTTGCCAAGAGCATTTCTACAATTGGAAAATAGAATTTTTAACAGTCTTGACAAGGTTCAATTGTTTTAGTCCTAGAAATGGTCACTTCAGCGCAAGACTCAGCAGACTGCTACTCTCTGTTAGTGGTCCCTGAACCTAGTTATTGATTACCTAGCAGAAAGCTCCCTGCTCTGTGTGCTGCAGGAAACAGTAAATTTGACTCCAAATAGTATATTTGTATGCAAAATATAGTCAAAGTGCCACTTACATATAATGTTTATGGTCTGCTTTACTGAGATCTAGGGTGGTGGTGGGGGTCAGTAGCTAGACTGCAAATGTAAAAAAAATATATACATGTATATATGTATCCTATATAATAAAACGCTAGCCGCGCATGCGCACTCAGACCTGCGTGATCTGTAATCCCTGATCCGTGATCTGTAGGTCCGTGGCCAGAGTGCGTATGCGGCGGCTAGACAAAGCGGGAGAAACAGACTCGAGCGCTGTGGCCGACTCAGGATGGGAGGATGCGCCGCAGCAAAGTGCTGCACAGGTACTGGAGGGGGAGAGACATATCGCTTCTGCACCGGTACAAACCTCCCTCCAGCGTTGGTAGCCGCAGCACGTTAAACAGGCTGCTTCGCGACTCTCCTGCAGTTGAGTCCCTCTGCCGCGCACTAATAATGTCATCAATGACGCGACAGAGAGACTCAACGGCAGAAGAAAGCCGCGAATCAGCCTGTTTAGCGTGCTGCGGCTGCCAACGCTGGAGGGAGGTTTGTTATTAAAGTCATCTCGCCGGGAGGGTCGCAGAGTCAGCGGGGGTTGGGCTGGGAGGGGAGAGAAGCGTCTGCCTTGGGTGCTTCAGGCAGCAGCAGCATTTACAATTCGCTGCTGTTGCGGCTTCAGGCCTTCCTCTCTGGCCGGTCCTGCCTACTTCCTGTTTTCATGAACACAGGACCCCCCAGAGAGGAATACCTGAAGCCAGCAACAGCAATGAATTGTGAATGCTGCTGTTGCCCGATGAAGTAGTTGAAGGAGGAAAGTGAGCAGAGGGGGAGAGAATGGCTTGGAGGGAAGAACAGATGGCAGGGCATGGAGGGAAGGAGGAAGGTATGCCAGACCAAGGGAAAAGGAAAGAGGAGATGGAGAGAGGCCATATGGGACAGAGAGAGAGGGGGCGGACACTGGATGGAAAGAGAAGAGAGGGCAGTGAATGGAAGGGGCAACATAGAGGGTGAACAGTATTCTAGCACCCGTTGATGTAACGGGCTTAATGACTAGTATGTATATAAATTTATATATTTATGTTTGGACACACTATATAAGGTATTGAAAATGAACTAGTTGAAGCCAGTGCTTCAGACCCTGCATAAGGGGCCGAAATCTGAAAAGAAGGCTAAGTCACGGGCTAAATTTATTTTTTGAGATACTTAGGGGCCCTTTTTAAGGTATGCTAACCGATTTATCAAACACCTTAATAAAAGGACCCCTTAGTCTTAGTAGAAGTATAGGGTTACCACCTCTCCAACCCCATGCTGGCTCTGTGATGTAAACAAAATAAATTTTAAAAAGACTTTTCCTCTCCCTTTCAGATTCTAGTTCACGCTCTCTGTCTTACACCAGCTCGCCTTCTTTCTTCTCTAGAGTCTGAGGGATGGATTGAGCAGTGCCGGGCTCATTTCTTCTTCTGCTTGCCCCATGCAGCAGTGTGTGTATATAATAATAATAATAACTTTATTTTTCTATAGCGCAGTACCACTAACAGTTCAGAGTGGTTTACAATGCAAGAGACTGTACATATACAGCGAAGATATTTATACAGTGGAAATACAATGCGAGAGACTTATTGAGCAAGATACAATGCAAGAGACTGTATAATGCGGTTGAAGCGATATACTATGCAAAGATAGTTACATATATAACGAGGATACAGTGTGGTGAATAACAAGACAAAATGCAACCAGTATTAATTATGGGAGGGTGCCGAGAGGGGAGAGGTAAGTAAGAAGGATGGAAGTATTGGATTGAGGGGGAGGAAAGAAGAGTTCGGGGGGGGAGGAGAGGTGGTAGAGTTTGGTTAATTGGAGGGGAGGGTTAGAGAAATTTATCATAGAGGTAGGATTTGAGAGATTTCCTGAAGGATGAGTAAGATGGGGCAGATGAGATGAGGGTAGTCAGGCAATCTGTCCATCTGCCAGCTTGGAATGAGAGAGTTCTATATGAGAGCTTCCCAGCACTGGGGATCAGAAGGGCAGTGGAAGATACACTTCTCCCTCGGTATTCGCGGGGGTTAGGTGCAGAGCCGGATCGCGAAGTGTGAAAAATCACGAATAACTTCTCGGCCGACTCTGACCCACCCCCACCTCCCTCCTGCGTCCCCGGAACCTTACCTGGTAGTCTAGTGGTGAAGCAGGGCAGGAGCGATCTTCCTATGCTCCTGCACCGTGCACAGCTGTCATCAGAATGGCGGCCGGGAATTCCCGTTGTAGTCTCGAGACTACAACGGGAATTCCTGGCAGCCATTCTGATGACGGCTCTGCACGGGGCAGGAGCATAGGAAGATCGCTCCTGCCCCACTTCACCGTTAGATCACCAGGTAAGGTTCTGAGGAGGTTTGGATGGCTTAAAAATAGGCAAAAAATGAAAATAGGTTGTTTGTAAAAAAAAAAAAAAAATCATGAATAATCGAATCCGCGGATACTGAAACCGTGGATTTGGAAGGAGAAGTGTATTTCTGTGTCTGCTTGGGACTTGACTCTGCAGGTTCACGCCGCATCATCTGTAGATTCATGTGGCCTGAGGATCGCTAGTTGGCAGTAGCGATCCTAGCAGGCCGCTGTAGCCTCAGCTGCACATTCCCTCTGGCACGGTCCAGCCCGCAGTCCCGTACGTCAGAGGAGGGGCGAGACGGCGCCAGAGGGAACTTGCAGCTGAGGCTAAAGCGGCCTGCTAGGATCACTACTGCCAACCAGCGATCCTCTGAAGGCCGCGTGAACTTACAGATGATTCGGCACGAACCTACAAATTATGCGGCGCTTCAACCGGTGGGCCAGCTTTGGGGGAAAATTTGAAATTGGCTGGAGGGCCAAATTTCGGTACCCCGCAGGTCAGAGTTTGACATGTCTGGCTTAGAGTAAATGAGAACAAGTTGAAAATAAAGATTTTGATTATGATTATTGAGAGCTTCTATACCGCTACTAATGACCGGGGAGTCAATTCAGAGCCTCTGCAAAGGCGCTATAATACATGAGCTTCTGTAAAGGTGTTATGATGCATTAGCTTCTGTAGAAATGCTACTATAAGGAGTTGTGAGGTGTTACTATACATGGGCTCTATACTGAAATACATGGAACTCTGTGGTGGTGTTACTGAGTTATTAATACCGGCATGATTATGCCATAATCCATCATCCTACTTATATGCACATGTTTATACCAAATCAGTTGTCCTATGTATGTACACATGTAATACTAGGTTTACTATAGCCCCTAAATACTCTATACACATTAACATACCTCTTAAGGAGGTTGGCCATTTCAACTAAGGGCTCCTTTTATCAAGCCGCGCTACCAGGGGTTAAAGCGCACGACGTTTCATCACGCGTTAACCCCCGCGCTGGCCTAAAAACTACCGTCTGCCAAGGGACGCGGTAGTGGCTAGCGTGGCCGGCGGTTTAGCGTGGCTTGATAAAAGGAGCCCTAAATAGAATCTATTTACATACATCCCTGAAAGTTCTAGTTTCCTTTGTCGGTCAACTTCGTAGTTTTAGGATATTTATATTTTAAGGGATATGAAATAATTTGTACAGTGGCATACTGAAGGGGACAGGGGCGGGGGAGGGGGGAAGGCATGGTTTCAGGGTGCTGACATGAATGGGGCGCTGGAGGTGCTCCTGTCCTCAGCTGTTTGAATAGCAATTCTATCAGGTGCCACAAAAAAAAAATAAAAAAACAGCAGTGCAAAGATGAAAACAGTGTGGGGATATTCAACACTGCACATACTTGAGATCTGCCGCACCCTTCTCCTCTGACATATAGGTCTAGATTCATGAACCTGCCCGATCGGGCCCGATCTGGGCAGGTCCTATGAATTCTGAAAACGCTAATATGCTGATGGGGGCAATCGGAGGAAGCTCTGGAATAAGAGGGCATAGGATGAAGATAAGAGGTGATGGGCTCCGGAGTAATCTAAGGAAATACTTTTTAACAGAAAGGGTGGTAGGTGCATGGAACAGTCTCCCGGAAGAGGTGGTGGAGACAGAGACTGTGTCTGAATTCAAGAGAGGCCTGGGATAGGCACGTGGGATCTCTTAGAGAGAGGAAGAGATAATGATTACTATGGATGGGCGGACTGGATGGGCCATTTGGCCTTTATCTGCCATCAATTTACAATGTTTTTTTAACCATAAAGTTCTATGACATCATAATGCAAGTGTAAAGAGCCTTAGCCAATAGGGAGAAGAGGAGATTGTGAATGGGCAGACTGGATGGGCCATTTGGCCTTTATCTGCCATCAATTTACAATGTTTTTTTAACCATAAAGTTCTATGACATCATAATGCAAGTGTAAAGAGCCTTAGCCAATAGGGAGAAGAGGAGATTGTGAATGGGCAGACTGGATGGGCCATTTGGCCTTTATCTGCCATCAATTTACAATGTTTTTTTAACCATAAAGTTCTATGACATCATAATGCAAGTGTAAAGAGCCTTAGCCAATAGGGAGAAGAGGAGATTGTGAATGGGCAGACTGGATGGGCCATTTGGCCTTTATCTGCCATCAATTTACAATGTTTTTTTAACCATAAAGTTCTATGATATCATAATGCAAGTGTAAAGAGCCTTAGCCAATAGGGAGAAGAGGAGATTGTGAATGGGCAGACTGGATGGGCCATTTGGCCTTTATCTGCCATCAATTTACAATGTTTTTTTAACCATAAAGTTCTATGACATCATAATGCAAGTGTAAAGAGCCTTAGCCAATAGGGAGAAGAGGAGATTGTGAATGGGCAGACTGGATGGGCCATTTGGCCTTTATCTGCCATCAATTTACAATGTTTTTTTAACCATAAAGTTCTATGACATCATAATGCAAGTGTAAAGAGCCTTAGCCAATAGGGAGAAGAGGAGATTGTGAATGGGCAGACTGGATGGGCCATTTGGCCTTGACTTCCGGCGCATTCCGAAAATCAGTCAAAACCATTCTGTTTGAAAAATTCATCTCCTAAACAGAAGCCTCCAAATGATATATTCTCCCTCTCTCTACCTCAATGTAATTTCACTGTTTTTTTGCTGTTCCTTTACCTAATTCTTATGTAACCCTCTCTTCTTACATCCTGTATTTCGCTGATTGTCCAGCTTTCTTCGAATGTGAACCACCTAGAAGTCTTTCGACTATGGCGGTATAGAAGAATAAAGTTATTATTATTATTATTATTATCATGTTTCTATTAGAGAATGATGCGTGGACAAATTTGTCCCCGTACCCGCAAAAACTCAATTTCCCTGTCCCATCCCCACGCATTTTGTCACTGTCCCTACCCCATTCCTGTAAGCTCTACTTGAACTGCACAAGCCTCGAGCACTTATAATTTTAAAGAGTTTGAGGCTTGTGCAGATGAAGACGGAGCTTGCAGGAATGGGGCAGGGACAGGAAAAGAACTCACGGAGGACGGGACGGGAAAATAAGTTCTCGCGGGGGACAGGGCAAAATTTATCCCCATGACATTCTCTAGTTTTTAGGTTTCTATGAGAGCTCGAAAACTCTCCAGATCAACAGCTGAGTGCGCAAAGGAGCAAATTCTATGTATGGTGCCTAAGAACTCAAAAGGAAAAGCTGTATCTCATGAACGACCCGTTGCCAGTGATTCCAAACACGGTATTCATGTTGGCGAAAAAAGTCTGAAAACACAATCGGCAGCACTTTACATCAAGTAAGTTAAAGCTCCCTAATTATTCTCAAGAAGGACATGGCGGCACTTGAGAGAGTCCAGAGAAGAGCAACTAAGCTAATAAAGGGCATGGAGGGCCTCTCATATACTGACAGACTGAAAAAGCTGGGACTTTTCTCCCTGGAAAAGCGGAGACTTAGAGGAGACATGATAGAAACCTTCAAGATCATGAAGGGCATAGAAAGAGTAGACAGGGACAGATTTTTCAAATTACGGGGAGCCACAAGTACAAGGGGGCACTCAGAGAAATTGAAAGGGGGAAGGTTTAGAACAAACGCCAGGAAGTTCTTTTTCACCCAGAGGGTGGTAGATACATGGAACGCGTTACCGGAAGATGTAATAAGCAGGAGCACGCTACAGGGCTTCAAAGAAGGTTTGGATAGGTATCCAAGTTTCCAAGTTTATTACAAAAATTTGATTAATCGCCTATCACATTTCCTAGGCGATGTACAATCTCATTAAAAATCAGTTGGGGTGACAAATATAACAAACAATATAATTACAGACATTGCTATACATAATTTCTACATATCATTTCAAAGCTAAGGAAGGTTTTTTAAAGGGTTACAATCATTATTAATTTAATTTAATTACATTTAAGGAAAAAACAATAGGAGGGGTACCTGGAAGACAGAGGGATTGAGGGGTACAGATAGGAGTAGAGGTAGGTTATAGGGATAGGATTAGAGGCAGTTACAAAATTAGTCAGGGACCACTGTTCAGGCAATAGGCCTGATGGGCCGCCGCGGGAGCGGACCGCTGGGCAAGATGGACCTCTGGTCTGCCTCGGCGGAGGCAACTTCTTATGTTCTTAAAAAAAAAAAAAAAAAAAAGTCCACTTACAATATCTCTAGGAATCAGAAAGTAAGAACAGACCGTTGCTCATGTGCACAAGCAAAGCACTTATCTGGGAAGCTGTAGATTGCTGAAACATTTTCCTTCTTTCAAACAGCCCTCCCCTGGTGTTCCCAAACTCCTGACAAGGAGCTTTAACTTACTTGATGTAAAGTGTGTTTTCAGGCTTTCTTTCTCCACGTGAATATCGTGTTTGGAATCACTGACAACGGGTCGTTCATGAGACGCAGCTTTTCCTTTTGAGTTTTCGTTATTGCAAGTGGCAACCCTACAAGTTTTGTTTATCCGTTTGCTTAAAACACCCCCAAAAAAACAGGGCCATAAAAACGCTATTCTATAAACCACGCTTAAAGTTTGCCATCGTTTATAGAGCAGCGCTTATGCCCCGAGAACCACGCCTAACTTTAGGCATGGCCATTTGTAGCACTGAAAATGTGGTGCAAATGCCCACATTTAAATTTAGGCCCTTTATTACGAAGGCGCGCTAAGCGTTTTAGCGGGGATTTAGTGTGCGCTTAATCAACATGTGCGCTTAATCAACATGTGCGCTAACCGCTAATGCATTCATAGGATAACATGCACACGTTAGCGTTTATAGCGTGCGCTAAAAAGCTTAGCGACCTTTGTAAAAGAGGGGGGGTTAGGTGCAGATACCCTTATTCTATAGCAGGGGTAGGGAACTCCAGTCCTCGAGAGCCGTATTCCAGTCGGGTTTTCAGGATTTCCCCAATGAATATGCATGAGATCTATTTGCATGCACTGCTTTCAATGCATATTCATTGAGGAAATCCTGAAAACCCGACTGGAATACGGCTCTCGAGGACCGGAGTTCCCTACCCCTGTTCTATAGCTACGGTGTAACTTAAAGGAATACTCCGATCCGCTCATGTCCTCGTCCCTTTTATATCTCGCGTGTAAAATTGTGGCATGGATCCTGTGCCTAACCCCCTCTTTTACAAAGGTGCGCTAAGCTTTTTAGCGCATGCCAAACACACGCTAAACGCTAATGCGTGCATGTTATCCTATGGACGTGTTGATTTAGAGCGCATTAAATCCACGCTAAAACGCTTAGCACGCCTTTGTAAAAGAGGGCCTTAATTTATGTGCCTGCGTTGCAATTGATTCTAATTAGTGACAATGATTGCTGGTTAAAAATGCCAATTATTGGCGCTCATTAATATTATTCAATTAAACTGCACACACAAATTGGGTACGCAGCCAAATTTGCGCACCCAATTTTCAGCTTTTTTTCATAGAATTAGAAGGAAAGTGTATTTCACTCCTGATCATTCTCCAGAAAGATCATTATTTGAAAAATTAGGTCAATATATGTAGGCTTATAGGTCCTGATTCTATAAAGTCCGTCCAAAGTTAGGCATCGATATCGGCTTAGTCAGTGCTGATCAATAGGCTTAATCGGTGCTGATACTGGTACTCGATACCTCACAATTGGCTTTAATTGGACTTAATTGAAAGTTAGGTGCCTAACTTGAAAAACTCAAATCTATAAAAAGTAGGCACCTCGTCCAAGGCACCTACACTAAAAATGGATTTGGTTAGAGGTGGCTGATGAACAATCCCAAACAAACGGAGCCGTGGAAATACAATGTTCTTGACACTTCTTTTATTCCGTTAATCCTTAAAAAACACTGTCCGCATTTGTCATGGGAGGACCCAACAGGGGCCGTGTTTCGGCAGAACCCGCCTTCCTCAGGGATCCGACAAAGTTGCTCGTAACCAAACGTGGAACAACGTCGATGGCTTGACGAGCCAAGCGAGAAAACCTGCTGAAGACGCTCGACGCCTCAGCGCTGGAGAAACAAGTTTCTGCTGCACATTTTCACCCTATTTCTAATGCCAGTCCTAAATACCAGCTTTACTCTGGAGCCAGTAATTCATGTCATTTTGTAACCAACCCACTCAGCTAAATCGTATAAATCAACAATAACTGGGTTGTTGTATCAACATTTCAAGAGACTTAGTCGAAATACCTCAGCCCCACCACTCCACCGCAATAATCATTTCTAAAGCGGGAGATTTACGTGGTGCTTCATCACTGGTAAATCGTCTCAAATCGCCGTGATTGTGTTCATTTAAAGGTTTTATATTTTAATTATTTTACTTATCAATAAATAAAGAGTTGTAAAAGTGTATAAGATTTTTCACAGACTTCATACTTGCGAGTCGGATGACTGCGGCGACCTCGGGAGACCCTTGAGACAGCACAAGTAGTGCGAAACATGTCGGGTCGGACTCCCAGGTTTAGCTGTGTGTATACAATCTTAGACACTTTTACAACTCTTTATTTATTGATAAGTAAAATAATTAAAATATAAAACCTTTAAATGAACACAATCACGGCGATTTGAGACGATTTACCAGTGATGAAGCACCACGTAAATCTCCCGCTTTAGAAATTATTATTGCGGTGGAGTGGTGGGGCTGAGGTATTTCGACTAAGTCTCTTGAAATGTTGATACAACAACCCAGTTATTGTTGATTTATACGAGTCCTAAATACCAGCATTCACAGAACTGCACAATTAAACCTGGTCTCTCGTATAGGGGTGGGAGGGGTGGGGGAGAAGGACTGGGGTGTATGACTGCAGTTCGATTGGATGGATGGCTAGTGGTGGGTTTGCGTGACTCTTGTTTCCTT
The DNA here is from genome assembly GCF_902459505.1 of Geotrypetes seraphini. Taxonomy (NCBI): domain Eukaryota; kingdom Metazoa; phylum Chordata; class Amphibia; order Gymnophiona; family Dermophiidae; genus Geotrypetes; species Geotrypetes seraphini. The sequence goes on along the minus strand of NC_047092.1, from coordinate 167,167,259 downwards.
AGCATGGGGTCGCTAAGGTTTCTCTACTGTAAAACGGGGAGGCTCGGAGAACGGGGACTGCTATTTGATTGTACTGAGTTATCTTCAGCTGCGATGTCTGTTTCAACGGAGGCACCGGCGTCCTATTGGTCCGTAGGGGCACCTTGGCGACGGGCTAGCCTGGGGCTGTGTTATGCTGTTTGCACTTTTTTTGTAATTTTCAAGTTTGCATTCTACTGATTGTGTTGTTCCTGTTCTCTTGATGACTCCTTAATAAAAAATTATATTTAAAAAAAAAAAATAATAATAAAAATAACTGGCATTATTGCTAATTTTTTGGGGGGATCTGGAACTTTACCTCTGACAACACCCTGAAGCAAATATGATTCCATGTGGTAATTAATTCTGTTTAAACATGCCTTAACAACAGGATTAATTCTTTTAATTTATGTTTTAAGAAAGAAGCTGTTTGCTTACGTTGCTTCCAGATGAACTGTCAGCCTTACTGTGCAGTTTGCTTTCTACAGAACGAGGCAGCCCAGAATGATTTCCAAGTGAGTACAAATAAGAACATAGGAATTGCCACTGCTGGGTCAGACCAGTGGTCCGCTCACGCAGCGGCCCTCTGGTCTAAGACCAGCACCCTAACTGAGACTAGCCCTACCAGCGCACATTCTTGTTCAGCAAAAACTTGTCTAACTTTGTCTTGAATCCCTGAAGGGTGTTTCCCCCTATGACAGACTCCGGAAGAGCATTCCAGTTTTCCACCACTCTCTGGGTGAAGAAGAACTTCCTTACGTTTGTACGGAATCAATCCCCTTTCAACTTTAGAGAGTGCCCTCTTGTTCTCTCTGCCTTGGAGAGGGTGAACAACCTGTCCTTATCTACCAAGTCTATTCCCTTCAGTACCTTGAATGTTTCGATCATGTCCCCTCTCAATCTCCTCTGTTCGAGGGAGAAGAGGGCCAGTTTCTCTAATCTTTCGCTGTACGGCAGCTCCTCCAGCCCCTTAACCATCTTAGTCGCTCTTTTCTGGACCCTCTCGAGTAGTGCCGTGTCCTTCTTCATGTACGGCGACCAGTGCTGGACGCAGTACTCCAGGTGAGGGCGTATCATGGCCCGGTACAGCGGCATGATAACCTTCTCCGATCTGTTCGTGATCCCCTTCTTTATAATTCCTAGCATTCTGTTTGCCCTTTTTGCTGCCGCCGCACATTGTGTGGACGGCTTCATCGACTTGTCGATCAGAACTCCCTCGGTCTCTGTTATTTCCACAATAGCTTCTCGTCAAAGGTGGGAAATCTTTTATTCTTTATTTTGGTTGTTTTACAAAAGTAAATATGCTTCTGGAAGGTTTCTGGGACTCGCTGCATCTTGTCAGGTAGAAACTGACATTTCAGCCACCGTGCTTTGGCTTTCTTCAGGGTGTGCTCTGAAGTCTGCGGTGTGACTCTGAAAATAGTGGGTTCACTCACCTGATTGGGAACAGGGCAGTCCACCAATTTGAATTTTGGCAAGATGCAGCGAGACAAGGAAAAACCTGCAACAAGCCAATGCCAGCTGCGGAAACCCCGAGAGAACAAAAAGTAAATACGGTGCTCCCTCGCGAATTTGCAGTTGGCGGTTCGCGGTTCGGGTCATTCACGGTATTTTACAACCAGGAGAGGACTGCTAGAGAGGAAGGAGAGGGCAGCCAGAGCGTCGGCGAGTGAAGGAAATCACTCGCTGCATGCTCCGACCACCTCTTCCTGTACTAAAGTCGGGCCTTACCAATGAGGAGCTGCTTCGGCTCCCTCCTACTACTCCCCACTACACTTAAATTATTCATTTGGTATCTAATGTTAGGCTAAGCTTTAGATGAGGATTATGGGAACCCTAGTCCTCATCTAAACCTTCCCCTAACACTAGCGCACTTGACGGGACGCCATTGTCACGCACGCACTTGTGGGTGTGCATATTTGATGGGGCGCGATTGACGGGGTGCCATTGTCGTGCGCATTTGTCGATGTACCTGTCAGTCACGCAACGGCATCGTTTCGAGATTTAGGCGTGGGAAATGTAGGCCAGGGTTTTCTGGTGCCCACCTTTGAAGTGAATCGCGCCTTCCAGTGCCTGATGCCACGTCTGGCGTTAGCCACGCCTTCAGTGGCATTAGGTGCTATACAGCACCTGCGATTCCTGTGCCGTTTTTTTAGGCGATGGTAGGCACCTTGGAAATCATAGTAACATAGTAGATGACGGCAAATAAAGACCCTAATGGTCCATCTAGTCTGCCCAACCTGATTCAATCTAAAAATTTGTTGTTGTTGTTTTTTTCTTCTTCTTCTTAGCTATTTCTGGGCAAGAATCCAAAGCTCTGCCCGGTACTGTTCTTAGGTTCCAACTACTGAAGTCTCTGTCAAAGCTCACTCCAGTCCATCTACGTCAGTGGTCTCAAACTTGTGGCCCGCCAGGTACTATTTTGTGGCCTGCGGTCTGTACTAGTGCTGCCTGCTCTTTGCAGCATCCTCCGGCTTCCCTCCCCAGCCTCCCGCTCTTACCTTCAGATAATTACCACAGCCTAAAGAAAGGATTACCGGTGCTGAAGCAATTCTTGCAGGCTGCAGTCGTCCTCAGCAGCACGTTCCATCTGCCACGATCCTGCCCCTGATGTCAGAGGAGGGGCGGGACTGCGGCAGAGGGAACGTGCTGCAGAGGCCGATGGCAGCCTGCAAGGAACGTTACAGCACCGGTGATCCTCTCTGCAGGCTGCGGTAATTAGCTGAAACTATGACCGGGAGGCCAGGGGGGAAGCTGGAAGACACTGCAAAGAAGGAGGGAACATGCAGGTCTTTGGGGTGGGGTGGGGGGGAAGATTTATAAGCTATAAAGAGTTTTACCTCATGCAAAATTGTCATTTCTTTAATAAGACATTAACTATTTTTTCTGTGGCTCGCCAAGTACCTACAAATCCAAAATGTGGCCCTGCAAAGGGTTTGAGTTTGAGACCACTGATCTACACCCTCCCAACCATTGAAGCCCTCCCCAGCCCATCCTCTCTCAAACAGCCATATACAGACACAGACCATGCAAGTCTGCCCAGTACTGGCCTTAGTTCAATATTTCATATTATTTTCTGATTCTAGATTCTCTGTGTTCATCCCAGGCTTCTTTGAACTCAGTAACCATTTTCCTCTCCACCACCTCTCTCGGGAGCTCATTCCAGGCATCCACCACCCTCTCCGTAAAGTAGAATTTCCTAACATTGCTCTTGAATCCACCACCCCTCAACCTCAAATTATGTCCTCTGGTTTTACCATTTTCCTTTCTCTGGAAAAGATTTTGTTCTACGTTAATACCCTTCAAGTATTTGAACGTCTGAATCATATCTCCCCTGTCCCTCCTTTCCTCTAAGGTATACATATTCAATTTAAAACATTGTTTAAATGGCATTTTTCAGTTAGCTTGGGCACATGTATGTACATATATGCCTTCGAGTCGACAACTGACCCATGGCTGTGAGCACAGTAAGGAATCCTCCATGTGATGTCTCAAGGCAGAGTACAGTAGTGGTTTTCCATTGCCTTCTCCTGCTGCCCAGCATATGGCCCTACCAGTGCCTTAAAAAATTGTACTATTTATAGAATACTAGTCTTTAAGCCCGTTACATTAACAGGTGCTAGAATAGATGTGTCTTTCTCTCTCTCTCTCCTTGGCTGCTTTCTGTCTGTCTTTCTTTCTGTCTCTTTTTCCTCCGCTGTCCACCACCACCCCTTGCCAGCTCCCCCTATCCAGCAGTAGTCCTTCTCCCTTCCTTTTATGTTCCCCATGTCCATCAGCACCTCTTCCGGGCTCTCCCTGTCCCTCTTCCCTGCTCCCCGGCCCATCAGCGCCCCTTACCTGCTCCCCCTGTCCTGCATGTTCGTTTGCAGACTGGTGAGGATAGCGGCCAGCTGTAGTGAACCTCGCAGGCCACTATGCACCTCAGTAGCAAGTTCCTTCTGACGCGATCGCATACATCAGAGGAAACGTGCTACTGAAGTGCTGAGCGGCCTGCGAAGTTTGTTACAGGCGGCCACTATTCTCACCAGGTTCCTTTGAAGAGCGGCGTCGGCAGCGGTACTGGGCAGCGATGATGCGGCTCTGGTGCCACTGGGAGAGAGCTTACATAAGAACATAAGAAGAACATAAGAACATAAGAAGGTGCCTCCGCTGGGACAGACCAGAGGTCCATCCTGCCCAGCGGTCCGCCCATGCAGCGGCCCATCAGGCCTATCGCCTGAACAATGGTCCCAGACTAATTTTGTAACTTACATCTAATCCTCTAATCCTATCCTTATAACCTACCTCTACTCTTATCTGTACCCCTCAATCCCTTTGTCCTCTAGGTACCTGCAGCTTCCTCCAGCAGCAGCGGTTGGTGAGTGAGGGCGGGAGGAGGGGAGTGGCCAGAGTGTTCTCTGCCGCCGGGTTCTAAAATGGAACACGGCCACGCATCACACACCACGGTGTGCAGGGAACACAAAACACTTAGGGTTTTATTATATAGGATGGACCTTTCTTAATTAGGCCAAATTTTTCTCTATGTCTGTCCACTTAAATAGCTGCATCTTTTAATTTGCCACATATCTAACGCACCTGTCATGTACAAAAAAAAAAAAGCCAAATAAGTATAATTCTTTCTCAATGAACGTGTCCACCGAACCGCTAAGAGGCATGACAGCTGTCATCCACGGCTTCACTTACAAAATGCTTCTCAAGGTTGGGCAGATTGGATTTACAAAAAGATGGCATAAAATTCTGAGGCTTGAAAATAACTCTCCTTTTTTTTGTTGTTGCTCAAGTTATCTTTATTGATTTTACATGACAACCCAACAAACAAGTTCCATAAAAACAGATCAAAGAGAACAGTCTGCTTGTATACTATAAAATAATACAGTAATGTAGAGATATTACTGTTGGCATAGGCAAATAAAAGGGACATCCAGTGATAATAGACTCTTCTAAGTTGTTCCAAGATGAAGAAACTGCTGCATAATTCTGAATTTACTTACTTGCAGAAACAGCTTCATAAGAACATAAGAAATGCCTTCACTGAATCAGACCCTTGGTCCATCCAGTCCGGTGACCCGCACACGCGGAGGCCCAACTAGGTGCTTCATAATGAGACCTTGTTTACCTGTATCCCTCAATGTGATTTGCAAGGAGGTATGCATCCAACTTGCCCTTGAATCCTATAATGGAGGTCTCCGTCACAACCTCCTCCGGGAGAGAGTTCCAAGCGTCCACCACTCGCTGTGCGAAACAGAACTTCCTGACATTTGTCCTGGGCCTCTCGCCTCTCAATTTCAGTACATGACCTCTCGTCCGAGTCACATTTGACAACGTGAATAACGATGCATCTTGCTGGATTTTATCTAGTCCTTTTAGTATTTTAAAAGTCTCTACTCTATCATATCTCCACGCATTCTTCTTTTCTCTAGAGTGAACAAGCTCAAATGTATGTCATACAGACTGGCCCTGATTCTATAAAAGATACGTAAACTTAGACGCCTAGATCAGCACACCAAGCCAATCTAAGAGCCTAACGTAGGCCCTTATTTACTAAGCCATGGTAGAGGTTTCTAGGGTTCCAAGACGTCCGGATTTTCCTCCTTTTGAGGACATGTCTGGGGGTCCTGATGGCTTTTTCATAAACCAAGGTTATGGCACGTTTAAAAGAAGCCAGCAAAACATTAACTGCTGTTGGGTGCGGTCAAGGGGTTAAAGCAAGGTTGAGCAACCTTGGTTCTCAAGGACCAGAACCCAGTTGAGATTCCAGGATTTCCCCAATGAATATGCATGAGATGTATTTGCATACAAAGGAGACATTTGTATGGAAATAGAGTTCATGAATCTTTTTTGGAGAAATCCTAAAAATCTGAGAAGCTGCCAACCTCTGGGTGGAGAGTGTGTGACGCAATGCTTAAAGCTACAGCCTCAGCCCCCTGGGGTTGTGGGTTCAAACCCATGCTGCTCCTTGTGACCCTGGGCAAGTCACTTCATCCCCCATTGCCCCAAGTGCATTAGATAGGTTATAAGCCTGCTAGGACACACAGGGAAAAATGCTTGAGTACATGAATAAATTAATGTAAACCATTCTGAGCTCCCTTGGGAGAACAGTATAGAAAATTGAATATATTAATTAATAAAAAAAAGAATGAGTAATAATAATAATAATAACTTTATTCTTCTATACCGCCACAATCTTGCGACTTCTAGGCGGTTTACAATCAAGAGAGCTGGACATTCAGCGAGTTACAATATACAGATAGTCAGAGAAAATACAGAGTGCGGGACTAAATCGCGCGAGACAACGGCGCGCCGACAACTGAGCGTAGACAACTGAGCGCAAGGTTGACAGCGCGCCGAAGAAAAGCACTATTTTAAAGGGCTCCGATGGGGGTGTGTGTGGGGGGAACCCCCCCCCACTTTACTTAACAGACATTGCGCTGGTGTTGTGGGGAGTTTGGGGGGTTGTAACCCCCCACATTATACTTAAAACTGAACTTTTTCCCTAAAAAACAGGCAAAAAGTTTGGTTTCAAGTATAATGAGGGGGGTTACAACCCGCCAAACCCCCCACAACGCCAGCGCGATATCTGTTAAGTAAAATAGGGGGGTTCCCCACCAACACCCCCCCGTCTGAACCCTTTAAAATAGTGCTTTTCTTCGGCACGCCGTCAATCTTGCGCTCAGTTGTCTGCGCTCAGTTGTCGGCGCGCCGTTGTCTCCCGCGATTTTGTCTATGAACCGAATTATAGATATACAATTTGCTGAGCGAGAGTATAAGGTATACAGATTGGAAGAAATTTCCAAGTGGGCCTGTTAGGAGAAGGCTATGCAATTCAAAAAGTACAGCGAAAATTACGATAATAACAATTTATATATGTCGCAGAACCAAGAGTTCTATGCGGACTTAAGAGGGGAGAGAGGAAAAGCGTAAGAGGTCGGGAGGACCCTTATTGAGGAGAGAGGGAAGAGCAGGTCAGTTGTTTAGGTATTTCAGGAACAGGTGTGTTTTTAGGCGCTTCCTAAATTCCTCGTAGGTAGTGGGCGAAAGCAGTTGATCTAGGTCTTTACCCCATAAGGCTGCTTGGTGTGAGAGAAGGTGATCACGCTTGGGGTTAATCCTCTTTTTATCTTGGAATATATGAAATGGTTCATTTCTGCTGCCATAAAATAGAGGGTTATGTTGTTTATTGTCACTCAAAATGAAATAATTGCTATTATAATTGCAATAACAGGTTATATAATAATGTTCAGCAGAAAACAGCAAGCACTGCTGAGAGCAGATCAAGCCGCGAGTTACACTGAAGCCAAAAGGTGGAAGCGTGGAGTAGATGCATTTGTAGACTATTTAAAAAAAATGTAATTAAGGGAGGGACATGGTAATATTCAGAAGTAGTATATATTGCCATATCCCTCCCTTAATTATGTTTGTCTAATAATCTTCAAAAGTTCACACTCCATGCTTGCTTATGTCTCCGCTCCACTGTAATTCACTGCATGATGTCTTGGCTGAATTCCCCTCTGCTTTTCCAAGGGACATCTGGTACCCAAACAAATTCTGCTTTCTCCATTTCACCTGCCAGGTCTTCTGATGTGATAAATTGCTTTCCACTTATCAACCCTTTCTTTGTCTTCAAAAGCAACCTAAGAAGCCATCTTTTTTCCACTTACTCTTAAATGATCTGCAATGCCCTCCTAGATGTTCATTTTTTTGAAATGTATTGTTCAGTTCTATGCACCACTTACTAATGTTCTTAACGTTGTCAGGTCAAAACCGCGCCGGGACAAAGGCGCACGCAGACAACTGAGCGCAGCGTGGAGGCGCGCGCCGAAGAAAAGGACTGTTTATAGGGGCTCCGACGGGGGTGTGGGGGGGGAACCCCCCCCCCACTTTACTTAATACAGATCGCTCCGTGTTGTAGGGGCGTTGTGGTGGGTTTGGGGGGTTGTAACCCCCCACATTTTACTGAAAACTTCACTTTTTCCCTAAAAACAGGGAAAAAGTTAAGTTTCCAGTATAATGAGGGGAGTTACAACCCCCCAAACCCCCACAACGCCGCCGCGGTCTGTATTAAGTAAAGTGGGGGGGGCTCCCCAACAAACCCCCCCCCGTCGGAGCCCCTAAAAACACTCTTTTTCTTCGGTGCGCGCCTCCGTCTTGTGCTCAGTTGTCGGCGTGCGCCTTAGTCTTCCGCGGTTTTGTCTATGAACCGTTCTTAACGGCACTTGGGAAAAAGTTCCATGCAAGCAAAAAAGCAATAGTAAAGGCTCCTTTTACAAAGGTGTGCTAGCGGTTTTAGCGCAGGCTACAATGCCGCGCGTGCTAGACGCTAATGCCTCCATAGAGCTGACGTTAGTATTTTCCGTTTAGCGCGGGGTTAGCGTGCGGGGCATTGTAGCGCATGCTAAAAATGCTAGCGCACCTTCGTATAAAGAGCCCTAAGTTTTATAAATTATGTATAAATATCTTTTATAGGAAAGAGTCTGTTTTATCGAGAAATATACTGTATCTATAATTTCTGGGAGGAAAGTCAAGTGAATGATAAGTTGTTTGTTTTATGCAGGGAATAGCCCATATAGCGGAAGCATTATCTATGTTTTGCTCGTATTCCATCTTTTCTGTTTACTTTTCAAGTAATAAAATTCTTAAGTCAAAGATTCAAGAGACAATTCATCTTCCTGTTCCGAATGAGAGTGGAATCTGTTCAGTTCAATCCATAAACTTATAAGACAGTTTCTCAGGTATACTTTAGAATCTGTCAGAGCCTGGATTAAAAATAACACACTTTTTTGGTTGTCAGACATGAGCAATTCCTCACTTACTAGAACATTCCTCTCTTTTTATCTGGAAGTTGTTGAAAAGTCATTAGCCAACTTCTCCCCAACTGTAAGACTTAGATCTTTCTTTGGCATGGATTTTTCTCATATGTGAGAACCCTATTTTTCATAGAACATGGAGATCAGAACTAGAGAATGACACGGGGACAAATTTTTCCCGTCCCCGTGGGAACTCATTTTCCCATCCCTTCCTAGCGAGTTCTTTTCCTGCCCCTGCCCCATTCCTGCAAGCTCTGTCCTCATCTGCACAAGCCTCAAACCCTTTAAAATCATAAGTAGCAACATTCTAGAGCTCCGCTTGTGATGTCATAATGCCTCATTACACCAATGCCTAAGCTCTGTCCTCATCTGCACAAGCCTCAAACACTTTGAAATCCTAAGTAGCAATATTCTAGAGCTCAGATTGTGATGTCATAATGCCTCATTCCACCAGTGCCTAAGCTCCGTCCTCATCTGCACAAGCCTCAAACACTTTAAAATCATAAGTGTTCGAGGTTTGTGCAGTTAAGGCAGAGCTTACAAGAATGGAGCAGGGACACGGACAGCAACAAAACTCGCGGGGGACAGGACGGGGAAATTGAGTTCCTGTAGGGAGGGGGGACAAATTTGTTCCTATATCATTCTCTAATCAGAACTAAGAAATCCGGGTCAGGACATGCTCAGTTTTGATGGCCGAGTTCTGAGGGGGATAACTGCGTGGGATTAAAGAGAATGACTCCCTTAATCCCGCTTGCAAAGCCCTTGCTGAAATTAGCACTTTTGTAAGACTTAAGCGTGCATTTGAGCTTCTGTAAAAACCCAATGACACCGATTCTCTAAATGGCACCGCGGTTGGCAGCTGCCTTAAAAATAGCCACCGTTCAAATGTCAGTATGCAACGAGATCGTCTAGACCAGTGGTCTCAAACACGGGGCCCGTGGGCCGCATGTGGCTCTCCAGGTCTATTTTGCGGCCCGCGGTCTGGATGCGATCAAGACAGCATTTCTCTTCCCCCTTCCCTTCCTTTTGGAGCAGCAGCGTGTCTGGCCGACTCAGTCCATTGTTCCGTTCAAAGCCGCGGGTTGGCGGCTCCTCGCGTTATCCACTCCTGCATCAGAAGCCTCTCTGATGTCACAACATCAGAGAGGCTTCAGACGCAGGCACGGATCTTGCGAGGAGCCACCACCCGCGGCTTTGTACGGAAAGATCAACTGAGCCGGTCAGACACGCTGCTGCTCCACAAGGAAGGGAACGGAAGGGGAGGGGAAAGAGAAATGCTTCTGCTGCAAAGGAAAGGGGGACCCTAGGGAAATGCTGCTGCTGCTGTACAGGGAAAGGGATAGGGAGGGAAAGGGGTAGAGAAATGCCTCTCCTGCACAGGAAAGGGGGAAGGGAAATACTGCTGCTGCACAGGGAAAGGGAGGGGGAGGGAAAGGGGAAGAGAAATGCTTCTGCTGCACAGAAAAGGGGGAAGGGGGAAGGGAAATGTAATGTAATGTAATTTATTTCTTATATACCGCTACATCCGTTAGGTTCTAAGCGGTTTGAAGAAAATATACATTAAGATTATAAATGAGAAGTAAGAAGGTACTTAAAAAATTCCCTTACTGTCCCGAAGGCTCACAATCTAACTAAAGTACCTGGAAATTAATAAAAAAGAGAAAATAAAGATGGTTGAAAAAAGAAAAATTCTATGTGAATTTATAGGATGGAAATTAAACTGACAGTGAAGAACTGTATGAAAAATACATATGGAATTCAGTTAGAGAGGGTAGGTTCTGTTGCTGCTGCACCCAATTGGGGAAAGAGAGGGAAGGAAGGAGAAGGGAGAGGAGAGGAACAAGAGAAGCCAAGTTCATGGGAGGGAGGGAAGGAAAGGAGATATCAGATCATGGAGGGGGAGGGAGAGATGCCAGGGCATGGGGGAAGGGAAGGAGACAGATGCCAGACCAGGGGAAAAGAAGGAAGGAGGGAGTGAGAGAAAGGAAGGAAAGAGATGCCAGACCATGGCAATAGGACGGAAGAAGAGAGAGATAGGAAGGGAAGGTAAGACATGGAAACGTAGATTTTGAAAAGAAAGCAGAAAATTTGAACATTAAGTTAATGCCATAGATGCAGAAAGTGAAGACGGAGAGAAAACCAGTCAAAGGATAAGAAGACCCTGGAAACATAGTTGAAAGCACAGAAAAATAAAGTCACCAGACAACAAAGGTAGGGAAAATGATTTTATTTTCAATATAGTGATTGAAATGTGTCAGTTTTGAGAAAGAAAAGATATTAAACTTTAAATGTGAGGGCTGCAGAAAAAATAGAGCACTTGGAGGGCTGCAGAAAAAATAGTTAATGTCTTATTAAAGAAATGACAATTTTGCTTGAGGTAAAACTCTTTATAGTTTATATATCTTTCCTTTTAACTGTTAAAGGAAAGTTTTATAAACTATAAAGAGTTTTATCTCATGCAAAATTGTCATTTCTTTAATAAGACATTAACTATTTTTTCTGCAGCCCTCCTAGTACCTACAAATCCAAAATGTGGCCCCACAAAGGGTTTGAGTTTGAGACCACTGGTCTAGACTATCGTATCGCAAACTGTGTGCTATGGCACACTAGTGTTCATTGGAGGATTCCAAGTGTGCTCGCGAGGAGGAGAGGTGCTTGTGCCGACTGACTGCTTACAGGACACGCCTCTCGCGGTGAAAGGCACATCCTGAAGTCAGTCAGCCGGCACCTGTGCCTCTCCTCCTCACCGGCGCCTCTGTTCCTTATCCTCACCTCTCGTCCTGCAGCACTTCCCCAGCGGCAGTAACAGGAGGCTCAGGGCTGCGGCTGGAGGACGCCCATGCATGCGCGGATCTTGATTTCACATTTCCGGGTGCCGTCCAGCCACAGCCACTGGTTCCAGGGAATTGCTCCTCCCCAGCCCCTTTTACTAAGCCGTGGTAGATGTTTCTGCGATGACACGGAGTGCTAAATGCACCGACGCTGCTCCGGTGCTCACAGAATTCCTATGAGCGTCAAAACAGCACCGGAGCATTTAGCTCTTCGGGCTGTGGTAGAAACGTCTACTAGAGAATGACACGGTGACAAAATTCATCACCGTTCCCATCCTCGCAGATAACCACGGGAAACCATCTTCATGTCATTCTTTAAGGAGAGAGGGAAGAATCAGAGTATAATTGGGCACAACCACTGACCCACAAGCTTTGCTGTGAAGAATGCCGGTGTAGAAGGACTGAGGTTGAAACAGACACTACAGAATGGCAGTCTCTGGTATCCAGAGCTGATATTGCGATGTCATAATGCCTCATTCCACCAGTGCGTAAGAGCCAATCACATCAGTGATGTCACAATGGCTTCATTATCCTTGGCTCACATAAGAATTAGAGTATGAATGGCCACAACCACTGACCCGCAAGCTTTGCTTTGAAGAATGCTGGTGTAGAAGGACCGAGGTTGAAATAGACACTAGAAAAAGATATGGGATTATTCCCCGCGGTTATCCGCGGGGACAGGAACGGTGATGAATTTTGTCACCGTGTAATTTTCTAACGTCTACCACGGCTTAGTAAAAGAGGGCCTTAGATTCTTGTGTGAAGCCAAAATGGATATAATTTGACAAATTAAGGGGAGACTCCATCCACGGGTGCTAACCCCCTCTTTTACAAAAGTGCGCTTAGCTTTTTAGCGTTCGCTAAACAGTGCATACTACACGTGCGCTAAACGCTAACATGTGCATGTTATCCTATGAAGGCGTTAGCGGTTAGCGCCCGCGTTGATTTAAAAGAAGCTTGAGTGTAAGCAGGGAGAACTGTTGCATTAATAGAGAAATCCTGAATGCTGCCAGAGTTTTCCTCTGGCTATTTTGTTTTGGACATTTGTTTGTTACATTGAACTTTGAGCCATTCTGACTTTATTTTGAGTAGTAAATTTTCTTTATTGCCATTCTACAACTGTGCTGGTGGTTTTTGATTTAGTTCCTTAAATTCCTGCAGGGTGACTCCTGTCCGAGTTGCACGCCGGTGCAGTTTTGGTTTGTGGCCACTGGAGGCACTGCAGAGTCCCGGCCTAGGGCTCCAGTGCTGGCTACAATATTAACCACCTTAGTGCACACTAGCGTTTAGGGTGCCCTAAACGCTAAAACATCCATTATATTCCTGTGGGTGTCTTAGCATTTGCGTGAGCTAAATTACTTAGGCCCTCTTTTACAAAGGCGCGCTAAGCGTTTTAGCGCGGATTTAGTGCGCACTAAATCAACATGGGTGCTAACCGCTAATGCCTTCACATTAGCGTTTAGCGCATGTTTAGCATGCACTGTTTAGCGAATGCTAAAAAGCTAAGCGTACCTTTGTAAAAGAGGGGGTCAGCGCCTGTGGATGGAGTCTCCCCTTAATTTGTCAAATTATATCCATTTTGGCTTCACACAAGAATCTAAGGCCCTCTTTTACTAAGCCGTGGTAGACGTTAGAGAATGACACTGTGACAAAATTCATCACCAATCCCGTCCCCGCGGATAACCGAGGGAAATAATCCCATGTCTTTTTCTAGTGTCTATTTCAACCTCAGTCCTTCTACACCCGCATTCTTCAAAGCAAAGCTTGCGGGTCAGTGGTTGTGGCCATTCATACTCTGATTCTTATGGGAGCCAAGGATAATGAAGCCATTGTGACATCACTGATGTGATTGGTTCTTAGGCACTGGTGGAATGAGGCATTATGACATCACAATATCTGCTCTGGATACCAGAGACTGTCATTCTAAACCTCAGTCCTTCTACACCAGCATTCTTCAAAGCAAAGCTTGCGGGTCAGTGGTTGTGGCCATTCATACTCTGATTCTTCCCTCTCTCCTTAAAGAATGACATGAAGATGGTTTCCCGCGGTTATCCGTGGGGACAGGAACGGTGATGAATTTTGTCACTGTGTCATTCTTTAGTAGACGTTTCTACCACAGCCCGAAGAGCTAAATGCTCCGGTGCTGTTTTGACGCTCATAGGAATTCTGTGAGCACCGGAGCAGTGTCGGCGCATTTAGCACTCTGTATCATCGCAGAAACATCTACCACGGCTTAGTAAAAGGGGTGGGTGGGGGGGTACATAAATCCATTTTGGAATTTTTTTTTTTTTTTTCATCCACATAAAATACAACACATGCGTGCAAACTGATCCCACAAGCATCCTGCAGCTAGATTAATAGACGTAATTGAATTCACATCACTAGGTCCTGAATTCGATCTGCATACTGCAATACTGAGGAACGCAGGCCCCCCCCAAAATCCTATACGAGTGCCAATAAGCCAAGAAATTCATAACGTCATGTGGATCAAGAATTGAAGACCTTCCTCCTCTTTTACTAAGATGCGCTCACCGATTAGCTTGCACGAAATGCTAACGCGTGCATGTTAGTCTATGCTAATCGGTTAGCGCGAGTTTCAAGTTTATTAAAAAAAAATTTATACCGCTTATTCAGATTTCTAGGCGGTGTACAGCAATAATAAAAGAGATTTCTTTAAAAGAGACAAAACAAATTAAAATTAAAATATTATGCAAGACAATGTTCGGTATATCGATATTAACAAAAGACACATATACAGACTACAAACCATTGGGAAAGAAGGGCTGAACTACAGTTTTTAAATAAAGCACACTTAGGGATAGAACAATAGGTAGGGGAGGGACTTTAGTTGATTTAGTCCTAAAAAGGACAGTTTTATCCAAAAGCATCCTCAAACAAAAATGTTTAGAGTTTTGTTTTAAATTGCTTTGTCGAAGATTCTGCTCGCAAGTGATTAGGCAAAGAATTCCATAGGGAAGGTGCAAATGACGGCGAAGTTATTAGATCTCAATGTATTAATTAATTTTAAAGATGGTACGACTAGGAGGTTTTTTGATATAGAGCGAAGAGATTTAGCGGGATAATAAGGAGTAAGGAGTCTGTCAATAAACTCAGGTTGACTGTATGAATGAGTAGTAAAGGTTAATAGTAAAATTTTCTAACTAACTACTAGTATTTTAGCCCGTTACATTAACGGGTGCTAGAGTAGATGTCTGTCTGTCTGTTTTGTTTTAAATTTGTCTCTCTCTCCTTGGACGCTGTCATTCTTTCTGTTTGTGTCTTTCCCTGGCCCCCTGTCTATCTTTATTTCTAACTCTATCCTCTTCCCTCAATCCTGCATGTGGCCTTTTTCCTTTCTCCTCCCCACTTCCTTCCAACGTCTGCTCCCCCTGTCCTCCACACTTCCATTCGGTGTGTCTCCCTCTCTGTACCCCTTCCATCTACTGTTCACCCTCTGTCTTGCCCCTCTCTTCTCTTTCCATCCAGTGTCCGCCCTCTCTCTCTCTGTTCCATATGGCCTCTCTCCATCTCCTCCTTCCTTTTCCCTTGGTCTGGCATACCTTCCTCCTTCCCTCCAAGCCATTCTCTCCCCCTCTGCTCCCTTTCCTCATTTAACTACTTCATTGGTCAGCAGCAGCATTCACAATTCATTGCTGTTGCTGGTTTCAGGTCTTTCTCTCTGGCCGGTCCTGTCTTCATGAAAACAGGAAGTAGGCAGGACCGGCCAGAGAGGAAGGCCTGAAGCCAGCAACAGCAGCGAATTGTAAACGCTGCTGTTGCCTGAAGCACCCGAGGCAGACACTTCTCTCCTAGCGAGATGACTTTAATATCAAACCTCCCTCCAGCGTTGGCAGCCGCAGCACGCTAAACAGGCTGCTTCGCGGCTTTCTTCTGCCGTTGAGTCCCTATGTTGCGTCATTGATGACGTCATCAGTGACGCGGCAGAGGGACTCAACTGCAGGAGAAAGTCCGAAGCAGCCTGTTTAGCGTGCTGCGGCTGCCAACGCTTGGAGGGAGGTTTGTGCCGGTATGTGCAGAACCGGTATGTCCCTCCCCCTCCAGTACGCGGCGCATCCTCCCTCGATCCTGGGTCGGCCACACGCTTGTGCTGGGGACTCGTGCAGTCCAGTCCTTCCGGCGAGTGTAGGGAAGTGCTGGGGATTCGCGCATGCGCACTCATGCGGCCACGGAACTACTGATCATGGAAGCACGCAAATAGGAGTGCGCATGCGCGAGTTAGCCTTTTATTATATAGGATTCTATGTTCGATAGGCAACCAATGAGCATTGATTAAAAGTGGAGAGACATGATCGTATTTCTTTGCACCATAAATGATCTTAATAGCAGCATTTTGTACTATCTGGAATCGTCTTATTTCTTTTTTTAGTAATGCCCTTAGTAGAAGAGGGGGCTAGTTTTAGATTGCATTCAGCAAAGATGCATGTGGGTGGACAGACATGGATGGTTTTTATGCATCGCAATAAACTTAAATCAAGTCAATTTTGATCCGATAAATTATTTCATAATAAAGAATGGTCAAGCCCTAGAAATATGGGTGAAGCAGAGGAGAGATGAGCAGACTCGAAACTGCCGACCTTTGCATGAAGATGACACTTAGGCCCTCTTTTACTAAGGTGTGCTAAGCGTTTTAGCGCATGCTTAGGATAGCATGCACGTGTTAGCGTTTAGTGTGCGCTAGAAAGCATAGTGCACCTTACCCCCCTCTTGCTGTTTTGAGAATGGACATTTTCTGGACGTCGTTCCCAAAATGTCCAAACAAAGACTTAGACATCCTATTGAAAATGTCCCTCTATGTATTTGTACCAATAAAGCAAATTTTGTATAACACGCTTTGATTATTGTTAAAGGTACATATTAGCCACAATTTTTGCGCCTGTATTTTGTGAGAGGAAAAAAAAAAAATTGAAGGTAAGAAACTTTTTTAAAAAAATGAAATCTACTGGTATTCTTTAACCGTGCCCTTGGGAATATCTCTTGACACGGCAGGTAAAAACACTTTTGTTGTAGAGTAACTAGCCTACTTCTACTTACATTGAGAGTGGGCAATTAGAGAATCAGGGAAGCCAGTGTTCAAACCTGCTGATAGGCTTTCTACCCTCAGACAAGCCATTTCACGCTCCATTACCACAGGTAGAAATTACTTTGTAAAACCACTTGGATACAGAAATAACTGATTGGAACTACCACTGCAAAATGGCTGATGACGACGTGGTATTGAGATAAATACATCCTGCAAATATGAGAGAAGGTTTTGACATTGATATCTCTTTTCCTTGGTTTATCGAGGTTCAAGTATAACTTTAAGGAAAGTATGTCTAATATTATAAATCCCGAGGTGTTAAAGAGGAGATCTAAGTATAATCATTATTCTGCTTTAAATACCTTCCAGAGGTCTCATGTCTTTTGAGTGAACTCCACCAAGAGAAACTGCTATGCTGAAAATGAGTGACTGGGAATTCATGTGGTTTACAAAGTTAAACGCCATATCCTATAAAACCACTAGAACATGAAATAGAGCTGTAAGAATAATCTTTATAAATATTCTTGGGTGCGATTTTTTTATTATTTAATTAATTACTATTATTAAAGGAGTGGCTTGCCTCAGGAGATGGAGCCATACACCCTATTTAGGGCTTGTTTGGGGCTCCTTTTACTAAGGTGCGCTAACGATTTTAGCGCACGCAGGAAATTACCGTGCACTACACTGTGCGCTACGCTTCTAGAACTAACGCCAGCTCAATGCTGGCATTAAGGTCTAGCGCGCGCGGCAATGTAGCGCCCGCTATTCCATGCGTTAAAGCCTTAGAGCACCTTCATAAAAGGAGCCCTTGATGTAAAAACTTTCATCTGCATTACATCTGCTCCTGCTGACATCATAGGTATCCAACCCCCTCCTAACTACGCTGTTCTAACTTATTTAAATACTTTTCCTTTATTAAACAAATTTGCAAAAAATCAGACTGAACACCAATTGGTTACCTTTGTTGTTGTATTTGTTGGCAAGGGGAGTACTCCAGGACCGAGTTGAGAAACACTGGCTTGCATAATTGCAACGACAGAAAGCAGAACGCAGATTAGATCATAAGAAGCAACACTTCTACTAAAGTCCAGGGCAGGATTAATTTGTCGAGGGCCCCTAAGCACCCAAGTACACTGGGCCCCCTGCCCCGGCCCATCTCACCATGTGCCCAGGTGGAAACAGAAAGCTACGTCAGAGGGAAGCTTTGGGCAAGCAGCACTGCTTGCACAATTACAGTTCCCGTTGCCTTTCTTACCCGCGTTGCTTGCTTGTCATACTTTCCGTTGATGGGGGGGGCCCCATGTTGCCGATCGATGCTGGAGGGGCCCATCGCCGTTTGGAAAAAACAATGTTGATTCCCTCCTTCATCGGGCCCCCCTGACCATTTCGGGCCCTAGGCACGTGCCTACTTGGCCTATTGGTTAATCCTGCCCTGCTAACGTCTGAGGTTTTCCCCTCCAATTTTGCATTTACCAGTAGGCTTGAATTGCAAACATTCTGCTTGGTTCAATGTGAATAGGGAAAATTTGTGCATTACCCGTTATATTTAGACACAGTACAAATTACATAACATAACATAAAATCCATTTCTAGACTGCATCACCTTTAAGTTCTATGCAGTTTACAAAAGATTAGCTAGGAATGCACAAATGATAATAGTTAGGAGACTAGAAAGCCAAGAACTTTGAAAATAAGTAGGTCTTCAACTGTCTCCTGAAATGCATATATGAAACAGACATCAATAGTAAAGGTTTAAACTCCTAGACTAGAGAATGACATGGGGACAAATTTTTCCCCGTCCCGTCCACATTAGTAGAAGTGTGATTATTGCATAATGTTAACCCCAGCTTTTCGTCAGGTATGCTTATTATAATGCAGCCTCAAAGAAATTGCTGCTGTCAGGACTGGCCAGAAACACAGGGAGCCAGCAGGAAATATACGAGTAACAGAGGACCTGTATGTACTGCTTAGAGGCCAGACAAAGCTCAGCTAAGACAGTTTATCAACATCAAAATCTGAGATTCAGCAGCAGGACTGTTCAAAAAGATTTAAAAAAATAGTCAGTGAAATCAGGAATGCAGGAAAGAAGTCCATCTCAGGGTGAGCACCATATAGCCGCCTAACTTAATGGTTTGAATTAGTTTTAATCAGCATGGTAATTGACCACGCCGCTAAAAAACGATTAAAAACTGATTAAAAAGTAGGCATAGACACCTATGAAGGTAGGCATTATAATCATGCCTAATCAGCCACCTATTGGATCCTGAGGTCAAAATAGGTGTGAGGTCAAAATAGGTGTGCCCCCAGCTACCTAAACAACCGCCTACACCGCTACCACTCACCCAGATCAAGGAGAACTCAGAACCTATTCACCTTCCCCCCTCATAATGGTACCCGATGTAAGAAACTTTACGACAGCACCCTATGATTTCAGTTCAGTAGTGCAAGGGTTAATATTGTCAAAATTAGATTATTGCAACTCCCTTTATCTCTGAATAGCCAAGACAAAATGGAAGGCGTTACAACTGCTGTTGAAATCAGCCGTGAGGATGATTACTGGGGTCTCTAGAATAACAATTATACTAAGAACTAGTATTTTAGCCCGTTACATTAACGGGTGCTAGAATATATGTCTGCCTGTCTTTCTTTCTGTGTCTCTCTCCCTCCCACTGTCTTTCTTTCTGTCTCTCTCCCTGGCCCCCTTTGTCTGTCTGTCTTTCTGTGTCTCTCTCTGCCCCTGTGCCTTTCTTCTTTTCTTTCTGTCTCCCTTCCTCTCGCTGTCTGGCTTTCTTTCTATCTATCTGTCTCTCTCCCCCCCACACACTTCCCTGTGCAACAGCCACAGCAGCATTCCTTCCCCCTCCATGTCCCTGTGCAGCAGCATTCCCTCCCCCTCCACTACTTCCCTGTACAGCAGCATTTAGATCCCCCCTTTCCTGTGCAGCAGCCACAGCAGCAGCAGCAGCATTCCCTCCCACCCCACACCACTTCCCTGTGTAGCAGCAGCGTTTCCCTTACACCCCTTTCCCTTCCCTCGGTCTTGCCTGCTCCCTTAGTCCCTTGCCGCCCCCACCCTTCCCTTCCCGCGGTCCGACAAACCTTCCGATTCCAGCAGCGTGTGCAGCACTCTACACACGCTGCTTCGGGGCCTTTTACTGCCCTGATTTACTCTGGCACGTCCCTGATGATCATCAGAGACGCGGCAGAGCAAATCAGGGCAGTAAAAGGCCCCGAAGCAGCATGTGTAGAGTGCTGCACATGCTGCTGGAATCAGCTGGTTTGGAGTCGGTCGGGACCTCGGCATCCCTTTGCGGCTGGAGTGTTTTGGGCTTCCCTTCCCGCCCCGCGAGGTGTCACCGCGGCTCCTCTCGATCCCGCCAGCGTCGGAAGCCTTCTCTGATGCTGGTGTGGCTGGTGAAAGGAGCCGACACGGAGAACAGGGAGTCCAGCGCTGGCGTCCAGTCCTGCCGGCGAGTGGTAGGTGCTGGGAAGTAAGGCTGGGGACTCGCGCATTCGCACTCCTGCGGCCACAGACCTACGGATCATGGAAGCACGCAGATAGGAGTGCGCATGCGCGAGGTAGGCTTTTATTATATAGGATAAGGACACATGCAATCACTCCTACTAACAGCTATATCCCAAAATGGAAGCACAGGAGACCTCAAAGACACTGCAAGGCCATACTCCTCACCCCCACACACACGGGCTCACACATACATACCCCGAGCACACAACAGAAAAACAAAAAAGTGTGGCGAAAAAGCCTTAGTTCAGCTTCATTTGGCAAAAAACTCCACTTTGTTGAAAACACTCAAGGGTTGAAAATACCTGCACACGTGTGGTGCTATTTATAGATGAAAAAGCCAGCACTGTAGCAGCCCTCAGGGGAACCACCCATTTACAAAGGCACGTGAAATCAAACAACAAATAGTGTGACCAAAATTTGCACAATAGCAAAAGTCATCACAAAAAAATCCCAAAGCAGAAAAAGACATAAAACCTTAGTTGCCAATATAATCCGGGTAATTCATAGAGCACTTCACTCGGTACTCCGCCCTCCAGACACCGCAGCCAGTTAACCCGATGGGGAAATCTCCATTTTGCTGAAGTGAAGTGACATAGTAACATAGTAGATGACGGCAGATAAAGACCCGAATGGTCCATCCAGTCTGCTTAACTTGATTCAATTTAAATTATTAAAATTTTTCCTTCTTAGCTATTTCTGGGCAAGAATCCAAAGCTCTACCCAGTACTGTGCATGGGTTCCAACAGCCGAAATCTCCTTCAAAACCTATTCCAGCCCATCTACACCCTCCTAGCCATTGAAGCCCTCCCCAGCCCATCCTCTCCCAAACAGCCATATACAGACAGACACAGACCATGCAAGTCTGCCCAGTACTGGCCTTAGTTCAATACTTAATATTATTTTCTGATTCTAGATCCTCTTTGTTCATCCCAAGCTTCTTTGAACTCCGCCACCGTTTTCCTCTCCACCACCTCTCTCAGGAGTGCATTCTAGGCATCCACCACCCTCTCCATAAAGTAGAATTTCCTAACATTGCTCTTGAATCTACCACCCCTCAACCTCAAATTATGTCCTCTGGTTTTACCATTTTCCTTTCTCTTGAAAATATTTTGTTCTACGTTAATACCCTTCAAGTATTTGAACGTCTGTATCATATCTCCTCTGTCCCTCCTTTCCTCTAGGGTACACATATTCAGGGCTTCCAGTCTCTCCTCATACGTCTTCTGGCGCAAGCCTCCTATCATTTTCATCTCTATGAATGGTCTCTATGAAGTGCTCTATGACTTACCCGGATCATATTGGCAGCTAAGTTTTTTTGTCTTTTTCTGCGTGGATCGGATCGGAGGATGATCAGCACAGAGGTTAGTGAATCGGGTCAGAGGAAAATCGGGTTGGTACACAATCGCAAACATGATCGGTGGGCTTAGTGAATCTAGCCCTAAATCCCCTGAAAGCACCTCACCGCATGCCACCGGACTAAACAAATGTTTGCATACAGCACCGGCTGGTAAAGCAGCCTTTAGTTCTGAAAAGCTGTCTTTGAGGATATCCAGCAAGTTCTGCCACGGAATGTACACTGTTCACGTAGGCAGAGTAGTTTTGCCACCTGTGGTGTTGGTGTCTGCAGTGTTGACAGTGAAGAAATTATCATCCCTGTCCGACTGAGTCCGAGCCGATGTGTTAACCGTGACTTGAACTCTTGTCTTGAGGGTTATTTTTTCTCAACAGCAAATCCATTCCTAGCAATTTCTTCCTAGGGTCCTTGATCCATGCAGTCTTGAACTTTGGATGTAATATTGCAGCTGCCGCAAGTTCCTCATCCATTAACTGCTGTTCAAAGCGCTTCTGTATGCCACTTAGTAATCCTCTTACTAAAGGCTGACAAGTCCGAAGTGTGTTATTTTTCTCAAATGCTTGTAGTTTCTCTGTCAATAATGAAAGATTCAAAATATCTGATCTTAATAAGCACAGCCTATATCAAAATTGACCATCTCAAACGCTGATGCTGATTAACAAACTGTAAATTGTTACGATTTAGAACGCATTACTCACATACGGGCTTTCATACTTTCTTCTTTTCAAAGATGAATATGTGTGAGATCGTTAAATCACCCATACAGTGCCAAGAGCTCAACACGCTTAAAAGGTTCGACTCATGTCTTTCATTGGGTGATTCCACAGTTCTTACGTGAGTCAGCGAATCCCCCCAAATGTAACACTTTCAATAACTAGCGCAAATCTAAATAAGTCACATAAAGGACTGCTTATCTTAAAGCTGTTCTCCACAATCGATCCATAGAGGAGGAAATTTTTTTTTCACTCAGAGAATAGTTAAGCTCTGGAACGCGTTGCCAGAGGTTGTGGTAAGAGCGGATAGCATAGCTGGTTTTAAGAAAGGTTTGGACAAGTTCCTGGAGGAAAAGTCCATAGTCTGTTATTGAGAAAGACATGGAGGAAGCCACTGCTACACCCTGGGTTTTGGCCAGGTACCAGGGACCTTGATTGGCCACCACAAGAATGGGCTACTGGGCTTGATGGACCATTGGCCTGATCCAGTAAGGTTATTCTTATATTCTTTTTTTTTAATTTTTTATTCATTATCATATTATTCACAAGTAATACAACTTGTTAAAGCAATACAGTCATAATCCATTATGTATAAAAGACCAAAAGAAAAAATATTCACATTACTATTAAAACAGAACCCATTCTCAATGGTTATAACTCTTTCATAGACCTCAAATTAGAAGAACGATCCAGTTACAGGGAGTAATCAAAGAAAAATTACAAATTATAAATTAAGAAAAAGGCTTAATACATCTACCCCCTCGGATTTTATTTTTCGGAGCTAGACTCTTCACATCTGATTAGCCCCTTAAGATCCAAAAAGGATCTAAGATGATCAGGTGCATAAAAAACATATTTTAGACCCATATATTTAATTATACATTTACAAGGATAAGCTAAAGTAAAAGTAGCCCCCCACTTCTTTGTAGCTTCTCGCATTGTTAAAAAAACGCTTACGCCTTTCATGTGTCGGTTTTGTAACATCATGATGTAGCCAAATACATTTACCACAGAAAGGTGTACCCATTTTTTTAAAGAATAACCTCATAATTGAATTAAGATCTTGCTCAAATGTTACGTTTACAATTAATGTAGCTCTGTCCTTTACATCCATAAAAGATTCTTCCAAGACTGCTGTTAAATTTTGTAAATCAATTTCAACTGGTAAATTCCCAGAAAGTGGTATATTTTCAGAAACGAGTACTTCTTCAAAACCAGCATTTCTTTTGGTGACGGGACTAAATCGCGCGAGACAACGGGCGCGCCGACAACTGAGCGCAGACAACTGAGCGCAAGGTTGACGGTGCGCTGACGAAAAGCACTATTTTAAAGGGCTCTGAAGGGGGTGTGTATGTGGGGGAACCCCCCCACTTTACTTAACAGACATTGAGCTGGCGTTGTGAGGGGTTTGGGGGGTTGTAACCCCCCACATTATACTTAAAACTGAACTTTTTCCCTAAAAAACAGGCAAAAAGTTCGGTTTCAAGTATAATGAAGGGGGTTACAACCCCCCAAACCCTCCACAACGCCAGCGCGATGTCTGTTAAGTAAAATAGGGGGGTTCCCCACCAACACCCCCCGTCGGAACCCTTTAAAATAGTGCTTTTCTTCGGCGCGCCATCAACCTTGCACTCAGTTGTCTGCGCTCAGTTGTCGGCGCGCCGTTGTCTCGCGCGATTTTGTCTATGAACCTTTCTTTTTGATGTTGATAAAAAAATAAGCCTTATTTATAGGTGGTAATTTATCTGGTGGAAAAATCAAATTCTTCACCAGAAATTTTTTAAAGACATCTATCGGTAACATAGAAGGAATTTTTGGACAATTCAGTACTCTTAAATTGAGACATCGATTATAATTTTCAATCATTTCTATCTTGCGTGAAAGTGTAGTCTGATCTCTAATTATAGTAGTAATGGCATTTTTCAAAGGAATAGTCTCAGAGGCTACCTTCTCTAAGCATCCTTGTTTCACTTTTTCAACATTTGAAGTAAAGGAGTCTACTTTGGTTACCAGTCCTTGAACATCTGAAGTCGTCTTCTCCACCTTCTCTTCCATTCTCCTTATGGCCTCCAGGATGATATCCAGGGTGTTAGCAGGAGTTCTTCCTGAGGCTTCAATTCCCTCAGAGCTCTTACTCCCCTGCTCTCCAGCCAAGAATGTAGCTCCGCCTGCTACCTGCTCCGGAGCAACTCCCTCCTCCCCTCCGGAGAACAAGTCACTACTCTGCCCGCTGAGTGCTTCCTCACTCAGAGCCACCACGGAGGTCTGCCGCCAAAGGGAGGTCCGAGGGTCAGCAGTGTTCCGTGGCTCAAAGAACCGCTGAAGTGTCTGCTGCATCGGTGAAGAGGTAAGGGCCTCAGGTTGAGATATCCTCACGGCCCCTTTCCTCTTAGTATGGGGCATAGTCAGAAACTTGCAAATAGCAGTAAGTTTTGAAGTACAAAAAAAAGACAGCCGGGACGCCGCTGGCTACACGTCCGTCAGCTATTCTTATATTCTTATGAGCCTCCATTAACTTTGGGCTGTCTCCAGGAGCCACTGAAGCTTTACAAATGCCCAAACCCTGGTTTTATCTCAGAGGACTTCATCAAGGACTAGGGTAACTTCCTGTTGGCTCATATTGGCATTTTGCCACTTCAAAAGATCTTCATAAACTTGAGTAGTATCTCTACCAGCAATGCCAGAGTGGGCGCAAGGTAGGCCATAAGACTCATATTTTATGAACAGTGTCTTAAGTTAAGTGCTTGTAGGTGTCCTACTGGCACCTAACTTAAGTGGAAAAAGCCATTTAAAAACAATTACAATTTTTTTTTTTTTTTAAATGTAGGTGCCTACCAGTGCCTAGAAAAACAACGCCTTCATTGTGGCTATGGAAGTGCTTTAAGACACCTAATGCCAATGTGGGCCTGGCTAACACCGGAACTGGGGTTAGGCATCATAAAGTGCCTCCATAGCTGCAATTCACATGAACGGTAGGCACCGGAAATATAGGCCCTTGAAATCCTGCCATTTTTGCTCTCCATGTCGTAGTGATCCACCCATGTCTCGAAACCGGTAAAAATTCTCTCCAGAATACTCAGATCTTCCTCAGACCGTCTCAAGATCTGGGTCGCAGCCTCCACACACCGTTGCTTGTGCTGATCGGTAAACTGTTTGGGAACCCGTCTCACGCAGACTTTCCTGTATCCCGAGTCATCATGCAGAGACAAATGCGGATCCATAGCTAATATCCAAATTTTCAATCGACTGAGACACCATTATCGGTCAGTCTTCTCTAATCAAGGCATCCGCCCTGCCAGTGTGCTTTTGTGTGTGCAATGTTGATGGACGACCCAGAACGACCTTCGTTGGTTACACCTCTTCTTCCCACTTTAAACCTTTTTACCCACTCATAAACCGTTCGTTGATTCATGGAGCTGTGCCCACAGAGTCAATATCCAATGGT
This sequence comes from Geotrypetes seraphini, assembly GCF_902459505.1. NCBI lineage: Eukaryota > Metazoa > Chordata > Amphibia > Gymnophiona > Dermophiidae > Geotrypetes > Geotrypetes seraphini. Next base: position 167,141,524 of record NC_047092.1, on the reverse strand, counting down.
GAATTTCCACAGGTTTCATTCCTTCCGCCTTAATAACCAAAATGCACTACTGCACGTTGCTGTTCGATGCTGTCATTTTGCAATGAAGCGTCCATGTTTCTGACCTTGTGGCTGCCACACGACTAAAGGTCAAGCGCTGCACTGTGCATAGACAAACTATCCAACAGGCAATATATGAGTACATGTGGAGGGGCATAATAAAAAAAAAATGTCTAAGTCCCCTTTTGGCCTAAGGCCTTAAACGTTGAAAGCGAAAGGTCACTTGGACACACAAAGTCAGAGGCGTGAAGAAAGTACAAGAGTTTTATTTACAGCATGCCGGACTCTTGTGCAGTGAGCAGCCTGCTTACAAGAGTGTCAGAAACAGGAAATGCACGGACTTTTATGCCCTTTTCACTAAACATATGCAAACTAATATATGCAAAATCATCAGAACTTCTCATTTGTTACTTCTATAACTTTTCTACAATTATTATTGGTCCTAAGCTAGCACTTGCGATAGTCCTATAGGAAGCTAGTTCATTTATCTGTTTATCTAAGCCTTGCAGTTCTAACTATTACATGTTCAGGAGGGTAGGGTACATCATGGCTCAAACTTTTATCTATTTAGCTTACAATGTGGTAAGGCAGGGACATACATTTCAGGCAGATGATGTCAGCAGGTTGTACACTGTTTCCAGCTAAATAGGCCAGAGCAGCATTTCAAACAACAGTTAACAATTTCATGACTCTACAAAAGTAGAAGCAGGGAAAATGTCCATTATCAAAAAAAACGTCCAAAAGGAGTTTTTTTTTTTTTTTATAATGGCCTGCCTCTATGTTCAGCTGTTTAAATGCCCAGACCACCACTACGTCTAAACTTATACCATATAATCAACCTAAAAAAAAGCCTAAGCCCCAAACATCCAAAACAAGGGCTTTTAGGCGAAGGAGAAGTCAGTCCTTCGCCTAAAAGCTGGATTCTGTAACCGGTGTCTGTCAAAAACAACACCGGTTACAGAATCCACCTCCCCCTGATGACATTGGGGCAAGAGGGAGCCCAAGCCCTCTTGCCCTGCAATCCCCAACCTCCTCTGACGACATCGTGGCAAGAGGGAGTCCAAGCCCTCTTGCCCCGCGGCATCCCTGACCTCCCTGACACTATCGGGGCAGGAGGGAGCCCAAGACCTACTGCCCCGCGGCACCTCCGAACCCTTGATGAAGATCGGGGCAAGAGGGAGCCCAAGCCCTCTTGCCCCATGATCCCCAAACTCCCCCTCCCCCCGCCGAGTCCAATGGGGCCAGGAGGAAGCCCAAGCCCTCGTGGCCTTGCGATCTCCCCCCATCCTCCACCACACGATCCGGCCAGGAAGGAGCCCAAGCCCTCCTGGCTCGGTGATCTCCCCCCTCCCCCCACCACACAAGCCGGCCAGGAGGGATCCCAGGCCATCCTGCCCTCGACGCAACCACCTCAATGACCGCCACCCGAACCCCAGACTGGGCCCCCTGCCAACCCATGACCCCCCCACCGACCCTCCCACCCTCACCCCCCTTCCCCGTACCTCAAAAAATGTTGAACGGACGGACGGGTGCCAAGCCCGCCCGTCCGGCAGGCCACCCAGCGTAGGAATGGGGACGGATTGGCTAGGTGGCTCAAACCCCACCCACAGGTGGGGCCTCAGGGGTCTGGGCCAACAAAAATAGGCCCAGGAGCCTTAGGCCACTCCTGTGGGCGGGGCCTTAGGCACATAGACCCAACCCGGCCCATATGCTTAAGGACCTGCCCACAGGAGGGGCAGGTCGAGGGGGGTCACTAGTCAGTGGGGGGGCCAGTCAGGGGTTCGGGGGGGCGGTCGTTGGGGGGGTTGCGTCGAGGGTAGGAGGGCCTGGGATCCCTCCTGCCCGTATTTTAGTGTGGGGCGGGGGTTAGAGAGGGTCGCGGGCCAGCAGGGCTTGGGCTCCCTCCTGGCCGGATCATGTGGTGAGGGGGAGGGGGGGAGATCACCGGGCTAGGAGGGCTTGGGCTCTCCCTGGCCCGATTGGAGGGGTGGATGGGTCATCTCTCCTGCTGCTTTAGCGATCTCAAGTGCCACGTTTGGCGACACTTGGTGGTATCGCTATTGCGGCAGGGGAGATGACCCATCTCTCCTGCCCCGATGGTTTTGGTGGGGGGTGGGTAGGTTGCCGGGCTGCTGAGCTGATCGCGCCAGCCACCATCAGCTCAGCAGCCCCTTTTTCGGCACTTATACCTGTTTTGACTTGGTCTAAGTCAAAACGTATAAGTGCCGACTAGGCAACCTGTCAAATGTTTTGGTTATACGTGTTGTACGCCTAGGTGTAGGTCGGCCCACCTCACGCCCACCGCCCGCCCTTTCCCCTCCTCTAAAAACGCCTCTCTTCGCTCTATGCGTTTAGAGACAGGGGAAAGGCCTAAGCTGGTTTTAGATACGTCTAAAACCAGCTTTGATTATGGGTACTTGGACAATCAGGCTTTTAGATCGTCCAAGTAGCCATTTAGGCCACTTTTTAGACGTTTTTTTTTTATTATGAGCCCCATATTGTATTTCACTAGCTCTATTCTGGTTATCACAGAATTTAACAATTGCCTTTTAAGTTTTGATTCAGCTTCGTATCATATGCATGGGATCCTTAATTCCCAGCTCCAACCAACCTAAGGAAACCTGAGCCAGGGAACAAACTCTTCTCCTTAGTAATGTGCATTTTGGTCTGCAAGTTTCAAGTTTATTATAAATTTGATCAATCGCTTATTCAAAATTCTAAGCGATGTACAAAACAATAAAATTACAAATTTCTGGGGGAAACAGAACAAACGAATAGAACTAACTTGACAAACCATATTAAACAAAAGGAAAAGATAGGGAGAGAAATACAAGTTGGTGATAGAAAATAAGACACATATGGGAAAAAAACAATAGGAGGAGAGAGAGCAGTGGGCTGCAAAAAAGTATTATATTAACATGTTCTATTAAGAAAAGGTATAGTTAAAATGAAACACACACATTAACATATGGATCTGGAATGACTGAGTCGTATGCCTACAACACACCCTCCTCCACTTCTTCATACCAATGCCACTCTATCCTTTACCAACTAAGGCTTCATACCCCTTAGCAATAGCGATTACGATCAATAAACCACAGACACTTTATTAATGGTAAAACCAGTCCTTAGCTTTATTTATTGGGAAAGCAAACAATCAACAATTGTTTCACCTCCCGAGCTACAAAACATTGGGCAATTGACCAATGCAGAGCTGTAGTCCCCTGACACCGCCATGTCAGCAAGAGCCTAGGGGGTGGGCATGGAGTTCAGGGTCACCTACCTCAAAGAATATCCCCTCACCTGAGCTCACTTCCCAATAACCACTCAGCCCTGCTGAGCCTGGGGATGGGCATGGATCCTATGCCCCTTTTAGAGTCACCTGACCCGAGGCGTAACTGCTCATCTGAGCTCACTTCCAAATAACCGCTCATCTGATGAGCCGAAAACCTTGTATTTTGGGATTACCACCACAGGCCTATAACTTACAGCCCCCCTAAAAAAATAAAACCCCACCAAAGCTGCGATCCAGGGTCCCCAAGGGTGACGATCGTCCAACACGAACAGCCAAACACCCAACTCCCATGCAGTCACAATGAGGGTCCCCGCTGCTAAGAAGACCCCACCTCTGTAACAGCCACTTACTCATGCCCCCCATTGTTGGCCACCACCGACTATCAGTCATAGCCCATCTGCCCAGAATCCGAAACCAGACCACAAGACTGCCACTCAAACCTAAACCACCCAGGTCCAAGAACGATGCTGACCATACGAACATGTTTACCCAGAAGCCCACCAGCTCCCCATCTTTTAAAGAGGTGGTCATCCAGCAGCCCCGTGTACCCACCTCTGCCTTGCTGCTGAGCAAAACTTCATACCCAGAAGCACTCATAAAACACCCAGAGCAGGAACAGCCATCAGGACATCCTGCCAATAACACCCCTCTACTCGTTCCCCCAGCCAGATCCTTGTCCCTAACGAGAATACCTCCTGCTCACCCCTCTGTAACAAGCAGAGATCGCCCATTGCTAGACCCCACCCATCTTCTGTGAACAGCCCTGAGGCCCAGCAGCAACTACCATATCTCCTCCAGACCAGTCACCAGGTAAAAGTGGTGCCATCCACAGCAACCACCGTGACCACCATCAAATGTCAAGGGACCTGTCACTGCCATTAGAACATAGAACAAAGAAAATGACGGCAGAAAAGAGCCACGGCCCATCTAGTCTGCCCACACTAATGGCCTACCCCCTAACTACCTCCATGAAGAGATCCCACATGCCAATCCCATCTTTTCTTAAAATCTGGCATGCTGCTGGCCTCAATTACCTGTTGTGGAAGATTATTCCAGCGGTCAACCACCCTTTCGGTGAAGAAATATTTTCTGGTGTCGCCATGAAATTTCCCACCCTTTATTTTCAACGGATGCCCTCTTGTTGCCGTGGGTCCTTTAAGGAAAAAAAAGATCCTCTTCCACCTCGATACGGCCCCTGACATATTTGAACGTCTCGATCATGTCTCCCCTCTCTCCGCGTTCCTCGAGTGAGTACAACTTACCCAGTCGTTCCTCATACGGGAGATCCTTGAGTCCTGAGACCTTCCTGGTGGCCATTCGCTGAACTGACTCAACTCTCCGCACATCTTTTTGATAATGTGGCCTCCAGAATTGTACACAGTATTCCAGATGGGGTCTCACCATGGATCTGTACAACGGCATTATGACCACAGCCAACTCGAACACGCTCCTGCTGGAACATCTCTTGACCCCAATCGTGCATCAGCTGCTGCAGACTCTATACTGCAACTGCTGGTCCCAACTTAGCACCACTGGAACTGCGCTACACCCCGGCCATGAGGCCTGGCCCACCGCCAGCAAGGCATGCAAGCTGAAACCCTCCTTTACCCTCCCACTAGAAAACCCCATCTCAGACCCAGCACGGGGTCGCCCCTACAGCAAATACAGAGGCAGCTGCCGCCACCTCCCCCTGCGCTTGACAACCAATCCAGCCCCCAGCACTGGCCCCGCAGTATACCCTGGCCAGAGCCCTCATCACTGACCCCAATGGTCTAGCGCATCTCCGACTCTGCCTCAGGCCGGCACCCAGAGCGCCAGGGCAGTTGCCATGAAAGCAGGCACGGCACCGGGAGTGGAGGAGACGTTGGAATTCCCCACCACCACCACCACACACAGCTGCCATCGACCGGGGAACAAGTAACACTGAAAGCTGCCTCTGAAGAACCCTGTGCCTCGGAGGCACGAGTCTTTATACTCCCCTCTCATAATGCCTTGCTCTTCCTTCCTCTGTAATCACTTTTCAGGCTCATCAGTGGGAAGCCAAGTTGCCCTTGCGCTTCCCGCTGCTTCCCACAGCTCCAGAACCTCTACTACCCCTCCCGACAGCCTTACCGAGCCATCTCCCCATGGGCCATCCAGCCCATTATTAAGGTCGTCCATCAAAACCAGCTCTTGGGCTCTATCATACAAACATAAAACAAACAAAGAAGAAACAATACAAAGGGAAAGTTAAGATGGTTTGTTTTATCAGAACTTGTACTATTTTATCAGAGGTCTCATTTTACGCAATAACCAGGTTAACAGTAAAATAACACATACTACTATTACTAATAATTTCTATAGTGCTACTAGACATACACAATGCTGCATATGAGAACATAGAAGAGACAGTCCCTGCTCAAAAGAGCTTACCGTCTAGTCAAGACAGACAAACTGGACAAGAAGGTGCATCTATACACAGTGCTTAGTGGGAAACCATAGGCAGCTGCATTATGATGTCAAGAATTCTGGGTATGACCCAGATGCATTATGATGTCATCAAGAATTTTGCATTGTGATGTCACTGAGCGTTCAGACAGCTTCTTTTACTACTGCTATTAATCATTTCTATAGCACTACCAGACATACACAGCACTGTACATCAGAACATAGAAGAGACAGTCCCTGCTCAAAAGAGCTTACAGTCTAGTGGGGGGAATTACAGATTTTAAAGGGAACACACGTTGGGAACTTCCACCTTCCAGCCCCCCACATTTTTCTGCCTGTCTACTTCTATTATACTTCACTGCTATATTAAGTCACTAGGTTGACCCATTGATTTCTTTTTTTTGATGCTGCTTAAATACCTTTTAAAAATGTAATATAAAGCTAATAGCTACATATTTTTTTTAATGACAGAAGTTTTACTGCTATGGTATGCCGAGTGGACACTCAAACCTTCAGGGCTGAAATGATACTATTGTTATTAATGGCTGACAATGTTATCAGACATTCATCAGTCATGCATTTCATGGGAGCAAATTAGTCTTCTTAATGGCCAATTAAATCTAGAACTTATAATGAACAGCATTTAGCTTTGAAATCAATCCTAACACATTGCACATAAAGTTCTAGCCGACAAGGGCCTGAATGAAAACCTTTGCCATGCTATATCAAACTTAACCCTTCTGTACACACCTGGGGTCATTTTGACCCCAGCCTGACAAATTAGTTTAGTTGCTTATTTATAGATTGTAATTTTCTGTAAGTGGTGCACACGTTCACCCACCAAAAAGTATAACTTATTCTGTCATGGTTACAGATATGAAAGAATTAATGCAGAGTGTAGGGGATTTAGTGGTGTATTTAATAAAGTTTGGAGCCCATTGACTAAATTTGTAAAATTATAATAATGTATATTTATCTTATCTTTCCTTTTGTTCATTCACCTTTACACATCCATGGGGGGTGGGGGGTTGGAGGGAGGGGAATAAATATTGATGGTGACATTTGGGTAACTTTATTCTTCATTTATACTATATATTATATTATGTTATTGTTATATGTAGGAAAACTGAAAATCTTGAATGATATATATGTTACCTGTACAGATATTAGTGTAATGTATGTAATACCTACTGTTTGTTCATTTGTATGACACTGTTTTAGATTAAAAATCAATAAAGATTAAAAAAAAAAAGAAGTAAATTTTCATTTCAAATTCCAGGTAACTTTTCGATAGTAACAGACAATGCGTTTCCTGTCGTCTGTGATAAATACAGCTTTTGAATTTTTTTGTTTTGTTTAAACCTAGTTTAACGTGAGTATGCTGATTATACACACCTCCTCCCCCAGGGCCAGCAGCGCCATTCCCTCTCACCTCCCCAACCAAACCCATCAGCACCTCTCCCTCTCTTATCCAGGTCTAGCAGCACCTCTCCCTCTCATACTGCCCCCAGGGTCAGCAGTGCAGTACCACCCGCTCTCCCACTCCCAATCCAGCAGCACATTTCTCTCTCATCCCCCCTCCCACCCGGTCTAGCAGCCAACTCTATCTCCCAACCAATCACTGTCAAACAGCCCTCCTGTCCTGACTCCTGCCTCAAGCCAGCACCACCTCTCTCATTCAGTCCTCCCACTATCATGGATCACTATTGATAACGGCAGCTCAGTGATTCCTACAGGGAGGTTCGTGACCTTTGGCTAGGCTATGCCCCGCCTCCTCAATGCAACTTCCTGTTTCCTTGGAGGCGGAGCGCGGCTTAGTCAAAGGTTGTGAATCTGCCTGTCAGAATCAGTGGGCTGCTGCTATCGACTGTGATCCAGGATGGGATCCAAGGGTTGGGAACCACTGCTCTAACCTACCTCAATCGCTGCCAGCAGAGATACCGCAGCAATTGAAAGCAGCTGCCCTGAGTGTGGCATGGGGAGGAGAGGTGCCGGTGCCCCCACCAAAATGGTCTACCCCATCCCCACCCCTTACGCATGTGATGCATCCCACAGTAAACGGGACAATTTGTGTGTGCACACTGTACATTAAAAAATATTTTTAATTTTCTGGGAAGGGGTCCACATTAGGGTGCCTTGGCACATGGCAAAGACCTGCAGTAAGGGCACGCTAAGCCAATTTTGCCGTGGCTTTAATAAAAGAGCCCCTTTCTACGACCAAACTCCACCCTTAACCACACCCACCAAGTTAAGCACCTACCCAAAAGTTAAGGGTTTTTAAAATTGTTTTTAATTGCTTTTTAATGGCACTTTTCATACAATCAGAGCTATACTGAAAATTTTTAATTTGTCAGCTCGCTGATTTATTTCCCATTTTTGTTTTCAATATATTTTGTTGCAATTTAAAATATTTTTTAAGGAATCTTTTTTCAGTTTAACATTCACCTTCTTCTTTTTTGGTTGTTTTTTTTTTTTGGTAGGTTATGAATAACTTGTATGGTGCTAAGACTTTTAACGTGTGCCTTGGAGATGGTTCTGGTCTAGCATGTGGTGTTTTCGTCCTAAATAGCAACGCAGTGGGTAAGATGGAGTTAGTCTGTCTATAAACATTGAAACTGTCATGTAGATTTCTACTGAATACCATGGATATGTCAAGGCTACAATTAGAAACCTTCTGCTAAGTTCTTATGTCTTATTTTGGGTACAACACAAATTTTTAGCTGGAAGTTGAGTCAGATATTTTAAGAGAGTAAATCATAGTAAACAGTAGTTCTCTAGAATTCTTTTTTTTTTTCACCCGTTTCCATTCTCCTTCTTGTCCCCCTTTTCCCCAGACTTCATGCTCCTGTGACTGTTATCATTTATACCAGCTTGAATTTGGAACCTTCATTGTCATTTAGAGCGAGATACACAAAACACCGTCATTAAGTCCGTGTAAATCGCTGTTGGATGATTTTTTGGCCGACTCTGGAACAGCGATTGATATTTCCCTTCTTCTAAGGCAGGGGTGTCAAATGTCGATCCTCGAGGGCCGCAATCCAGTCGGGTTTTCAGGATTTCCCCAATGAATATGCATGAGATCTATTAGCGTACAACGAAAGCAGTGCATGCAAATAGATCTCAAGCATATTCATTGGGGAAATCCTGAAAACCCGAATGGATTGCGGCCTTCGAGGACCGACATTTGACACCCCTGTTCTAAGGGCTTGGACATTCCATATCCATGATATGCCAAGTCCTTTTTGGGCCAAATAGCTTTAACCCTGGTTTTCATGTGTCTCTTCTGGGTTATTTCACAAGATATATGGGAGGTAATTCTGTTAAGGTCTGCTAAATTTAGATTATGGGATAGTGTTTGCTATGCATGAATTCTATATCAAGAATTATGGGTGCAATTGCCGTAGGAGAATACTAGTGTAAGTAGACATTTACAATCTTAACTTGACGTATGACCACTTATGCCATGGCAAAGGCTGGTATAAATGCTCACACCTAAATGCTGTCAATCAACTGCAAAACTGACAACGTTCAATCAGATTAGTGCATAAATGATGGCACGCTTCTGCTCCATTATGCCTCTCCCATGTCCAAACCCTTCTCGCAGAGAAAAATTGTTATTGATTATGCAAACATAAGTATATGCACGATTTAAGATGTCATCATTTTTGCAATAAAGTAGCACTATGTACAGTATACAGATGTTATTGTAATGGAATTAATAACAATTTTCTTATTTTTGCCTTATGTCTGCCATGAGGAATTATATTCATTAAGGAAGGTGCCTTGCTAGCAGGTTTGAAGCTCTAAAGTAGTGAATACATGTGGAAAACCATGATTTTCTTAAAAAAAAAAAATCAATGCACTAGTTTAGTTCAGCCTGTTATGCATTCATTGAACCTCAAGACATACATCTGGGTTTCCAAAATGTATCCTGGGAATACCTTTGCAGGACCGTGAATTTCAATGAATATTTATGAGATAAATTTGAATATGCTGGAATTTCCAAAATATGCAAATTTATCTCATGTATTTTTAATTGTTTGTAACAAGCTCCGGGCTTTTTTAATGAGACGGGCTACCAAATTCAATAGAGTGATGCATATTCATTGAATATCTGACTCTCTGTAGGGTCCAGGGATCAGGTTCTGGATGCAAAGCACATTTTGATGTATGTATTTTGATTTAAAAAAATCTAAAAGAATAACTTTTGAAGGACTATATAATGTAACATGAATTTACAATGGGGTTTTTTTTCCCCCCAAGAAATAATGGATCGAGTCATGCATTCAAAAACTTTATGCATGGATGCAAAGCATTACAATGGAACGCACTATGACCTTCACAATTTATATGAATATACAATGATTCTGTCAATTGAAGAATAAGAACCACTTTCCATTGCATTGGAGAATCATTAATTATAGTATTCTCCACATAGTGCAATAAGTAATTGAAAAATAAATGATTTGCTTAACAAATTACAAATATATCTCAAGCTTCTGTATTGTTACATATATAGACCCCTAAAGGTTCAGTCATTATCCATACTAGGAAAATAACTAATGAATCTCTAAGAAGGTGGTTATTTATTTATTCATTCATTTAGCCTGTCTTCCCCAAAGAGCCCAAAATGGGTTCACTTGTGCTGATATTTATATATGTTAATGTCAATTTTTAAGGAATAGGCCCCACTTAAAATAACGGGACCAGCAGCATATTCTTTTCAGCTTTCTCTGCACACCTGGATTCTACCGGAAACAATGCCTTCCTGTTCCATGGACCCATGATCTGAAACTCCACACCTAAACAATTTTCAATGCTCAAATTTACTCCACTATTTAAATTTAGAGAGCCCACTCTCAACGGAAGAAAAAGCCTCAGGTGTTCTTTAGGTAGGGCATAAATGCTCAAACCTCCTCCACCAACATCATCGGCCAAAAAAACTTCCAGAGAGAATGTGCCTGTTACCACATTCTACTCTAGCGGCAGGACTGAACTCGCTATTACTTCTAGTTGTGAGGAAGCAAGTGTTATTTCAATTATGACCAACGTTTCACGGTCTAAGACCGTTTCTTCAGGGCTTAAGATATTCCACTTTTTTCCACCACCTTTTGAGCTGCTTGTTCTGCTTCTTCAGCGTCCCGCAAGCTCAAGTTCAGCGTCAAGCAGCTCAAAAGGTGGTGGAGAAAAGTGGAATATCTTAAGCCCTGAAGAAATGGTCTTAGACCGTGAAACGTTGGCTATAATTGAAATAACACTTGTTTCCTCACAACTAGAAGCAATAGCGAGTTCAGTCCTGCAGCTAGAATAGAATGTGGTAACAGGCACATTCTCTCCGGAAGTTTTTTTGGCCGATGATGTTGGTGGAGGAGGTTTGAGCATTTATGCCCTACCTAAAGAAAATCTGAGGCTTTTTCTTCCATTGAGAGTGGGCTCTCTAAATTTAAATAGTGGAGTAAATTTGAGTATTGAATATTGATTCCCCACTAGCACCGATATTTTGATTTAAATATTGATACCTAAACAATTGCAATATGAAAGCTCTTACATGAGGTCCAGAGCCATCCTTAAGGCTTCACCAAGGTGTTTCACAATAAGGATCAATAGCAGATGTGTAGCCACGGTGTCTGCTCTCAGCTTCACGCTCTTTTTCTGCTCTCTCATGGTTCTCTCCCATACTCTTTTGACCTTTCTCCCCACTCTCCTCCGCTCCTTAGTGCATCTTTGGCTTCTTTCCACCCAACTGATTTAGTTCCATTTTCTGCCTTTTTGCTCTTGAATTATTAGTCGCCTCAATACCGTAGGGGCCTTTTTACTAAGATGTGTTCGGCACTAGTGCGTGCCAAACACAGCTTAAAATCATGTACTATGGAACATCCTCAGGCCTGCCAAATTAGTGGTTACAAATCTGGGTGATAAAAAAATGTATTTTTGGAATGGGGTGGAGAGTGGAAATTCTTGGGCTAAACAGGTATCCGCCTCCTCATTGTTCAACATTATTTAACAGGTCAGAAACAGCTTCTGGCTGGTAAAATAGCATTTGAACAGCTAAATACTATACTTCTCCCTCCCTATTTGCGGGGGTTAGGGGCAGAGCCGGCCCGCGAATATGGAAAATTCACAAATAACTTTTGGCCGGCTCTGACCCACCTTTGGACTTACCTGGTGGTCTAGCAGTGACGCAGGGCAGGTGCGATCTTCCTACATTCCTGCCCCGTGCAGAGACGTGCTGTGAGTTCCCTTGGTCTCACAAGACTACAACAGGACCAAGGGAACTCACAGCACGTCTCTGCACGGGGCAGGAATGTAGGAAGATCGCTCCTGCCCTACGTCACTGCTAGACCACCAGGTAAGTCCCTGCTAGACCACCAGGTAAGTCCAAGGGTGCGTCAGAGCCGCCCAAAAGTTATTCATGAATTTTCCATATTCACAGGCTGGCTCTGCCCCTAACAAGTTTCAAGTTTTATTATTATTTGATGAATCGCCTATACAAAACATTCTAAGCGATGAACAATTTTAGAAAACAACTTTTTTTAAAAAACAAGCAATTTTAAAACAACATTTTAGAGGACAAACAATTTTAAGACACAAGTAAAAAGTTAATATACTTATAACACCTTATAAATTTCTTTATACATGTGGCTTAGTGACGAACATGATAGAGACGGAAAGGAGGATAAAGTTACAATTCTCTCAAGCAGAAAAACATAAAAGAGGAAAGAACCCCCGCGAATAGGGAGGGAGAAGTGTAGGGGGGATGGGTGTGGGAGAAAAGGTCCCCCCATCCCTCCCTGACTTAACGGGTGGTAGACTACAGAGTCGGGGGTGGCCTTTGCTATTCAGTCACAGCTTTGGCGGAAATGGAAGGGGGTTTGAGGTTGTTGAAGGTCAGTCAATTAGACAATAAAAGGCTATGGTTTGCTTGAGTGTGTCACCACCTCGAGCGATATGGGTTTTCGGGCTCTGCGGTACCGTGGGCCTGTGGGGAGTAGATGACTATAACAGCTGGTACAGCACCATCTAGCTGGGGATATGACATTGTTTATGATATGTTAATTGACGTGACTTTGATGTATTGACCTGCTCTGTTTGGTATGTTAAAAATGTTAATAAAGATGCAACCATGTTCTTGTAACCATGAATTGTATTGGGTAATAATGGGGTATGGTAGGAAGCGAGTGAGAGTGAAGAAGAGTGCGTGCGAGTGCCTACGTTACGACAATGTTGATGCATGACTTACAATTGAAAATACTGGGAACTCTCCAAAGAGCTGCCAAGTTAAATTGGCAGCTATTGTATGGTAAAGCCTTGCATTAAGCCGCAGTAAGTGCCAAATTTCACTCTGGCTTAGTAAAAGGGCCCTTCAGTGTAGTCAGGATGTTGTCCCTTTTGCAGTTGTATGAAACTGAAAAATGGTGTGTCAAATTTCAGAAACAGGAGGAGAAATTAAAACACTACTGGGCTGATATTCCAAAACACCTTGCTATCAGATGGCAGATGAAATTCAATGTTGGGAAGTGTAAAGTATTGCATGTGGGAAGCAAAAACTCGAGGTATAATTATGCGATGGGAGGGAAGTTTTTGAATGAGAGTGCCCAAGAAAGGGACTTGGGGGTGATGGTAGACATGACAATGAAGCCGACAGCACAGTGCGCAGCTGCCGCTAAGAGAGCAAATAGAATGCTAGGTATAATCAAGAAAGGTATTAAAACCAGAACGAAAGAAGTTATCCTTCCGCTGTATCGGGCAATGGTGCGTCCACATCTTGAGTACTGCGTCCAGTATTGGTCACCGTACCTTAAGAAGGATATGGCATTGCTCGAGAGAGTTCAGAGGAGAGCAACACGACTGATTAAGGGGATGGAAAGCCTTTCATATGCTGAGAGATTGGAAAAACTGGGACTCTTTTCCCTAGAAAAGAGAAGATTAAGAGGGGATATGATAGAGACTTACAAGATCATGAAGGGCATAGAGAGAGTAGAGAGGGACAGATTCTTCAAACTTTCAGAGAATAAAAAAACAAGAGGGCATTCGGAAAAGTTGAAAGGAGGCAAATTCAAAACTAATGCTAGGAAATTCTTCTTTACACAACGGGTGGTGGACACCTGGAATACAATTCCAGAGGAAGTTATAGGGCAGAGTACAGTACTGGGGTTTAAGAAAGGTTTGGACAAATTCCTGCTGGAAAAGGGGATAGAGGGGTATAGATAGAAATTTACTGCACAGGTCCTGAACCTGTTGGGCCGCCGCGTGAGCGGACTGCTGGGCGCGATGGACCTCGGGTCTGACCCAGTGGAGGCATTTCTTATGTTCTTATGTTCTTATCAGGTGTTGCTGCTCAGATCCAGTCAGCTATTTTAGATGTCAGGTCAAAAGCGCGCTGGGACAAAGGCGCGCGCAGACAATTGAGCGCAGTGCGGAGGCGCGCACCACAGAAAATTACTGTTTTTATGACTTTACTTAATAGAGATCGCGCCGCGTTGTGGGGGCGTTGTGGGGGGTGTGGGGGGTTGTAACCCCCCACATGTTACTGAAAACTTCACTTTTTCCCTGTTTTTAGAGAAAAAGTTAAGTTTACAGTAAAATGTGGAGGGTTACAACCCCCCAAACCCCCCTCAACACCGGCGCGATCTCTATTAAGTAAACTGGGGGGGGCTCCCCAACAAAACCCCCCGTCGGAGCCCCTAAAAAATGTAATTTTCTCCGGAGCGCACCTCCGTCTTGCGCTCAGTTGTCGGCGTGCGCCTTTGTCTTTCGCGGGGTTGTCTATGAACCGCTATTTTAATATTGCCTGGAGGGTCTGTAGTTCATCGAATAAAGTCATTTTCATATTATCCGATATGGTATGTTCTGTGGCATTTCCTATGGGGTAAATGGCAACATTAGGGAGATCTCTATTGCCTCCGTTACAGCAGGTTAATCTGCTTTAGACATCATGGGTGTATTTGGGGAGGATCTGGTATCACTAGGATTGAGAGGTTGATCAAGCCGGGTCACCTTTTTTTTGTTGTTAAGAGAAAAGACTGCGAGGACAGAGGAGATTGAGAGAGGACATGATCGAAACATTCAAGGTACTGAAGGGGATAGACTTAGTAGATAAGGACAGACTGTTCACCCTCTCCAAGGTAGAGAGAACGAGAGGGCACTCTCTAAAGTTGAAAGGGGGTAGATTCCGTACAAACGTAAGGAAGTTCTTCTTCATCCAGAGAGTGGTAGAAAACTGGAACGCTCTTCCGGAGTCTGTCATAGGGGAAAGCACCCTCCAGGGATTCAAGACAAAGTTGGACAAGTTCCTGCTAAACTGGAACATACGCAGGTGAGGCTGGACTCATTTAGAGCACTGGTCTTTGACCAGAGGGCCGCTGCGTGAGCGGACTGCTGGGCATGATGGACCACTGGTCTGACCCAGCAGCGGCAAGTCTTATGTTCTTAGGTAATGCATCGCTATTGGGGACTAAAACTATAGATCATCTTATTCCCAGATGATTGGAATGGGGAGAGGGTGCCATGCCAGGGGGAAATAAAGCTATGGAATGAGGTCCTGCTAGGGAAAGGAGTTAAGCTATTGGAGAAGGGAGATTTTTCTCAGATTGTATTCCAAAATCCTGTAGATACAATAACCATACTGTACTTTTCAAAAAAATCCCTAAAAAGTCCTAACCTCTCAAGTTTCCTTGTTTCATCCCTCTAACCCTCCCCCCCCCAAACCCCAAAATCAACCTGCTCTACTCTTTCCCCCCCCCCCAAAAGGACCAGAAATCTTTTTGTAAAACCACCCTCTTTAACTCTTTTGTAATCCGCCTTGTACTGCAAGGTAATGGCGGAATAGAAATCCCTAATGTAATGTAATGTTTTGTGTGTGTTCTCGGAGAAAGGCATCTGTGACTTTGAGGATCTGCTTAGATGTCACGGTTAATCCAGGAAGAGCTGTCCGTTTTCAGGGGTTCTGAAAATAGTCTAACTTGGGTTTGGACCCTCAGCAGGAGACATGGAAGTGCCACCCAGAAATGATGGATTTTTAGGACTGGTGCTCTGTATGTTCTTATGTACGAGGCAAGTAACGTCTGGTAAAATAGAAAAAAATAAATAACAAATAAACTGAAGGTTTTGGACCTGTCTATTTGCATGTTCAAAGTGCACGATCAATACATGCCAGTTTTTCCCTCTTTGTTTAGGATCTAATCAGTCCTAGAACCTCAACCTGCTATTATCACCCCCCCCCAAAAAACCTATGAATATTCTGTTGGTCACATTCAAACCAGCCTCCATGGTTTGACGGCTGAGTTACATAATGCTGCTCCGCATTTGCGCTATGGTCCTGTGTTTCCCCCTATCGACACACTTAGCCCTGGAGGCGATGTATCACGAGAATGACACGTTGCAGTTTAAGGTAAACTCAACATAGATTTTCCTTTAGAACATGTAATATGTAGAAAAAAAGAAACAAAAAAAATTCAAGGAACAAATAATATCATTTTTATTGGACCAACTTAGGGGTCCTTTTATTTAAGTGTGCTAAATGCTATGATGCCCATAGAATATAATGGATGCCTTAGCATTTAGCATGTGCTAAATCAGTTAGTGCACCTTAATAAAAGGACCCCTTAATGTAGTTTATGATTAGTTTTTGAAGGTAACTCCTTCTTCCTCAGATCAGAAATAAGCAAATGCTGGCACCATCAATATAAGGGAAACATGGAAAAAGAGGCATTCACGTTTAACTGCATAGGCACGTGTTAACAAAGCCACTGTCCTAACTTTATGTGGCATATTAACCAACACTAGTCTGAATATTGGACATACCCAGATGTTTAATGCTGGGAGCCATGCATGCCCTGGCATTAAGTAGCCCATGACTGGGAGCAGTTTACAAGCCACTTATTGCCGTTTGCAGTATATAATCCCCCAAGAAATACTGCTACCAAAGCCTGCGAGATACAATAAGAATTCGATGCATATGTTGTACTAGTTTCATTGGATGGTCCAGTAAAATTAATCAAACGGATTGAATGCATTGCTTTCTTTGTTAGTGAGGTATACCTTGTGAAAGGAAGCATACGTTTACTGAAAATTTCAAGATGGAATTATCATGTAGCTTTTTGAGTCTTACCTAATTTACTGAATTACAAAAGAAAATGCTCACTGCTGTCACTCGTTAGAGCTTCTGATCTCTTTGAAAGTCCCGAATGCTGCCCTGTAGCAAAGGAGGATAATAAATTACAGGCTGCAAAATGTCTGACATATTCAGTTCAGTCCGTCAGGTTGTCCCTACCCATCGCTTTGCGCCTTTACTAAACCAACACACTCAAAGAACATTCCGGAACACTTTGTCAAATTTTAGGGCATCGGTTTTGAGAACTAATTGTCCCAAATACTAAAGCAACAATTATAACCACCAAGTATTATACTCGGGCCAGATTTTGAGACAGCATGGTCACAGGCTTCAGCTAAGCAACGGGTGGCAAGTCAAATGCGCACAAGACAAAAGTGCGCGGACAAATGCGCAAAGACAAGTGAGCACAATGATAATAGCATGCAAGACAATTGAGTGCAATGATAATTGTGCGCAAAGACAATTGCGCACAAGACAATTGAGCGGAAGGACAAATCAGTGCAACGACAATCACACGCACGATCACATTACTATGGTTACGTTAGCTCCTTTTTTACGTGCTCAGAACAGCCCACCTTACTTATCTTGCGCTCACTTGTCTTTGCGCTCACTTGTCTGCTGCCATTTCTCCGTGCGCTTATGTCTTGCGTGCAACTGACTATGAACCAAGCAATGACACTGGCATTTAGCTTAATCTTTATATTCAATGCTGCTCTCCAGAACTAACCAGACCTTATCTGAATAATTGCTTGACAACTGAATTTCAACACTAAGAACATAAGAACATAAGAAGTTGCCTCCGTTGGGTCAGATCAGAGGTCCATCACGCCCAGCAGTCCGCACCCGCGGCGGCCCATCAGGTCCATGACCTGTCAGGCTTTCTTGATTTAGCCCTATAGCCCCCTTATTTTTCTATCTATACTCTTTCTATACCCTATCTACCTCTCTCTGTACCCCTCAATCCCCCTATCCTTCAGGAATCTATCCAATCCCTCTTTGAATCCCCGTAGTGCACTCTGCCCAATCACCTCCTCCGGATTATTTTTAGGATCACCCTGAACCTGGCACCGATCTAATATTGGACTTCTTAGGCAGTCTTCTCCATCTACTGTGCACTCATTCCCTTGGTGCTATGAATTCTTCTCCTGGTTTTCAATACCACCCCTACGCTGATCATTCCCAAATCTACCTCTCCCCACCAGAAATCTCTACACGTATCCAGACCTGTGTCTCAGCCTGTTTATCCAACATCGCTTCCCGAATGTCCCACCACCGTTTAAAGCTGAATATGGCCAAGATTGAGCTACTTATCCTTCTGCCTAATCCCACCTTGCCTCTTTCCCCACTCTAATTTAGAGGATGGTGCTCTCATCCTCCCTGTCTCGTCAGCTCACAACCTCGGGATCATCTTTGACTCCACTCTCTCTTTCTCTGAATAAATCCAGCAGCCCGCCAAAACGTATCACTTCTTTATCTATAATATCACCAAAATCTGACCCTTCCTCTTGGAGCACACCATCAAAACCATTATCTATGCCCTCATAGAAACATAGAAACATAGAAAAAAGCGGCAGAAAAGGGCTACAGCCCATCAAGTCTGCCCATTCCAAGTATCCCTCCCCCCTGAGTTTACTCCCTTAACGATCCCACATGAGTATCCCATTTTCTCTTAAAATCCGTCACGCTGCTGGCCTCTATCACCTGGAGTGGGAGTCTGTTCCAATGATCCACCACTCTTTCGGTGAAGAAGTATTTCCTGGAGTCGCCATGAAACTTCCCTCCCCTGACTTTCAGTGGATGCCCTCTGGTGGTCGAGGGTCCCAGGAGCCAGAAGATATCCTCTTCTGTCTCGATGCGTCCCGTGATGTACTTATACGTTTCAATCATATCTCCCCGTTCTCTTCTTTCCTCAAGTGAGTACAGCCGCAATTTCTTTAGTCTTTCTTCATACGTGAGATCCCTGAGTCCCAAGACCATCCTGGTGACCGTTCGCTGCACCGACTCGATCCTCAGCACGTCCTTTCGGTAGTGTGGTCTCCAAAACTGAACACAGTACTCCAAGTGAGGCCTCACCATGGCTCTGTACAACGGCATCATAACTTCAGGTCTCCTGCTGACAAAACCTCTGCGGATACATCCCATCATTTGTCTTGCCCTGGAGGTAGCCTTCTCCACTTGATTGGCAACCTTCATGTCCTCACTGATGATCACTCCTAGATCGCGTTCCGCCGTGGTCCTAACCAAGGTCTCACCATTTAGTACATAAGTTCTGCACGGGTTTCTCTTACCCAGGTGCATTATCTTGCATTTTTTAGCATTGAAGCCTAGCTGCCAAGTAGTCGACCATTGTTCCAGAAGCAGTAGGTCGTGTGTCATATCATCAGGTAACAAGCTTCTGCCTACTATGTTGCAAAGTTTGGCGTCGTCGGCGAACAGTGATACCCTTCCTCTAAGTCCCCGCGTCATATCTCTTATGAATAAGTTGAATAGAATTGGGCCCAGGACCGAGCCCTGCGGCACTCCACTGATCACTTCTGATGCTTCGGATGGGGTACCGTTCACCACCACCTTCTGAAGTCTACTGCTTAGCCAATCCCCAACCCATGTAGTTAGAGTGTCTCCTAATCCTATCGATTTCAGCTTGTTCAGTAATCTTCGATGAGGGACGCTATCAAATGCTTTACTGAAGTCCAAATATACCACGTCCAGTGACTCTCCGGCGTCCAGTTGTCTAGTAACCCAATCAAAAAAGCTAATCAGATTAGATTGGCAAGATCTTCCCTGGGTGAACCCGTGTTGGTGTGGATCACGCAGTTTTTTTTCGTCTAGGATTGTGTCAATATTCTGTTTGATCAGTGTTTCCATGAGTTTACACACTATAGACGTGAGACTCACTGGTCTGTAGTTTGCTGTCTCTGTCCTGCAGCCCTTCTTGTGGAGTGGGATTACATTAGCGATTTTCCAGTCCAAGGGGACTCTTCCTGTGCTTAGGGAAAGATTGAAAAGAACAGATAATGGTTCAGCCAGGACTTCCCTTAACTCTCTGAGCATTCTGGGATGTAGGTTATCCGGTCCCATGGCTTTGTTTACTTTGAGTTTTGATAGTTCATCGTAGACGCTACTGGGCGTAAATTCGAAATCTTGAAACGGGTCTTTCTGGTTATCTCCTTTCTGCAGCTGTGGACCAGCTCCCGGCATTTCGCGGGTGAACACTGAACAGAAGTATTGGTTTAGTAGTTCTGCCTTCTCAGAATCTGATTCCGCAAAGTTACCGTCCGATTTCTTCAGGCGTACTATCCCATCTTTATTTCTTTTCCTGTCGCTAATATAGCTGAAGAAAGATTTATCCCCTTTCTTAATTTTCCGTGCTAGCTCTTCCTCCATTCGGAGTTTGGCTTCTCTAACTGCTGTTTTGACAGCTTTAGATCTGTCTAGATAGTCCTCTTTCGCCCCCTCTCTGCCTAAATGTTTGTAGGTGATAAATGCGTCTTTTTTCTGTTTAACTAGGTCTGAAATTTCTTTACTGAACCATTGGGGTCTTTTGTTTCTCCTGCGTTTACTTACTGTCTTTATGTATCGGTCTGTTGCTTCGTGTAGGATGGACTTCAGAGACGACCACATATCCTCCACATTGTCAGATATTGCTTGTTTATGTAGCTCCTGATGGACAAAATCTCCCATGCGGTTGAAGTCTGTGCCTCTAAAGTTGAGAACCCTTGTTGCTGTGTTTGTCTTAGGAAAACCTTTCTTGAGGTTGAGCCATACCATATTATGGTCGCTGGAGGCTAGTGTGTCTCCTACTGAGACTTCCGTGACGCTATCTCCATTGGTGAGAACTAGGTCTAGTAACGCCTGGTCTCTGGTGGGCTCCAATACCAATTGCTTGAGATGTGCACCCTTTATGGAGTTTAATATTCTTTTGCTGCTTCCCGTAGTCGCGGAGAGTGTGTCCCAATCTGCATCTGGCATGTTGAAGTCTCCTAGCATTACTGAGTCCCCGCGCAGTGTGATGTTCTCTATGTCCTCGATTAATTCTATGTCTTTGTCCTCCTGTTGCCTGGGAGGTCTATATATCACACCAAGGTATAGGCATTTTTCCTTTCCTCTGGCCAGGTTCACCCAGATGGATTCCCCGGTGTATCTAACATCTGTGATTCTGGTGGTTTTGATGCTTTCCTTAGTGTATAGTGCTACTCCTCCCCCCAATTTACCCACTCGGTCGCAACGAAGTAGGTTGTACCCTGGTATAACCATATCCCACCCATGCGATTCTGTGAACCAGGTTTCGGATATCGCTATCACATCAAGATCAGCGTTTGTTATCTCAGTCTCTAATTCTAGAATTTTATTGCCCAAGCTGTGTGCATTAACATACATAGCCCTCCATATCTGTGAAGAGATTCCTTTATGAGTTAGTGTGGCTTCTAGATTATCAGTGATTTTTCTCCCTGAAAAATTGTGGATATCATTGGTACTTACCTTAGATTTGGTAGTGTCAGTGCGACTCGCCTCCACAGGGTGGTTTCTTACTGCTCTGGGATATAAGTATGTACCCTCCCCTAACTTACCTAGTTTAAAGCCCTGTTGAGTAGGCGGGCCAATCGATGTCCAAATACGTTTCTACCTCTTCTGGCCTCATCACCTCTCGCCTAGACTACTGCAACTTGCTTCTTGCAGGACTTTCTCGTAAGCACCTCTCTTCCCTTCAATCCATCCAAAATTCTGCTGCATGACTTATATTCCACCGGAGTCACTATACAATATCACCCTTCTCCTCAAATCACTTCACTGGCTCCCTATCCATTGCCACATACAATTCAAACGCCTCTTACTGACTTACAAGTGCATTCATGTCGAAGCTACTCAATATCTCTCCTCTCTTACCGTATCTCTCCCTGTACTCCTCCCCAGGAACTCCGTTCATCGAAGAAGTCTCTCCTATCAGTACCCTTCTCTACTTATGCCAACTCCAGACTCCATTCCTTCTCTCTTGCTGTGCCGAACACCTGGAATTACTACATCAAGCTCCTCCTGTATTGAAATTCAGGCTCAAGGCTCATTTCTTCAAGGTTGCTTTTAACTCCTAACCCTCACTCGCTGTAGGGCATTCATGCCTGAACACCCCAACCCCCTACTTGTCATGTTTGTCTGTTGATTAGATTGTAAGCTCTTCTGAGAAGGGACCTTGTCTTAAATATTCTAATGCACAGCGCTGTGTATGTCTAGCAGCGCTATAAAAATGATCATTATTAGTAGTAGACACCTGAAACTGTCTGCATAACTTTAAATTGACTTGGGTGAATCTCTTCGAAAAGATGGTACATACATAGATTTTATGACAGGCCCTAGGCTGGCAGGTCTGTTCTAAAATATTAGTAGAACTTAAGACATCCCGACCTGAACTTCCCAGTTCCGCTTTCTACGTCCTTTCTACAATGTAGCTCAAAATATGCATTTTTAATTATGTGTTTCTTTTCTCCTCTCAGACACAAAATCCTGTTGCTTTTGATAAAGCATTTAAAATTATACAGTAACACAGTAATATAGTAAGTGACAGCAGATAAAAACTTGAACCGTCCATCCAGTCTGCCTAACAGACACACACACTATATATTCATGGTTAAATTATCTTTTAAAAATATATACCGTATTTTCACTCATATACCGCGCACCCGTGTAAAACGCACACATGGGTATAGCGCGTGGGAAACTGTAATTTATGTAAAGAAATTTTTATATACCGCGCACACCCGTATACCGCGCATGCCGCCCCAACTCTCCCATTGCCGCCCGACTCTCCTTTCGCCCGCCCCGACTCTCCTCTGACCACCCCGACTCTCCTTTCGCCCGCCCCGACTCTCCTCTCCCCCTTGAAGTCCTGTCCCCACCCTGACATCAGAGAAAGGGCGGGGCCACCGGAAGAGGAAGCAGCGCAGACGCAGGGCTCACAGAAGGGCCGGGACCACCAAGAGGAAGCAGCAGGACAACAGTAGGAGCTGCTACATGATGAGGGGGGGGTCAGGAGGCTGTGGGGGTGCGAGCAGTCCTTCGGGGTGGGGGTGCGGGTGGGAGTGCGTGCGAGCGGTCCTTCAGGGTGGGGGTGCAGGTGCGGGTGCGAGTGCGTGTGCGTGCGAGCGGTCCTTCGGGGTGGGGGTGCAAGCGGTCCTGTGGGGGGGTGAATCGGACATCGGGGGGGAACTATGTAAAAAAAAAGTTGTAAAATGCGCTCACGCGTATAACACGCAAGGTTATGCACGGTTTGTAAAAATCGTGTATAACGCGCGCGTTATATGCGTGAAAATACGGTATATTTCTGGGCATTAGACCATAGAAGTCCACCCGGTACTGTCTTTAGGTTCCCACTGCTGGAGTTGATCTTGAAGTCCCCACTCCAGTCTATCCTAACCATCCTGCCACTGGAGCTTCTTTCAAAGCCCTCCCCAGCTCCTCCTAAACCAAATCACCAAATTTGGGACACAGACCGCATGGGATCACCTAGTACAGCAGACCCTCAATATTTGCAGGGGTTAGGGGCAGAGCTGGCCCCCGAATAGGGAAAATCGCGAATAATTTTTTAGGTTGGCTCTGACCCACCTCCGCCTCCCTCCTGCGTCCCCGACCTTAGCTGTTGGTCTAGCGGCGAGGCAGGGCAGGAGCGATCTTCCTATGCTCCCGCCCCGTGCAGAGCCGTGCTGTGCACCCGGGCAGTGAGTTCCTGTGGTCTCACGAGACTACAACGCTTCTCGGTGAAAAATCAAGGCTAAAACAAAATCGCGAATAACCGAATTCCTGATTGGGGAAACCGCAAACCAGGAGGGGGAGCTGTACCGGCCTTAGTTTGTTTTATACCATTTATTTTCTAATTAGAGATTCTCTGTGTTCATCCCACGCTTTTTTGAATCCCATCATCGTTTTCATCTCCACCACCTCCCTCGGGAGGGCGTACCAGGCATCGACCACCCTCACTGCGAAAAATAATTTCCTAATATTACTCCCAAGTCTGCCACCCCGTAACCTCAATTCATGCCTTCTATTTTTAGATTTGTTTCTATATTAGTACCTTTCAGGTATTTAAACATCATATCACATCTTGTGTCTCATTTTTCTTTGAGTCACGCCAAAAAGACCACACGTAGAGTACACTTGTTTTCATATCCCTCCATAAAATCCTGTCGTTATAAGAAGTTCCTTGAGAGAACCCTCTCATTTCAAGCCGCTAAATTGAATGTATGGCTTGGAAAAATTATGTTAGAGGTCTCTTCCTATCTTGATTCTAGAATATTGTTACTCTCTGGGATTCTGGAATCTTGATAGGCTGGTATCTTAATGCATTCGGCTTCATTTTTTCAATTAAGTTCCTTATATTCAACTTGATACATTTTATCTGTTCTATGCATTACTTCTTTCCCTGCCATGCCGGTATTTTCTGCATTATATTGTAAATGCTTTCTGTCTTTATCTGTTTTTAAGTCCATTATTCTAATGTGTATTTTATCTGGATCCCATGTATTAGCTCACCTTGTTGTGAACCGCTTAGAACTTTTTTGGTGTGGGTTATATAAGAATAAAATTATTATTATCATTTTCCCTGTCCCTCCTGACCTTTAGGATATGCATATTCAGGTCTTCCAGTCTCTTCTTGTGTCTTTTGGCGCAAGCCCCATACCATCACTTTTCTCTGGACTGCTTCAAGTCTTTTTACATCTTTAGCCAGATACAGCCTCCAAAACTGAACACAGTACTGCAGGTGAGGCCTCACCAATGACCTGTACAGAGGCCTGTAAAGTTTTTTGAGTAAGATGGTGGACATAACGGCTCTGGGGGATCCTTGATAAAGCAAATTGTTGCGAAACATGTCGGATCATGTAACCCAGTAGCGTGAGAGTATGAAAAGCTAAGTATTTATTTGAATATTTATTAATATTTTTAAATAGAATAACCTTAAGGAAACTTCTAAAAGGATCACGGTGGATAAAAAGTTTAATAAATTAAATAATTGCAAAAAGAATGTGGGCCAATGAGGAATAAAAGCACTGGTATTCCCACCGATATTGAACACTACTAAGGGTGGAGGAGGTGTACCTGAGGCCACATTTTGCTACATTTGAAATATATGTTGAATAATTTGTAACCCTACGGATGGAAGTGTTGGATATTTTGTAGGTTGGGTCAAATATTGGACGCTTCTAACACCAGCTCAATGCTGGCGTTAAGGTCTAGCGTACGCGGCAATTCAGCGCGCGCTATTCCACGCATTAAAGCCCTAACGCACCTTTGTAAAAGGAGCCCTTAAATTCATCTCAATTTTGGTTTGACCTGGGAGCTACGGATCCAAAATGTTTCACAATGAACTTGCTTTATCAAGGATCCCCCTATAAAATAATTTAAAAAGCATTTACCCTCTCTTTTACTAAGGTGCGCTAACTAATTAGCGCTCGCTAAACGCTAATGCATCCATAGACTAACATGTTCGCGTTAGCCTTTAGTGCGTGCTAAATTGATTAGTGCACCTTAGTAAAAGAGGGCCTTAAACTCTATTGAATTAAATGGACTATTAATGAAGCTCCAACCACCAAACATCAATGGGAAACTTAGAGCTAGATCTTATGGGTAAAAGCACTTATGCTTACCAGTGTCGCTACTGCCATCCGACTCTCCCTAAATTCTTAAGTAAGTATGAGTAGTATTATATACTACTCATATGTCAGCTGATCCTCCTGCTGGTGTTTCTGAGGCCTTTTTTCTTACTGAAGAACATTATTTATACAGTTATAGAGTTTTATACAATATTTAAATAATAATTGAGCTACAACAAATGATTTGATATCCGGATGTTGGACTGAGAATTTATGACTCCTGACACAGGCATTGTGCCAAGACATGGTTGTGTTGGGTTAGCACAATGAAGACGTTCCATTTGGATCTGTGGTCCACATCTCCGTTTGTTCAGCCTTCTCCACTTTGTGTTTTTCCTCGGGATATTTTTTTAGAGATTCTCTCCAGCCATGCTGTTTAACTAGTGTGTCATTTCCATCATCTGGCAGCCAGGGGTCCTCTCTATGTCCCTAGCTTTTTTGAATTCAGGTACCATTTTTTTTCTTACGTACACTTATATATCTTCTTTAGCCTTGGAATGCAAACTATGCCTCTTTTACCACCATTAAATGATCATTATTTCCAACAATATGGGAAAACAACAGGGACATAAAAAATATATTTCATAACAGGAATTGTGCCCGTTAGATAATACATTTGCTTCATGATTATTTTGGCTTGTATTGCTGTAACCTGCATTCACTGATAAGAGATTGGAACCACATGCGTCTGCCCATTTTGCAGCTCTTCCAGTAAGAGGTGTGCAGTTTATTTACTTGTTGGAAGGGAACAAATGTTTGCCTCTAGATCCACTGTGTCATTTACAAAGATCAAACAAATGCAAATATGTCTGTGGTCGTTTATCACTGTCCACAAAAAGTACACATATGTTTCCTCATCCCGTTGTGCTCAGTTTTGTTTTTTCTTGACATTCGCCCCCTCTTTTACTAAGATGCGCTGTGCTTTTTAGCGCGTGATAAATATTAACACATGCATGCTATCCTATGGTCATGTTAGCGGTTAGCGCACGTGTTGATTTAGCACGTGATAAACGCGCGCTAAAACGCTTAGTGCGCCTTGTAAAAGAGGGCCTCATTGCTTAAAAACTGCAAACACCTTTGAAATTCAATGTGTGATATATAAAGAGACTAGGCACATGTAGGAAAGTACAGCATAACAATTCTCCAATCTAAAATTTATCCACCACATATCTGAGGAATAAAAAGGTTTGTAAAAACTTGTGGAAGATTTTATAATTAAAAGTGAGTCTAATCCAATAAGCTAGGCTTGAACCAATTCAAATAATTCATATGTTCATTTATGGATCCTTTGCAATGATATTAAATAGAACTTATGAAATAATCCTTATCATTTGATATCTTTAGGGAGTGTGTCAGGGGTTGAGAGTGGATATTGTTGGGCTAAGCAGTTAGCGCATTTACATTAGTGCCTGCTAACTGGTTAATGCATGGATAACAAAATAGGTGAGGGTAAATGCTTCTGTGCTAAATTTTAAAAATGGCTGCACACTAATGTAACAGTCCGTGTTTTGGCTAGGAAGCCTGCCTCAGGAGTGTAATCGACACCCAGCAGGTGACGCTCTTGTGACGTCAAAAACAGCTTTGCCAGTGAATTGGGTACAACCCAGAAGCAATAAAAGTATATCCTGTCAACTGGTTCATGAGAGCGCCACCTGCTGGATGTCGATTACACAGTTCCAACCTCACTTGTACGATTTCTATTGTTTCCCCCTGGGGCTCATTTCCTTGTTTTTTTGTACACTAATGATAGCATTAGCACATGACTATTAAGAGGGGGGGGGGAAATAGAAAATTGGGGGGTTTGTAGCCAAGGTAAAAATGACTTTAGCACACAGGAATGACCTGCATAAGGACACAATAAGACCAATGTTTTACCAAAGTTTTATAAAAGGACCCTTTAGATTGTAAGTCTTCTGTGAACAGGAAAATATCTATGAAATATGGATCACTTGCCTGGAGCTACAGCTGAAAAAGGTTTGAACTAAATCCAAAGCATTTTCATCAGGAACTGAGCATAGATGAACCCAACTCTAAGTAGTTTTTGGTAAGTTTTAAAAGAGATCAACCAGCAGTCAAATACAGGAGATAGCAAATATTCTGGAACCTCTGCTTTACTGCCACTGTTTGCCAAAGGTCGGCTCGAGCCTTGTCGGTGAGTGAACAAATTCATTGTTCATGCTGAAAATTTACTAATCACCCACAGCTCAAAACAAAAATAATGCTAAAAAGGGAAGAGGACTATCAAAGTTGGTGGATTAAAAATCGCTGAATGTGATTTGCTGTTCCTGACGCCGCTTTGTCTCACTCCTGGATGCTGGCAGGAAAAGTTATGTTAAGACCAGCCTGGAGAGTGAAGTCTGGGTTGCACCTCTGGACAGTAGGATGTACTGGATTCTTTAGGCTTCTTTTACTAAGGTGCACTAGCGTTTTTAGCGCGCGCTAACCCTGTGCTACACGAAAAATACTAACGCAAGCTCTATGGAGGCGTTAGCATGTAGCGCGCAGGGCAATGTAGCACACACTAAGCGCACGTTAAAACCACTATCGCACTTTAGTAAAAGGAGTCCTTTATGTGGAGATAAGCTTTGGATTGTCAGTGGATTCAGATTCAGAGTATAATATGAATTACTCCTCTGAAATTGCACTGTTTTCCTGTAATGTAGTTGATGAATAATGGTTGAAAGTAGAGAGTTGCGCGGGGACAGAAATCCCACCCGTCCCCGCCAAGATCCTCTCCGTCCCCACCCATCCCCGTCAGGATCCTCTCCGTCCCCACCCGTCCCCGCCAAGATCCTCTCCGTCCCCACCCGTCCCCGCCAAGATCCTCTCCGTCCCCACCCGTCCCCGTCAGGATCCTCTCCGTCCCCACCCGTCCCCGTCAGGATCCTCTCCGTCCCCACCCATCCCCGCCAGGATCCTCTCCATCCCCACCCGGATCCTCTCCGTCCCCACCCATCCCCGCCAGGATCCTCTCTGTCCCCACCCATCACCGTCAGGATCCTCTCCGTCCCCCCCATCCCCGCAAGGAATTACCTCCATTCCCGCCCGTCCCCATAAAAAGCAGCAATTACTTCCAACAGGATCATCAATTCCACAGTTTCTTTTGTGTTTGCGCTGCTGTTTTCCTTGTGGAATCTCTTTGGTGGAACTCTTTTTTTGTTTTCTGTTCAGGTAATTAACTTATAAACCTCCTCTTTTACTAAGACTGACATGCCCATTATATTATATGGATGAACCCTGCTTCCAAAGCCTTCCATCCCCGTGGGAGTCCCGTGGGCCAGAGGGGGGTCCCCGTGGGAATCCTGTGGGTTAGGGGGGATTCCTGCGGGACCCGTGGGATTCCTGCGATCCCCATTCCTATACATATCTCTAGTTGAAAGTACCTTAAGGCGCATAATTGCTATTTCGTTAGATATGTGTAGGATAATTTTATTGGGTTATTGTAAAACAGTATGGTGCTCCTAATCAAAACAGAAATACATACATCTAAAAACAGCCTATATCAGCACTTGAACGATCGGTAAGACAAGTCGTCCAAGTGCCGATAATCAAACCGGGCTTTAGACATATCTAAAAATGACTAAGGCCTTTTCAGTGCTGCTGTAGGACCAGCTTCTGGAAATCAATATGGGGACAAATCAATGTAACACTTGATTCTGCAATTCCATTGTCATATGAGATGCTTATATGTGGTACCTTATTGTATGTTAAACCCCCATTTGACCGGGATAAAGGCAGGCTTTTCATGATAATGACAGGGATAGCCATCCAAATGATAACAAGAAATTGGTAGAGTTCTGATACTTTAAATTTTCCTTTTTGGTAGGCAAATTTGTGTTCTAGTTACAAATATGAAAAAATGAATGCAGAATTTTGGGGGAATAATAAGGTATTTAAGTTAGTGTGGGGCCCATTAGCAGCTTTTGTTGCATATATTTAAGATATGTAGTTATATATTTATGTCATATCTCTTTAAAATTAGGTTTGGTTCCCATACACATCCGGTGAGGGGAGGGGCAGCGTATATATATCTTTGATGTATGTTACATTTCTGAGTTATACAGGGTTGGGAGTAATGATGTCTTTTAATTTCTGTAGTTCAAAAGTGCTTTGTAATGGTTTGATATGTTTCAGATGTATATATTTATATTACATTGTTCATATTAGAAAATAATAAAATTTATTTTTTAAAAAAAGAGATATTCTTGATTGATATTTTTCAATCAATAGTCTTATGACTTTGTATGCGTAAAATTTCAATAAAGAAACTGAGCTAAAAAAATTAAGACAATGATGGAAATGCTCGCAAAATTCAGTTTAGAAACCTTAATACAGAGAATAAAATCATGCAGCTTTTTTTTTTTTTTTTTTTGCAACCTTTGTTCCTTTTGGAGATAGTGATTGCCACATCTAATGAAATGTTTTGTGCCAATCTTGATATACTGCTTATGCTGATGGGCAGTTGAAAGCAGTTTACAAATAAAATCAATAAAAGAGAAATGAATAATTAGACAGGAAAGAACCAGTCATTCAAGACACAGTCATACTGCCAAACTGGATAACAGCAGATAACAGAACAAATCACTAGACTCAAAGGTGAACTCCTAAAGTCTATTAAAAAAAATAAAAAGGCTTCAGTAAAATCTTGACCTTCTGATAAGACCCTGGCAGGTCATTCTATAACTTAGGTCCCAGAAAATGTGTATTCATTCTGCTGCCCTCAATATCTCTCCTCGCTTCTCTCTTCTTATACATCTCCCAGAGAACTCCGCTCCTCAGATAAGCCGATCTTAACTGTACCCTTCTCCTCCATTGTCAATTCCAGACTTTTTTCCTTTCATCTTGCTGCCCCCTACGCTTGGAATAAATTACCTGAGTTTGTCCGTCAGTCTCCTTGTTTAAAAATAGACTGAAAACCCACCTTTTGGATATAGCCTTCAATCAACCCTACTCCTCTGCCCTCCAACCCAGCCAGCTGATTAACCGTCATAATGCCTCATTCCACCAATAAGAGTCAACCTCAACAGTGATGTCACAATGGCTTGATTGTCCCTCCAACCCAGCCAGCTGATTAATTGTTCCCCATAACTGTATCCATTACATCTTGTTTGGCTATCTTGTCTGTTTAGATTGTAAGCTCTTTCCAGTGGGGACTGTTTTCTTCTTCTTTGTGACTCTGTGCAGCACTGCGTACGTCTGGTAGCGCTATAGAAATAATTAATAGTAGTAGAAAATAAAAAGCAGAAGTGCATGAAGACTCACAATGAACCTGGCAAAACTGATAGATTTGCATCCAGTGAACTACGAGATCGCAAAAGAGTGTAGGGAATAACCGAAGATGATAGGTATTCTGGATTTCCTGAAGGGTATACTTTGTGTGTCAAGAGAGAGAACAAACCAGGGGAAAACAAAACCACAAACACAGATACGAAGAAATAAAAATGGAATTGTCCAGATCAGAATGATGTGCACTAAAAAAAGTGTCCTCCAACTCATCTGGTATCGTGAAGATCTTTATTCCTCCAATATCACACCCTATTCTGCCCCCAGCCCTGCCTTATTCCACCCCCAACCCCAGCCCGTTCTGCCCACAAAGCCTCGTCTCTTCTTTCCTGACCTTCAGGCACCCGTCTGGAGGGTCTCCGAGTGTACGCGGTTGTGTGCAACGTCATCCATGCATGCTCAGATGCCCTCCAGATGTGACCAGAGCTTGGGACTTTCCAAAACCTGGACAAACTGCTGGGTTTTGGAAAGTCCATCCAGGCATCCAGACAGTCCAGGTTTTCCTCGACATCTGGTAACCCTAAGAAAGATGCTCTGATTGAACAGCAGTCCACCGGAGGGATTAAGGCATGACACCTCCTAAATCTCTCAGTGGATGTAGCCCCCACCCTCCCCTGAAAGATAAATCAGGAGGGGATAACAGGCTCTATGAACATTTCAGGTACTATGGTCATTCTTAACAGAGCAAACAGCAGGTCTGAGGAGTAGCCTAGTGGTTAGAGTAGTGGGCTAAGAGTCAAGGGACCCAGGTGCAAATCCCACTTCAACTCTTTTTTTTTTTTTAAATTGAGAGCCCTTCAGAAACAGAAACCTGTTTGATCAGTGGGTTAAGGCATTGGGACCAGATCACACCAGTTCACGGCAAGCTGCACTGGCTTCCTCTTAAAGTTTGGTGCATGGTCAAGCAGTTCAGAGTTTCAATCACTGATCTGTAATTTTATTGCAAGAGTATCACCCTGGACGGTCACGCCACTCTGCTCGGTTCTGGCTGTTGACTGTTCCCATTGCTGTAGTAGTAAGAAAGGAAACCACACAATCACATATATTTTCTGCCCATTGACATCGTCTATGGAACGGTTTGTTGCCCGAATTGTGGAGGCAAGGATGTTTTTATCCACCTTTCCATGCTTTGTGGCTTTGTATCATTGTTATTCTTGTTCGTTTTAATAGTTTTATGTTGTTGTTTTTGCATTTGGCGTGTTTTAGGTGAAGTATGTTTTTGCTATAAACCACCAAGAAGTGTGATGATGGAAGATAATCCAATAAAATGAAAGAGAATGAAATGACGTTTGGAACTGTCTACATTATCAATTTCAAATTATGTATCGCCTGCCCTGCTGAAATTTGGCCTCATCATGTTTCTGGCTGGCTTAATGGCTAGTTCTTTGTGATGCCGTCGACTAGATTCAGCTTTAATGCCCAGGTTTTGGTTCTGCTCCATGAACTGTGTTCAAGGCCTCCAGTGAAAAAGGAGCCCAAATTATTGCAGTGCCTATTAGCAAGGCTCGCGGTGCTCATATTCTGTGTTCTGAAGGAGATTTTGATCTGTTATCAATGGCCAAGGACTGCTATTAAAATGGCTGGGCTGGAAAGAAAGCAGAGAGTGGTTACAATAAAACTGCAAATAAAGGCTTATGACACAAAATCTCTGATGTGAGCTGGATCTGATCAACAGGAAGCCCAAATGAACAAGAGAAAGCTTCTGGGTTAGAGTAAAGTTGAACAATGAAAAATCAGAACCATGGTCCAACCCGTGCGGCGTACCCCAAGGATCTCCACTATCCCCAACTCTCTTCAATCTCTACATTGCATCTCTCGGCATCTTCCTGGACAAATTAGGTTTAACCTCCTATAGCTATGCAGACTACATCACCATTCTCCTTCCTTTTGACCAACCAACGTCCTCCATGACAGACACACTACACAGGACACTTGAAATAGTAGCAACATGGATGAAAAATCACAAACTGAAACTGAACCCAGACAAGACAAAATTCATTCTCCTCGAAAATGATAAAATCCCAACCATAACAAATCTAGTAATAAACTCAATCACATACCCCATATAACCCACTCTAAAACTTCTAGGATTGACGATAGACAGATGCTGTACCATGCAACCACAAATCAACAAAACAATACAAAAAACATTTGCGGTCATGAGAAACTTAAGACAAGTTCGAAAATTCTTCAACAGAGCACAATTCCAGCTCTTGGTCCAGTCCCTAGCCCTAGATCTTCTAGACTACTGCAACATACTCTATCTCCCCTGCCACGCAACCATGATAAAATAACTATCTTATTCTGACTCTGGATTTTGTCACCTTTACTGTGAATAAATCTTGGGGTGTGGCCATGACTATCGGGCTAAGGACATTGCTAATGTGATGATCCATAGTCGAAAGACCATTTGTCATAAGGATCTTCTTTAATACAGAAGTGAATTGATCTGGGATAATTTCTATTAATGCTACGAGGCAATTGTCATCTGGGGAAAGAGTTTTATTTATGTGAAACAACTGATTTGAAAATTTCTCAGAGCAGATTAGTGAAACAAGATTAGGGGGGGGGCTCATTTTCAAAACAGATAGTCGTCCAAAATCTCCTACTGTTTTAGTAAATGAACTCTTTGTATAAATCATCGGTTTTGAAATGATTAAAGCACCTTATTTAACCTCAATAGTTTCATTGCGGGTCAGAAATTTGAACACTAGTTGATCATTAACTGGTTATCAAACAATAGAATTGTCAAAGTCCAGAAGTCACAGTTAAGTAGTCGTGACAGTAGTCCTCTGCAATCCCTTTCCCTTTTTTCCCTCATTTTCCTTTTCTGCATCTGTCTAGATTACGTTCTTACTACCCTCTCATCAATGTCCTTTTTTACTGTCTACCTAAAGCTTGCCACCTCTTTCCCTCACCCCTCCAGTGTTTCCCTAACTCAATCCTTTTCTCCCCATCATCTGCCCTCCTTTTATTTATCCCCTCCTTCCATCATGCACCCTCTTTCTCCAACCCTTCCATCTAGTACCTTCTCCTCTCTCTGTCCACTTCCATCCAGCATCTTCTCCCCTCTTTCTCTCCTCCCATTTCCTTCCTGCATTTGCTCCCTTATCTCTCCCATCTGCACTTCCATCCAGCATAAGCTCCCCACTACCATCCAATGTCTGCCCTTTCTCTTGCCATCCACCCCTCTTCAATCAGCATCTGCCCCCTTTCTCTCCCTCCAGTATCCTTCCCCCTTATGTCTCTCCCCTTTCTCTGTACATCAATTCTATCAGCACCACTCTTCCATACCACCCTGCCCCCTTTCTTTCCCTCCACCACTCTTCCATTCCAGCAATCCTGCTCCTTTCTCTCCCTTCATGCAGCAAGATCCCACGATGATTGTACCTGCCGGCTGCCAGTCCACCCCACTCCGACGTACTTGCTCTGGAACAGACTCAGCAGCCGCATGCTGGAAGGTCCCGCGATGACTCGTCTGCTCACTCTGCTCCAGAAGAAGTAAGTTACGTCGGAGGGGGTGGACCCGGCAGACACAGGGAGTTGTGGCAAAGTCCCGCAATGACTGCATCTGCCGGGTCCACCCGCTCCGACGTAACTTATTTCTTCCGGAGCAGAGCTGGCAGACGAGTCAGCATGGGACCTTCCTGCACCTCAGCACGGCTGCCGACTCTGCTGCAACGAAAGTAAGTCAGAGGTAACATGACCATTTATTTTTTTCATCAAAAGGTGACATCTATTAATTGACTGTGTATCCTTTCTTTCATTTCTTTCTTTCTGCACTCAGGTCCAACAATTGTCCTTTTCTATTCCCTTCCTCCTCCCTTCCCATGTCCTTAGTGTCCCCAGTGCCTCCATCCTGTGTCCATAGTGCCCCCAGTGCCTTCTTCCCATGTCCTTGGTGCCCTCAGTGCCTCCGTCCCGTGTCCATAGTGCCCCCAGTGCCCCCGTCCTGTGTCCTTAGTGCCCCTAGTGCCTCCGTCCTGTGTCCTTAGTGCCCCCAGTGCCTCCATCCCATGTCCATAGTACCCCCAGTGTCTCCATCCCATGTCCATAGTGCCCCCAGTGCCTCCATCTCGTGTCCATGATGCCCCCAGTGCTTCTGTCCTGTGTCCATAGTGCCCCCAGTGCCTCCTTATGTTCCCCCCACTACCTTCCAGATTTTGGCCACCCCAAAGCCAGCCTGCCTGTCTACCTATCTCCCTCCCTCCCTGCCGCGCTAAAGCCAGCCAGCTTGCCTGCCTTCATCCTGCCCTCCCTGCCGCGGAAAAAAAAAAGTGCCTCTCCCCTTCCTTTCCCCCAGCCCGCGCCGCTACGATCCTACCTCCCCCCGCCGACAAGAAGTCTTTCCAACATCAATTCAGACGTCGGAGAGGATGTTCCGGGCCAGCCAATCACTGCCTGGCTGGCCCAAAACGTCCTCTCTGACGTCAGAAAGACTTCTTGTCGGCGGGGGGAGGTAGGATCGTAGCGGTGTGGCCAGGGGAAAGGAAGGGCAGGAAGACCTGGACCTGGCCAGCTGTGCACCCCCCCCAAGCCGTGCACCCGGGGCGGACCACCCTCCCCCCCTTGGTACGCCACTGCTCTTAGGCATTGGTGGAATGAGGCATTATGACATCACAATACGAGGGGCCTCTGAAAAGTTCTCAGCCCAACCAAGAAGAGAATGATGTGGAGCCATGAAACCTACAAGCTATTCCACACTTTTCTTGATATAAAAAGAAAATGAAAAGTGTGGAATAACTTGTAAGTTTCATGGCTCCACATCAAACTCTTCTTGGTTGGGCTGAGAACTTTTCATTGGCCCCTTG
Organism: Geotrypetes seraphini; assembly: GCF_902459505.1. NCBI lineage: Eukaryota > Metazoa > Chordata > Amphibia > Gymnophiona > Dermophiidae > Geotrypetes > Geotrypetes seraphini. The sequence goes on along the minus strand of NC_047092.1, from coordinate 167,105,920 downwards.
TGGATAGTATGGAGGTAATATGCAACTGGTGGCCAGAATTATGCCAGAATATTCAAAGCCAGGCCATGTCCAAGCACTGAATATATGGGTATGTACAAATGGATGGCCGTGTCATCACTCAGCCCTTAACTGGGTAAGTTAAACTGGACAAAGATATGACTACTATTATGTAGTCCTATTTGCCCGCTTAACTTACCTGGTTAAGGTCTCATTATAGGCACTTATCCAGTTAGGTGCCAACTCTGTTCCAACTCCTCCACTGTCTGCCCACATATTAACTTGTGCCATTTTGTGAAACAATCTTTTACCAATTTTTTGCCGATTTATTCAATAATATAAAGTTCAAAAATGTCAAACTATACATCAAAGTACATCTTTTACAAAACAGGGTGTGCAGATATGCTGGTGATCAAGCGTTGGGTCTTCAGAATGCCAGTTGAGTCAACAGACCCAAACTGACTGGACTCCTCATGAATCCCATTGATTTAGTTTGCATAGTATAGAAATATTTCCGTTAACTGCTTTAATTCACTAATTTATTTGCTTAAATAGTATTTTCAGTTCATTTAATTAAATGGAATATCAATTTATATGTTCAATTCATTTGTTCAGTCTTCTTGTGCAAATTATGCTTATTCAATTGATCAGCCAAATACACTACAAATTATCATCCATGCAGGGCAGGATTAACCAATAGGCCAAGCAGGCACGTGCCTAGGGCCTGAAATGGTCAGGGGGGGCCCGATGAAGGAGGGCATCAACATTGTTGTTTTCCAAACGGCAACGGGCCTCTCCAGCATTGATTGGCAACGCGGGCCCCCCACCGATCGGCAATGCGCCCCCCCCCCCCATCGACGGAAAGTAAGACAAGCAAGCAACGCGGATAAGAAAGGCAACAGGAACTGTAATTGTGCAAGCGGTGCTGCTTGCCCAAAGCTTCCCTCTGCAGTTTCCTGTTTCCGCCTGGGCGCATGGTGGGGCGGAGTGGGGCAGGGGGCCCAGTGTACTTCTGTGCCTAGGGGCCCTCAACGAATTAATCCTGCCCTGCATCCTTGTACTTAGCTTGCTTAAGAGCACCACCTCTCCGACTACTGCTACTACGTATCATTTATATAGCACAGAAAGGCGTACATTTTAGCCACCTATGTATGTCCATAGTGCTGGTGACTGGCCATGGTCTAACATTGAACATCTGTGAATAAAGCTGGCGGTGATCGGTAAAACATTGCCTGCCGTTGGCTGAATATCGACCTCTTAACCCTTACAGGACCATAAGGATCGTAGGCCAATTTTTGTGGTTTTGACGACATTTTTATGGTAAAAAGGGCTTGCAGATGCCAAAAAATTGATTTTTTTTGTGAAATATCATTATTTTTTTTTAAAAAAATCAAACTTCTGGCTTATGGACAGTGTGGCAAGTGAATCTTCTCGTCAATCTGGCAACGACGCTAATGAATGAATGTCGGAACCAGTTTGTTTACATAAAGGCAGTATCCTATGGAATCCGTACATATCAAATTTAGAACGGTAGACTATCCCAATCAAAATGTATAGGATTTTAAAGTTATGGGACAAATATGTCCCTTGGTCCTGAAAGGGTTAATGTTGTATGAATCACAAGAGGAATATTTTTCCAGGAACCTTCTTCCCCTTCCAGAGTTTATTATTTACTAGTTGAACATTAATTAATAGCCTATTAAACTAATTAAAAAAAAAAAACAAAGTCCCTAAGTACCGGTGAAATAATCATTACCTAGTAGAGCATTATCGCTTTAATTTCTGCAGTCATTTTGTTAGTAAGTTGCTCATGGAAATTTATCATTCTCCATGACTACCCAGAATCATGGGTGTCAGTAACCTATAATTTATCCAATGACTGGAGACTACATAATTTGTATGAAGTTGGTCATGTGGCAATTGCATCTATTGTTAAGATCATCTTACAGACATTCACTGCACGCTCTTTAATAGGATTCAAATAAAATTATGTGAGTGTAAGCAGAGTACTGGAGCGAAATAATTTCTAATATTCATTTGCTGCTTAACTACATTATTGAGATTGATCTCTTCCTACCTACGTATCTAATTCTATTTTATTTTCACTGCCACAAAAGCTCCCATCTCGAGACAAATGAAAGCCCTAAATTTTAATACTCGACGAAAAGGAAACAAGTGCAAATTTTACGAGGATTTAGTTGACCATCAGTGAATAATAGGTTTGCTAATTGTGCCAGTTTGGGAATGAAAGATTACATATGTGGAGGGTTTTTTTTTTTTTTTTCATAACAGGCACATAGGTGTATATTTTGCATCTACAGGATCTCCCCAATTATGTCAAATTGGACACTCGGAAAATTGTGTGCTAGTCTGAGATGCGGCATTTATGAGGAGCAGCATTAGACTTCTTTTCTGGGTGAAGTGCCCCTGAGTTTGCCCCTGACGAAGAAGATGAAACGAGGCTCTATAGGGCGATCGGTGCAGGCACTGCCTTCAATGGACTTGAATGGACTTATATATCAGATGCAACTTGCAGGCTTCATCAAGATAAGTTCCCTCTTTGATTTTTATCAGAGCTTGATAGATGTTTGAATATGACTTTGCTCTTTATATCTGGGAACTTTTTGAAGTGATTTACCAATACGGTTGAAAAATTTTTTAAAAAACTCTCAAAAAACTTTTTTTGAACTTGACACTTTTTGAGACTTTTTTAAAAATTGTGTTACACAAGTCATTAACACTGTGGTTAGTTTTAAAAATACACACACAGGGCTGGACATAAAGGATGTTTGTGGGCTGTTCTTATCGGGCACCCTAGGGTGCTTTCATGCGCGAATAGACCCTGGTGAACTCTTAGAATCTATGAGAAGTTCCCGTAAACTGATTGAACAGCCCTGAGTTTCAAACATAGAGAAGGTAGACAGGGACAGATTCTTCAGACTGTGGGGTATGTTAGATAGATTGTGAGCCCACCGGGACAGATAGGGGAAATGCTTGAGTACCTGATTGTAAAACCGCTTAGATAACCTTGATAGGCGGTATATAAAATCCTAATAAACTTGAAACTTGAAGTACTAGGGGTCACTCGGAGAAACTGAAAGGGGACAGGTTTAGAACAAATGCTAGGAAGTTCTTTTTTACCCAGAGGGTGGTGGACACATGGAACGCGCTTCCGGAGGTTGTGATAGGCCAGAGCACAGTACAGGGGTTCAAGGAAGGTTTAGATAGGCTCCTAAAGGATAAGGGGAATGAGGGGCACAGATAGAAGCAGAGGTAGGTTATAGAAATGGGCAGGAACCACTTCACAGGTTACAGACCTGATGGGCCGCCGCGGGAGCGGACCGCTGGGCGCGATGGACCTCTGGTCTGACCCAGTGGAGGCAACTTCTTATGTTCTTACTTAAGGGCCTATGCTTCCAGGCAGATTTGCTAGGGCATCAGGCTGCCAAGTGGTATAAATTAATATCAGAATATTTGAATAAAAAACCAAAAACTAGTTTAAAGGATATTTGGAGCCCTGAGATAAAGCAGCAGATTTCTGCTACTCAATGGCCATGGATTTGGACTTGGAGGATGAGATATACAGCAACAGCATCTATGAGACATACTTGGTTTCTTTTGCTACATAGTTTTTTGGACCCCCCCAGTTCGTTTGCAGAAGTTAGACAGTTCAAAGTCTAATAGACGTTGGCATCATCATCTTGAAGTAGGGACACTGGATCATTTGTTGTTCTATTGTCCTTTGATATTCATCTTTTGGAAATCAATATGGGGACAAATTAATTTGATTTTGGAGTCTTCGATTCCGTTATAGTGTGAGGTGATTATTTGTGGTATATTGTTGTCACCTCAACCTCCTTTAGACAAGTGTAAAAGTAGATTATTTTCCATCATGACTGGGATAGCCATGCAAATGGTTACCAAACACTGGAAAAATTGGGATCAACTTAATTTCTCCTTTTGGTGGGACTCTTTATGTTTATGCTACAAATATGAAAAACTGAATTCAGAAATGTTTCAAGTTTCAAGTTTCAAGTTTATTATTTTTCTTGATTAATCGCTTAATCAAATTCTAAGCGATGAACATATTAAATAAAGTCAAATAAGGACAATACAGTACAAAACAAACTTTAAATAATAACATTGGGTAAAAACTAATACATAATATTGTATATTCATGACATAGGGTAAGATAAGGGTTAGAAATACAATTGATAAAGAAAAGTAAAACAAAGGAAAAATACATTAGGGAAATCAATTAACACGTAGCATAACACAGTAAAATAACATCACCAAATTAAGAACTATTTAATTAAATATTAAAAGCATCTTTAAAAAGAAATGTTTTCAAATTGCTTTTAAATTTTCCTAAATCCTGCTCATTCCGCAGGTAAATGGGAAGATCGTTCCAAGTTTGAGGAGCAGTTACAGAAAAAATAAATTGACGTCTAGTGTTAATAATTTTAAATGTTGTGTAATAATAAGTTATTTAAATTAACATGGAGTCCATTGACCAATTTTGTTAATGATGATTATCTGGTTTATTCTCCTGATTTCTTATTTGATTTACACATCCAGGGAGGGTGGGTGGGTGGGTACCTGGCACTAATTGCACAACCAACCCAGCAAGCTTACTCCATACACTTAACCTGTTAGAACTAGGCTACAGTAGACCATCCTCTTCCCCAGACATAAACTTTCTCTACTTTCTTACCATAAGCTCTCCCAATACTTAACCGCTCTCTCAATTCAACTCTGTTCCTTACATCCAACTCACTCTATCTACTAAACCAGTTTCTCTCTACCTTCACCCATTCCCATTGCTCACTGACTGCCACACCCATTCAGGCAACAGTCCCTTCTTCTCCCAACCCAAACCGCACACCATATCCCACAACATGGCAATCTGCAAGAAACAGCAACTACTCTTAGGGATACTATACCTACTATGCTCAAAATGCTGGGGCAATGGAGACAACCCCCCCCCAACCCATGCACACCTACCCCATCTCCTGGCTCAGACCAGTCGAACTAATTAAGTCCTCCAACCCTCTCCAACCCCTCCAAATCCAGCCAAAACAAGACCCCCATCAAATCACAGTACTAAACACCACCCGCAAACACCGCAAACCTCACAGGAATAAGACCTGCAACAGAAACTTAAGAAAGATAACATACTCTGAAATCCCTACAGCAAACAGTTACGAAAACATTAAGGGATACTACCTAAATACCCGTTCGGTAAGAAACAAAGCACACATAATAAATGACTGGATACTACAAACAAAACCGGATCTCCTGTTTCTAACAGAAACATGGATGATCTCAGACAATGACACCATCATGAAAGAAATCCTACCTCAGGGATACAAAATCATTCCACTATCAAGAAACTGGAAAAAAGGAGGTGGTCTAGCGATCATCCTAAAAGACCACTTCGACTACATCAAGACCGACTCCAAATCGTCTGAAAACCTTGAAATACTATCTTGCAAAATCACTAACGCAAAGTTAGAAGAACCACTAATTACAACTTTATTCTATATCCCACCCAAAAAATGGTCAAACGCTAAAGAGGAATTCGCCGAATTCCTTACCTTATCCACCCTAAAAGGAGCATACAACCTGCTCCTGGGAGACATAAGCACACACCTAGAGCAACAGACAAAACCAGAAATAACCGAAATCACCAACTTCCTAATGTCACTAGATTTTCCAAACCCAGACACAGAAATAACCCATGAAAAAGGACACAAACTAGACTTAATCACCTTCTCCCACAAAGAAACAATAGATCCCAAAATACAATACTACCCAGGACCCTGGGAAAAATGCATCTGGTCAGACCACTTCATTGGCAAGTTCAATCTTCACTGGCTAAAACAGAACACACAACAAAAACACAAAAACGTCAACACAAACACAATAAACAGTCGGGGCATTATTAACCCAACAGAATTCTGGACCCACTATGAATTACACCCAATAACCGACGAAATTCAGGATTTCCCTACAAGATGGGAAACTTACAGCAAAGAACTCCTAGACCAAATAGCACCATATAAAACATACAAAAAGAAAAATAGACCACCAAATGAATGGTTTGACAGTGAACTACTAACCACCAAACAGGAACTAAGAAAATTGGAGAGAATATGGCAAAAAACAAACAATGAATCAGACAAGACAAACTGGAAACAAAAAATGAAAACATACAAAAATCTGATCATAGAAAAACGCACTAAGCATTATGCAAGAAAAATTGGTACTTCAAAAATAAACAGCAAAGAATTGTTCAAACTAGTAAAAACAATAACTGATACAACACAAATACTGAAAAAGGATAATGAGCCCACTCCATCGGCACAAACCCTAGCCAACTTCTTTCAAAATAAAATCACCGAATTAAGAGCAACTCTACCCACTACCATAACAAATGCTCTTCAATACCTCGAACCTCACGACCAAGACACTAGAGTAGACATGACATGGGACCACCTCGAGTACCCAAATTGGCATCAGTTCCTAAACCTATTCAACAAATACACCAAATCTAACTGTCTACTTGATGCATGTCCCCCTAAAATCATGACAGTTGCCCCTCCAGAATTTAAAAAGAATCTATTTGAATGGCTAACAGCCGCCCTCGCAAGCGGAGCACTAAACAAAAAAATGGGACACATTCTAATCACTCCAATCCCCAAAGATCAGAAAACCTCTTCAGCTCTGGCATCCAATTTCAGACCCATAGCAAGCATTCCCCTTTTCACAAAGATACAGGAAGGATTGGTTAACCTTCAACTAGTAAACTACCTGGACAAATTTAACATCCTTAGCGAAAACCAATCAGGTTTCAGGAAAGGATACAACACAGAAACTGTCTTAGCCTCCTTACTAAACCACCTCTATGATCTCTTTAGCAAAGGCAAAAGTGCACTAATTCTACAATTAGACCTTAGCAGCGCGTTCGACCTGGTAGACCATGAAATCATGCTACTATGCCTTGAAGTGATGGGAATTTCTGGAAAGGCAAAAAAATGGTTCCAAGAATTCCTAACAAACAGATCCTACCGAGTAATCAACAATGGAAATTATTCCAAACCATGGAAAAACCCATCAGGTGTGCCTCAAGGTTCCCCCTTATCGCCCACCCTTTTCAATATCTATATCGCCTCCTTAGGTCACCTTCTACAAAAACTAAACTTAATACACTACATTTACGCTGACGACATATCCATTCTAATCCCCTTAAACAACATCACAAAAGAAATTGTAGACAACCTCTCAAACATAATGACCGAAATCAACAAATGGACCACTAATTTCAAACTAAAACTAAACGCAGAGAAAACAAAAGTCTTTCTGGCTAGTCCTAATGACAAAATTACGAGAACATCGATAACAATAAACAACCACGAATACCCAATTTCCAAAAACATAAAAATACTCGGTATCACTCTAGACACACACCTAACTATGACTGACCACACAAACTCACTAGTGAAAAAATGCTTTTACACGCTATGGAAACTAAGGACCATAAAAAAATACTTTGACCCAACATCATTCAGGCTGCTGGTACAGGCACTGATCTTATCCATTCTTGACTACTGCAACATCATCTACCTGGGCATCCCACAAAAAACAATAAAAAAACTGAGATTAATACAAAATACCGCCGTTCGGCTAATTTTCGGACTAAGAAAAAACAACCACATCAGCCCCTACTATAAAAAGCTGCATTGGCTTCCAGTCGAAGCGCGAATACTATTCAAATTTGCTTGCACCTGTTTCAGGCAAGCCTGGGGTCTAGCACCTTCATACCTACAGTCTCACTTCATCCTACACAACCCCACAAGAGTGACCAGAAGCAAAAACATCTTTGCATACCCTAAGATGTCTGGCTGCAGATACAAATCATTCCTGGACAGAACCTTTAAGTTCCAAGCGAACAGACAGCAAGTCTGGCTGATAAACTACATAAACAAACCCAATCTGTCTTACAATGCATTCCGCAAATCGATCAAAACTGCCCTATTCGCAAAATTCACTGAATAAATCTGTCCCCTCCCTTCACTAGAACTCCCCTCCCTGCAAACGTCTTTCTTCTTCTCTCAAGATGCTCCTCATATATTCAGTTATTCGCTACCCATAGAACTCCAATTCAAACGGAAATTCTAAAGATATACTCAGATACTCATGACCCATGGATCCCAATCTATATGTAACTTTCCCCTTCTACACGATTGCATCATATTGCATCATATTGAGAATTATTGTATGGTACTGTATTTAATCTCAGGTACTGTATTGTACTTAGACTTATAGTATTCAGACTTATTATATTGTACTGTATTTAAACTAGTAGTATTGTACGGTACTGTATTGTATACAGACTCATTGTATTGTATTGTATGTTGACCTACTGTATTGTATTGAGTCCTTTTGTTATTCGCTGAATGTCCAGCCTTCTTACAATGTAAACCGCCTAGAAGTCACCTGACTACGGCGGTATAGAAAAATAAAGTTATTATTATATTATTATTATTATTATATTTTGATGTTTTCATTGATCCATAATTTTAATATGATTTTCACTATATGTCTGAAATAATGCATTTAGTTTTTGTTCTTTTATTGGGGTGGGAGGGAGGGGAGTCATTGAAGTATTTCTATGACTGATGTAAATGCAATTTTGAAATTAATTGTATGTAAGTGTATATTTTAATGCATTGTCTTTGAATGAAAAATTAATAAAGAGTTAAAAAAAGGCTTTTTTATGTGAAGCCCTAATGGTAACCCACGGTCTCAATTGCTTTATTAAGAGTTGAGAGCTGGTCTTTTTTCTATAGGGTTAAGTGACTTGTCCATAACCATAAGGAGCTGCAGTAGGAATTGAACCCAGCTCCCCAGCTTCTCAGGCCACCGCACTAGCATATATACTGTACGTTACGTGCCATAGAAATAGAAATACCAAGGCAGCTAAGAAATTCTATATATAGCGCTAAATAGTTAGAGGGACATAATAAAAGATTTTAAAAAAACGTTTAAGTCACTCTTTTAGCCTAAGTCCCTAAATGCTGAAATTAGGCAGCAGCGAAATGTCCATTCTCAAAAAAAAATCCAAATGAGGTTGTTTTTTTTTTAGAATGGCCTACCTCTACGTTCACAGTATGCACAGGGAAAGATTATGCAAAAAGTCAGCCAAATTGTGTATAATAACCAAAATAGGAACTGACTGTACTGAAAACTAGTGCACAGAGAGTGAAAAGGATTTATAAAGAATATGCTCAAAAAAGTGAAACTCTGAAGAGAGAGTGACAACCCTCTCTTGGGGTAAGAGCTGTGCTATGTTTTGATAGTATTTTTTGTATTGTAGATCTTCTCATCTTCTCAAAACATATGTTTTGATAGTATTTTTTGTATTGTAGATCTTCTCATGGATATGCATTATAATTTTTGAACTCCTTCTGCAAATGATCATCTCATGCATCACAACTTATAATGTTTAAAGATTGATTTTGAGTCTCCTGAAGCAGACCACGAAACGGGGCCACGTTGAGACCCGAGACCCCTATAACAAGTTTATCTTTATAAGATAAGTGCATCATCAAAAATCCAATGAGATTTATTATATTTCATATCTAAAAAATGTTTTTGAACCTGGACTGTGTTTAGAAACTTCAAGATTTAAATTAGCTTTTATTACTTTCACTAGTTCTCAGAGAGTGAGTTTTTGAATCAATTATGCAATGACTGGACGGTAAACTCTTACCCCAAGAGAGGGTTGTCACTCTCTCTTCAGTTTCACTTTTTTGAGCATATTCTTTATAAATCCTTTTCACTCTGTGCACTAGTTTTCAGTACAGTCACTACCTCTACGTTCAGCAGTTTTATCGCCCAGACCACCACGACGTCCAGCCTTAGAACACATTCCCAACCCAAAAGTCGCCCAAGTCCCAAATGCCCAAAACAAGACCTTTTAGGCCAATCCTAAAAGCAGGATTCTGTAACCGGCATCTGTCAAAAACAATGCTGGTTACAGAATCCTGGGGACCACCCCAGCTCGCAATGATCATGGCAGGAGAGATGCCTAATCTCTCCTGCCGCAATTGCGATCCCCCCCCCCGAACTGACGCAAACTGGCAGGAGAGATCCCAAGCCCTCCTGCCTGCACCCCCACCCAAACCCTGCCAGCACCTCAAGTCCTCCTGCCGCCCCCCCCCCAAACTATCACAAACCTGCAGGAGGGATCCCAAGCCCTCCTGCCTGCACCCCCAACCAAACCCATGATCGCGGCAAGAGGGATCTCAAGCCCTCCTGTCGAAGGCACCCCCCCACCCCCTGTATCCCCACAAACCCCTGAACACCCCCCATTACCCAACCCCCCCCCCCACTACCCTGAAGGTTAGCTGGCCGGACAAGTCCTTTGTCTGTCCAGCCAGCAGGCCCGCCATCTTCGGAATGGCAGGCCTGCCTCTTCCTGGTGCATTGTGGGATGCACCAGGGAGGGGCCTAGGGCCTGATTGGCCCAGGTGTCTATGGCCCACCCATAGAAGGGGCCTTAGGCCACTGGGCCAAGCGGAATTGATCCACTTGCCTAAGGCCCCTCCTATGGGCGGGGCCTTAGGCACATGTGGCTTCCCTCATGTCTTTCTCGATAACAGACTGTGGACTTTTCCTCTAGGACATTGCCCATACTCTGTTATTGAGAAAGATATGGTGGAAGCCACTGCTTGCCCTGGATCGGTAGCATGGACTGTTGCTACTGTTTGGGATTCCGGAATCTTGCTTACTCTGAGATAATGGAATGTTGCTACTCCTTGCTTTTATCAAATGTATCCAAAGGACTGATACTACTGAGTGTATAACTTAAGGGTCTCTAGCTCTGACTCAACAAAGTACGGTAGACTGGCATTTCCTTGGTTATTACTCAAATACTGTTATTATGCTGCTGCCATCATGACTTACAGTGTAAAGCTGTCATTATTAACAGGCTTTACTGTAAGCACCCAGGTGAGAGGGCCATGCTAGGCAAACCTGAAAGTAATTACTGTCTTTAGTGTAATATACACTAGCAGTCTTCCTTATTATCTCTATATAAACACTCGATGTTTGTAGAGGTTAAATAATATAGTGTAAGGATGCGCGGTGTTTGAAGGGTAAGGGGTATATGGGTTAGTTCAACAGATCAATACAGACACTCACTGTGCCTACCTATATTTGTGCCTAGTGATTGATTGAGCTACAGAAATATTTATCAATTAGGCCTCAAAATCCCAAAGGATAAATACTGAAAAAGAGCAAAGCTCCTTAAAGAGTCGTTCCTTTTAACATTGGCCCACTACAGAAAAACGCCAGAGAGAGAGAAAAAGAAAAACTTTCTTCCCAGTGCTTTCCAGAATTCATTTCAAATGCTCCTGTCTGGCTTTCAAGATCATTCACGGCATCCTTCCGCCCCTAATCCCACTATCCTTTAACGCCTCAAGGCCTGCTACCACCAGATCCGCCCACAGACATAAACTATCCTTCCCCTCTCTACACGGTATTCTCTACGCAGGCAAACTGGGAAAATCCCTCCTCTCCAAAATCATAGGCCTTTGGAACGATCTCACTATCCTGCTGCGGAACCTGGGCTCCCTCCAATTATTCCGCAAACAATTGAAAACCTGGCTCTTTTCTAACACATAATCATTTTTTCTAACATAAAATCATTTCTTCTCCTGGTTATATTCCCTCTATTCATATACTCTTGTAAATCTTTCTCCTCTCTTCTTATATTTTTAAGCTTTGTAAACCGTGCCGAGCTCCACTTCCGTGGAGATGATGCGGTATATAAACTTAAGGCTTAGTTTAGTTTAGTTTTTTTATACATCTGTATTCATTTTTTAAAACTTTCAAAGAGTGCAGTACAAGATAAAATCATTTTACACTTTAGCATCACTTGGGGCTCCTTTTACGAAGGTTTGCTTGCATTTTTATCACACGCACTAGATTAGCGCGTGCTATAGCGTGCGCTAGCAGAAAATCTACCGCCTGCTCAAAAGGAGGCGGTAGCGGCTAGCACACGCGGCAATTTAGCGCATGCTCTTCCACGCATTAAGCCCCTAGTGCACCTTCGTAAAAGGAGCCGTTAATATTCTAACAAAGTCTAATTCACAACCAATATCCCTCCCTCCCACATACCCAACAATTGTCCTTAAACATAAGAAAACATCAAGTATTCCCATCCCCTCCCCTAACTTGGACGTGTATGTTCAAAGGGAAAAAGTAATATTCATTCTTTACAATACTTTGTTAATGGCTTCCAAACATCCTTAAATTTCTTAAAATGCCCCTGCTGTATGGCTATTACCCGCTCCATTTTAAAGATGTGGTATAAAGAATTCCACCAAAAATTATAATTCAGCCGATCCCAAATTTTCCAGTTTTTCATAATGAGTAAAAGTTTATTATTATTAGACTACAAAACCTTAAAAAAAAAAACCCTACTCTTCAAAACATACATAAAACCAATATAACACAACCAATAATGTTCCACATTCCTCCTGCATTACCAACTACTTAGCAAATTAGAAAATGTTCAAACTATTCCTTAAATACTTCTTAATATCTTATCAATATGTACTTCTTAAGATCATAACAATTCTTATGTAATCCGCCTTGAACCGCAAGGTAAAGGCGGAATAGAAATCACTAATGGAATGTAATTATTAGAAGATATTTGACTCTTGTACCAAATAATACAGTATCATACGATAACGCCACAGGATTTTCCAGTAGATTATTCACTTGGCCCCAAATGGATTTCCAAAAACGTAGGGCTCCTTTTATCAAGGCGCGCTACGGGGGTTAGCGCGTCGGACATTTCATCAGGCGCTAACCACCGTGGCAGCCTAAAATCCTAACGCCTCGTCAATGGAGACGTTAGGTATTAGCACGGCAGGCTAGTGGAGAAGGCTTCATCGAAGGCAAGACAAACGATGGGTTGTTTCCGTAGAAGTTTTGTTAGCCGGAAGCCCGAAGTCATAATGCCGTTGTACAGATCCATGGTGAGACCTCATCTGGAATATTGTGTACAATTCCGGAGACCACATTACCAAAAAGATGTGCTGAGAGTTGAGTCGGTACAATGAATGGCCACCAGGATGGTCTCGAGACTCAAAGATCTCCCGTTTGAGGAAAGGCTGAATAAATTGCAGCTATACTCGCTCGAGGAACGTAGAGAGAGAGGAGACATGATAGAGACGTTTAAATATATCACGGGCCATATCGAGGTGGAAGAAGATATCTTCTTTCTTAAAAGGCCCTCGGCCACAAGAGGGCATCCGCTGAAAATCAGGGTGGGGGGAAATTTCATGGCAACACCAGGAAGTATTTCTTCACCGAAAGGGTGGTTGATCATGGAATGAACTTCCGCTTCAGGTGATTGAGGCCAGCAGCGTGCCAGATTTTAAAAGGAAATGGGATACACACGTGGGTTCTCTAGGGAGGTAAAATCAAGGGGGGGTAGGACATTAGAGTGGGCAGACTTGTTGGGCTATGGCCCTTTTCTGCCGTCATCTTCTATGTTTCTATGATATTCCGCATGTTAAACCGCTACCGTGCCTTTATAAAAGGACCCCTAAGTATCAATGGACAATAGAATAGTAAATGATCTAATGTCCCGGCTTCGAGATGACAGTGCCTGCATCTATTAGACTTAGAGCTATCCAATTTCTGTTAACGAACTGGGGTCCAAAATGCTCTATGTAAGAAGAAACCTACAAATTCTTCAATAACACATAAGGTTACATGTTACCGAAATACTCAAACAATTTATATTAAAAGGTTATTATACTTCAAAGCAGTTAATTAGCTTCAGAGCAGTCGTTTAACTCTCAAATTTACTGCTTTCTTATGTGACCGTAGGTGATCATATTTAAACCTTTATCCAAATCAAACGATGGTTGTAATAATCCATAATTTGCAAAGCTCTCTGTAATATTCTCAACAAGAGACCTCGGGCTCCTTTTACTAAGGTGCCCTAGTGTTTTTAGCGCACGCAGGATATTGCCGCACTCTACACCACGCGCTACGTGGCTAGAACTAACGCCAGCTCAATGCTGGCATTAGCATCTAGCACGCGGGGCAATGTAGCGCAGGCTATTCCACGCGTTAATGCCCTAACGCAGCTTAGTAAAAGGAGCCCCTTGTTTCATAGGTCTCTGCGTCAGGAGAATGACCTCTCTCCAACAGGGTTCATAGACAGTGGCACGCAAGACGCCAGCGCGCTGACAATCCAGCGCCGACAATTCGGCGCAAGACAGAAACGCGCGGGGGAAAAAGTAATTTTTAAAGAGGTCGGACGGGGGTTTGGGGTGGCAAACCCCCCTCCCACTTTATTGGTTAGTGTTTGCGCTGCTGTTGGAGGAGGGTTCGGGGGGTTGGAAACCTCCATTATAGCGAAAATGGAACTTTTTCGTATTTTTTTCGGGAAAAGTTCCGTTTTTTCTATAATGTGGGGGGTTTCACCCCCCACTCTCCCCCCCGCAACGGCAGCACGAACACTAACCAACAAAGTGGGGGGGGGGGGTTGCCACCCCAAGCCCACAGTCGGAGCTCTTTAAAAATTACTTTTTCCCCCGCGCGTTTCTGTCTTGCGCCGAATTGTCGGCACTGGATTGTCAGTGCGTGATTATCCCGTCACCCTCCAACAGATTAGGCAATTACTTCCCAATGATCAACAGCAATTCCATTTTCTAACCTAATAGAGACAGGCAGGCTGTAAATCAGTCAAGCAGTTTAATGGATTGACATCAGCTTGGAGAGTTATAGTTTGAGGAGCTGAGGAGTCTTAGACCCTTATTTTAGCAGCATCTGCATGAATACAGAATGATTTTAAAGCGTAGATTTCTTACATGCACATACTGTGATTTTAGTAAAACACCATTTACATGTCATTTCATTATTCATTTTTTTGTTAACCGCATTGAACTTTTGGTTTACGCAGTCTATAAGCAAGATGTTATGTTATGCTACATAGCATGAAGAGATTACAAGGAAAGGAGTTTTACGGCAAAGAAAGGGGATGATTTGCATGGGTCTAAAATGTCAATGTGTATTTCCCATTTCGCAAGGGAAAATGCATGTGGATATCAAAAATTCTTTATGTTTTCTCCTTGACATCTTGCCAAGTACTTGTGTCCTGGCTTGACCACTATTGGAAACAGGATACTGGGCTTGATGGGCCTTTGGTCTGTCCCAGTATGGCATCTCTTATGTTCTTATGTGAGCCAAGTATAGGATAATCAAGCCATTGTGTCATCACTGATGAGTATGGCTCTTAGGCATTGGTGGAATGAGGCATTATGACATCACAATCTCAGCTCTGGAATGTTGATACTCTGAGTTTCTGCCAGGTACTTGTTGGAAACAGGATGGGCCTTCAATCTGTCCCAGTATGGCAACTCTTATGTTCTTGATATTTATATCTGACCAAAGTCGCATCTAAAGTGCGCTAACTGATTATCGCACATGTTAGTCTATGGACACGTTAGCATTTAGTGTGTGCTAATTTAATTAGTGTGGGCTAATCGGTTAGCGCACCTTAGCAAAAGAGGGGGAAAGTGTCTTCTTGTAAAGGTAGGTGCAAACATAGTAACATAGTAACATAGTAGATGACGGCAGATAAAGACCCGAATGGTCCATCCAGTCTGCCCAACCTGCAAAGGCTGAGACTACTCCTCCCCAGTCTGTCCTGACATTTCTACTCCCCTTGATATCTCACCCCCCCCCCCAACAGCAAGAACTCTCACCTCCTAAGAAATCCTCCAGACAAGAACCCCTTGATCTAGCTCCCCTAAGACAAGGCGCCCCAATCCTCAGGCATAAAAAATCCTTCCAAACAAAAACTGCAGGCTATGTACAAAGTGCAGGCAAAATTTATTGTTCTAATATTTGAATGCAGTAATATACAACCTTATTACCAACCAAAGGACCCGACACGGGCCGTGTTTTGGACAACACACCTTCCTCAGGGGTCCATGGTAAATAAGGTGTGAAGCAAACCGCATGAAAATAAATGATAAACAATTGCCTGTGTGAATCAATCAAAAAAAGTGTAAATCGAAGTCTCAAAAATGAAAACTGTCTGCAGGATTTACACTGTTTTTGATTGATTCACACAGGCAATTGTTTATCATTTATTTTCATGCGGTTTGCTTCACACCTTATTTACCATGGACCCCTGAGGAAGGTGTGTTGTCCGAAACACGGCCCGTGTCGGGTCCTTTGGTTGGTAATAAGGTTGTATATTACTGCATTCAAATATTAGAACACATTTTGCCTGCACCTTGTACATAGCCTGCAGTTTTTGTTTGATTTTTCCTTGTTGTTTGGTGTATTGCAGAGTTTGTTGGATTCTTCTTGTTTTGCCATAAAAAAAATCCTCCACCACTACCAACACGTTCACCTAGATAAGGCCTCCCCCAAACCTTGTCAGTAAAAACCCCAGGTTCAAAATGATATCTGTCACCCCTACCAGCAGAATCATAATCAAGCTATACATCATGGGCCCCTGATAAGCTCTGGGAGTGGGAATAGGTAGAGATAGGATGGTCTTGTCTTTTGAGTCCTTGTCTTAGGAAGGTGTGAGGATATGCTATTGTTTCAGGATGGGATCTGTTTGTTACAGGAATGGATATTGTCATGAACTGCAATTTTAAAAGCCGCCCCCCCCCCCCATGATTATTTGCAGGAAAGCTGGATGCTGTTTCCCCCATATGGAGCTCTGTATTTTTCCAGTGGGAGATTTCCATGTTCTGACTTAAATGTCTTGTTTTCCCTTCCTACATTTTGTCTAAAATGATACGTTCCATGCATGGAATTAAGTAGGGGTCAAGTTTACAGTAGGTTAAATAGGATTGCAGATGACGAGACTTCTATTTTTATTTTATTTTATTAAAATAACTTGGCACTAATGAGTCTCTATAGCACGCGGCCTGCTTAAATAGTGGCTAGATAGAGGCTACACACACAACCAGTGAAAGACGAGCAAAGATGCTGGAATATTTTGTTTTGAAATAATAGACTCAACACGAATGTGCCCAATCCAGTAGGGGGGGGGGGTCGCCGGGGCCAGGAGAGCTTGGGCTCTCTCCTGGCCCGTGCCTTTCGGAGGGGGGGTCGCCGGGGCCAGGAGGGCTTGGGCTGCCTCCTGGCCTGCTCGTACTCGGCGGGGGGGGGGGGGAGGGGGGCATGATCGCCGGAGCAAGAGGGCTTGAGCTCCCTCTTGCCCCGATGTTGTCGGGGGGGAGGGGGGGTCGCGGTTCGACATGACAGGAGGGCTTGGGCACACTCCTGCCTGGATCGTTGGGGGGGGGGGGGGAAATTCTGTAACCGGTGTTGTTTTTGACAGACACTGGTTACAGAATCCAGCTTTTAGGCGAAGGACTGGCTCCTCCTTCGCCTAAAAGCCCTTCTGTTGGACGTTTGGGGCTTAGGCATTTTTTTGGTTCTTTATGGGCAAAAAGTGTAGACGTATTGGGGGGTGTACTTGTAGACGTAGTGGTGATTTGGGCATTTAGTAGAGGCAGGCCATAATTAAAACAAGGACGTTTGTTTTGGTTATGGACACTTTCCCTGCTTCTGCTTTGAACGTTTAAGGGCTTAGGCCAAAAGGGGACTTAGACGTTTTTTTTTATTATGCCCCTCCACGTTACTACTTGCAAGCTCTACCCGTGCTCTGCCTCTGTGTGTGCCCTCCTGCGAAATGGCAACCCATGCGCATGTAAGCTAGTCAGCATTTTATAAGTCATTAATGCATGCATGTGGCCACATTCAAAAAATTATGGGAAAATATATGATATGCACTGGAAGAAAATTTAGCACGCATGCATCGTTGCCAACGTTTGGGTTTCATATGCTGTCAGTTTCCAGATGGTACTAAAGGTTAGCACCTGTTATCTGCCAAGGGACTCATCTGATTGCTATGGTTCCTGCTGCAGATAACATGCACTAATCTTTAGCAAAAAGCTACTTGAAGTTTATCCCATAACATATAGGGGAGGCATGCCCTGTTAAATGTCTTTTTCCCTCCCCCTAAATATTTTTAAATGGGTTACTTAGCAATTAGTGATAGCAGAGGACAATTTCTTAAGATACTTGTTCAACATTTTAAAAAATATAATTCTCAGTGCTTATAAGCATGCATCCCTTATTAATTCCAGAAAGTATCTATGCAAATTACTCTGACACTAAGAACTGGTCACATTCCTGTGAGCTCCGGCCAACAAATTTTTTCCGAGTCCCAAAATAGCAAGTCTTCCGTTACAGGACTATGCTGTAGTTTGAACCCTTAAGTTTAATATAGTCTCTATCTGGAAGACGGTCTAAAGGAAAAATGTAAGTAGAAGCATATTTTCAGGAATATTCTTGCCTAAAAGAATGAAATAAAACCTGAGTCTTTTGAACGTGAGCTTGCAGACTTTCAACAGTGAGTGCAATATCCATGACAAACAAAGCTCTGTATAAATGACTAACCCTCCCTCTCTCTCTTTCTCTCCATTTAGACGTGGTGTAGATTAGTGAAAGTAGGGCTGGCTCAGCCGTTAGGCAAGGCAGCTGCCTAGAGCAGCAGCTTGTTGAGGTTAGGAAAGAGTAGCTACAGTCAAAGAAAATAATAGATACTGATGGCCACACAAACTCAACGAACTATGAACATGTATTGTAACCTGCATGTGTAAAGAATGTTTTTGTGATCATAAGAACATAAGAACATAAGCAATGCTTCTGCTGGGTCAGACCTGAGGTCCATCATGCCCAGAAGTCCGCTCACGCGGCGGCCCAACAGGTCCAGGACCTGTGCAGTAATCCTCTATTTATACCCTTCTATCCCCCTTTCCAGCAGGAAATTGTCCAATCCTTTCTTGAACCCCAGTACCGTACTCTGCCCTATTACGCCCTCTGGAAACGCATTCCAGTTGTCCACCACTCGTTGGGTAAAGAAGAACTTCCTAGCATTCGTTTTGAATCTGTCCCCTTTCAACTTTTCCGAGTGCCCTCTTGTTCTTTTATTTTTAGAAAGTTTGAAGAATCTGTCCCTCTCTACTCTCTCTATGCCCTTCATGATCTTATAAGTCTCTATCATATCCCCTCTAAGTCTCCTCTTCTCCAGGGAAAAGAGACCCAGTTTCTCCAATCTCTCAGCGTATGAAAGGTTTTCCATCCCTTTTATCAGACGTGTTGCTCTCCTCTGAACCCTTGATTATTGTGTTTCTTCATGTGCCATGACTTCAATCAATCAAGTAATAAGCGATATCTGAGGACGTGGTGGTCACAGCTTCTGGCGGTATAATTTTTAGGGGTTAAGCCTTGACAAAGCTGGGAAAGTGAAACATGTTGGCATGCAAATCCCTAACCAGAGACCACATGATCTAAGCTAAGTATATGCTTCAAATATAAAATTAAAAAGTTAATATAAACAAAAGTAAAGAAAAACTAAGTAGTCTTGTAAGATTGAAAAAGGGACCCGATGTCGAGCTGACGCGTAAAACTTAGAGCAATGAGATGTTATTGAGCTCTAAGTGGTGCCGCTGAGGATCCTATAAAGAAACCGTATATATTAGGGTTGCACGAAAAATAGTGGATAAGTTTGACTACTATTTTTGATAACCAACTTGATTATTGTGTAGCATTGTCAAAATCTTAGGGGAATGGGCTTTAGGCTAGGGGAACAACAAAGAGCAACAAAAAGAAATCCAACCAAATCTGCAGGAAAACCACCGAAACAGGAAAACCAAACAATAATAATAATAATAATAATAATAACTTTATTTTTGTATACAGCCATACCCCGAAGAGTTCTAGGCGGTTCACATTAGTTAGACAGAGATTACAAGTGGTTACATATCAAATTGATCATAGAGTTGCAAACAGCAAGGAGAGAAGTAAGGGGGAGAGGAGGGAGACGGGGAAGGGGAGTAGATCAGAAGGGGGGGAGGAGGAGGATTGAAAAGGGGCATTAAGGGTCTTGGTCTCGAAATAGGTGAGTTTTGAGTAATTTTCTAAAGTCAAGGTAGTTGTAGGCCTTGAGGACCATTTGGGCTAGCCAAGGGTTTAGTTTGGCGGCTTGGAAGGCAATGTAGACAATGTACACTTTTGAGTGGCTACATTTTTGGCAGCGTTTTCGGCGTATTCAACAGTCAGGCATTTGTTGTTATCTTCATTTCTGACGGTACATTTTATACCTTATTTACCATGGACCCCTGATGAAGGCGTGTTGTCTGAAACATGGACCGTGTTGGGTCTCTTGGTTGGTAAAAAGGTTTTTATATGACTGCATTTTAATTTTGCCTTTAGGCTAGGGGGCCTCAAAGTTAGGCCCTGTTTTACTAAGGTGCGCTAATCGATTTAGCGCGCACTAAACCCTAACGCATGCATGTTAGTCTATGGGTGCGTTAGCATTTAGCCCACACTAATTTGATTAGCGTGCACTAATCGGTTAGCACACCTTAGTAAAACAGGGGGTTATTGGAAAGGAGAGGTGTAAGGTTAAAAGTTCGTAAAGGGTGCCCGTCACCCTTTCACCAGCTCTGAGGGCAAGTCAGACAAGCTATACTCAGACGCCCGCAGGTTCACTGTGCATTCATCCAAACTCTTCCAGTCACACACTATGCTCAGACTGTCTCACCCAGGCCTATGGTACTCTCATCGTTATCCCATTTACATCCACTCAGACCTAGATTCTCCAAAAAAGGGTTCATAGACAACAACGCGGAAGACAAAGGTGCGCGCCGACAACTGAGCGCAAGATGGAGGCGCACGCCGGAGAAAATTACTGTTTTTAGGGGCTCCGACGGGGGGTTTTGTTGGAGAGCACCCCCAGTTTACTTAATACAAATCGCGCCGGCGTTGTGGGGGGTTTGGGGGGTTGTAACCCCCCACATTTTACTGTAAACTTAACTTTCTCCCTAAAAACAGGGAAAAAGTGAAGTTTTCAGTAAAATTTTGGGGGTTACAATCCCCCAAACCCCCCACAACACCCCCACAACGTGGCACGATCTATATTAAGTAAAGTGGGGGGGGTCCCCCCCGCTCCCCCCCGCTCCCCCCGTCGGAGCCCTAAAAACAGTAATTTTCTTCGGCGCGCGCCTTCGCACTGTGCTCAATTGTCTGCTCGTGCCTTTGTCCACTCCAAAAAAGTGTTCAAAAACGACAGGCTGCTATCGCAGCCGTTCTGGTAGCAATTTTTTTTTTTTTTTAAAGCGAGTCATTCTCCCCCCCAAAACGCTCATACAAATGAGGTTGGCAGAGAGTAGCGAAGACTCGCTAAATTTGCATGTGCCCATCGCTGGTGATAGCAATGGGCACATGCGCAGAATAAACGCAAAAAGAAAACAAAACCAAAACCAGTCCGGAACGGAGCACCCGCGAATATCGGGGGAGTACTGTGCTGTGTTATTCTTCCCTCGTACTTCCTTTATCTATGCCTGATATATATGATAATAATTGTTTCTATATTCCTTTTCATAGGTACGATCGTTAGATTGTGAGACAGAGAGGGAAATTACTTAAAATACATGATTACACTTTTTGGTCATTGTATAAGTCAAATTTTATTTGGTTTTATAAACTGCTTCGAAGCCAGTGTGATGATTTAGCGGTATATAAACACTGCATTAAATTCAAGTCAATATATTAAAGAAGCATAACAAGTATGTTTCTCCTTCAAGTTATAATAGTGTAGATATACGACATCACTAATGAAATATTTGTTTTTATATGGCAAAGCTACTTTGTACTGTGTAAATAAACCTGTAATTGCTGCAACTCTAAACCACGAATTAGACATGCATGCCCTGTTGCAGATTTTATAGCTGTATATGTAATTTATTATGACATAGTGCAAGCATTGATCAAACTGTAACTAACCAATAATGATAAGGTATTTTTTTCCATTTTTTTATCTGCATCTGTAAGGGTTTTTTTGGGGGGGAGGGTTCTTACTTTGCCAGAATTTTCTTCAACAGAGTGAATTCATTTAGGTGAAATTTTCCGAAGAATCCTTCATGGGCAGTGTATGTATAAGAATTCATGGATAATGGATAAGAATTCATGGATAATGTATTTATTTATTTAATTTTCTATGTTCTTCTCCCAGGGGAGCTCAGGACGGTTTACATGAATTTATTCAGCTACTCAAGCATTTTTCCCTGTCTGTCCAGGTGGGCTCACAACCTATCTTATGTACCTGGGGCAATGGGGGGGGGGGGGGGAGGGTGATTAAGTGGCTTGTCCAGGGTCACAAGGAGCAGCGTGGGTTTGAACCCACAACTCCAGGGTGCTAAGGCTGTAGCTTTAACCACTGCAACATTCTAGAAATCAAAATGTAGTAAAAGTGGGTTCGTAGACAAAATCGCGCGAGACAACGGCGCGTCGACAACGGAGCGCAAGGTTGACGGCGCGCCGAAGAAAAGCACTATTTTAAAGGGTTCCGACGGGGGGGGGGGTGTTGGTGGGGAACCTCCCCTATTTTACTTAACAGACATCGCGCTGGCGTTGTGGGGAGTTTGGGGGGTTGTAACCCCCCTCATTATACTTGAATCCGAACTTTTTGCCTGTTTTTTAGGGAAAAAGTTCAGTTTTAAGTATAATGTGGAGGGTTACAACCCCCCAAACCCCCCACAACGCCAGCGCAATGTCTGTTAAGTAAAGTGGAGGGTTCCCTCCCCACACACCCCCATCGGAGCCCTTTAAAATAGTGCTTTGCTTCGGCGCGCCGTCAACCTTGCACTCAGTTGTCGGCGCGCTTTTGTCTCGCGCGATTTAGTCCCTTCACCGTAGAAGTGAGCCAAGTATAGGACATTGTGATATCACAGATGAGGTTGGCTCTTAGGCATTGGTGGAATGAGGCATTATGATGTCACAATACCAGCTCTGGTTATCAAAGGCTGAAGCTTTTCACACTATTTATTTATTCAGTTTTCTATAATGTTCTCCCAGAGGAGCTCAGAACTGTTTATATGAATTTATTCAGGTACTCAAGCATTTTTCCCTGTCTGAACCCGATAGGGGCAATGGGGGGATTAAGTGACTTGACCAGGGTCACAAGGAGCAGTGTGGGTTTGAACCCACAACCCCAGGGTGCTGAGGCTGTAGCGTTAACCACTGCACCATACTCTTACCCATGGCAGAAAAGAAAAAAAAAAAAAGCAAGGAGTGGAAGTTAGGGCATGTTATTTTGAAATCCCTATATGTATTTTGATTCCCCTTACTGTAGACTTGAATGTTAATCAGGGTAATATTAAGCCTACCTCCAGCTACAGGCTGACCTAGCCACAGATATTCAGCGTCAGGGTGTGTGTGGCTCTCAGCATTAAATATCTGGGTATCTCCACTAACCCAGAAGTTAGCTGAATATTGTACAGGGCCCAGTTAACTCATTGCATACAGTTAAGAGATTTGTTTTGCTGTCCAAACTTTATATGGTGACTTAGCTGCTTATTGGATTGATTATTACTACTATTGATTGTTTCTACAGCGCTACCAGCCGTACGCACTGCTGTACAGAGTCACAAAGAAGACAGTCCCTGCTCGAAAGAGCTTACAATCAAAACAGACAGGACAGACAAACAAACAGAATGCCATGGCTACAGTTAAGGGGAACGGTTAATCAGCTGGCTGGGTTGGAGGGCAGAAAGGAGTACAGGACAATCAAGCCATTGTGACATCACTGATGAGGTTGGCTCTTATTGGTGGAATGAGGCATTGTGACATCACTAGCTCGGCTCTGCTTCCCAAAGACTGAAACTCTTCACACTACTACTGCTATTAAATATTTCTATAGCACTACCAGACGCGGTGTCAGGTCAAAAGCGCGCTGGGACAAAGGCGTGCCCAGACAATTGAACGCAGCGCGGAGGCGCGCACCACACTAAATTACTGTTTATTAGGGCTCAGACGGGGGGGCGTGGGGGTGGGAACCCCCAACTTTACTTAATAGACATCGCGCCGCGTTGTGGGGGCATTGTGAGGGGTGGGGGGGGGTTGTAACCCCCCACATTTTACTGAAAACTTCACTTTTTCCCTGTTTTTAGGGAAAAAGTTAGGTTTACAGTAAAATGTGGAGGGTTACAACCCCCCAAACCCCCCATAACGCTGGCGCGATGTCTATTAAATAAACTGGGGGGGCTCCCCAACAAAACCCCCAGTCAGATCCCCTAAAAACTGTAATTTAGTGTGGCGCGCGCCTCTGCGCTGCGCTCAATTGTCTGGGCGCGCCTTTGTCTTTCGCGCCGTTGTCTATGAACCACCAGACGCACACAGCGCTGTATAGAGTCACAAAGAAGGCAGTCCCTGCTCAAAAGAGCTTACAATTTAAACAGACAAGACAGACAAACAGGATGTCATGGATACAGTTAAGGGAAACGATTAATCTGCTGCCTCGGTTGGTAGGCTAAATGTCTACCCCACACACACACACACACTTACACACTTTTACAAAACTGCACAAGAAGTTTTTAGCACTGGCCAGCATGCTGAATGCTCTGTGCTGCTTAGACGGTCATAGAGTCCCTATGAGCGTTTGAGCAGTACAGAGCATTTAGTGCGCTGGCCGGCGTTAAAAATCTCTTGCACCGTTTTGTAAAAAGAGTTAGCACTCTGCCCTAAATCCACCCCAGCCTGCCCCTAACTTAGCCAGTTAGAAGATATCCACAGGGCCTAATTCTAGAAGAGGCGCCTAGATTGGGTACACATAGCCGAGTTCCATGCAGAACTCAAAATTGCTTAATGAGATTAATTGATGTGCTAATTGGCCACACCATTAAAACATAAACATAAAAAAAAAAAAAGAAGAACAATTAATTCAGAGTTCCATGCGGCAGTTTGAGAGGCACCTACCCACAAAGTAGGTGTGGTCAGGGCAGAATTAACCAATAGGCCAAGTAGGCACGTGCCTAGGGCCTGAAATGGTCAGGGGGGCCCGATGAAGGAAAGCATCAACATTGTTTTTTCCAAACGGCGATGGGCCCCTCCAGCATCGACCAGCAATGCGGGCACCCCCGATCGGCAACACGGGCCCCCTGCTCAGCAATGCGCCCCCCCCCCCCCCATTGACAGAAAGTAAGACAAGCAAGCAACGCAGGTAAGAAAGGCAACGGGAATTGTAATTTTGCAAGCGCTGCTGCTTGCCCAAAGCTTCCCTCTGATGTAGCTTCCTGTTTCCGCCTGGGTGCATGGTGGGGTGGGCGGGGCAGGGGGGGCCCAGTGTAGTGTGCATAGGGGCCCTCAACGAATTAATCCTGCCCTGGGTGTGATTAAGGGTAGAGAATAAGCATGGTATGACTTAGGCATTGGTAAGTGTCTGTGTTAAGTGTTGGTAAATTAGGCCAGGAAAACCCTGGTCTAAGATATCAACACCTAACAGAATGCCTACCGGTGCCTAAGTCTAGATAGGTGCTTTTAGGCACAATTCTAAAAACAACACCTAGCAGTTGATTGACGTAAGAACATAAGAGGTGCCGTACTGGGAAAGACCAAAGGTCCATCAAGCCCAGTATCCTGTTTCCAACAGTGGCCAACCCAAGTCCCAAGTACTTGGCAGAAACCCAAGAAGTAGCAACATTCTAGAGCTCAGATTGTGATGTCATAATGCCTCATTCCACCAAGGCCTAAGAACCAACCTCATCAGTGATGTCACAATGGCTTGATTGTCCCATACTTGGCTCACGTGAGAACATAAGAGGTGCCATACTGGGACACAAGGCTTATGGCAAGGGGCGCCAATGGTTAAAAATAGGTTGGTTAGCTTATTCTAAAAATTATAAACAAACCAGTGATATTAAGTACCAGTTTGTGTTTGGTTTGGGAGATTTTGTACTTTGGTATCATGTAATAATATTGTATAACTTATCATTTCAAAACCTGCTGAGTGATCAAGCAGCACTACAGTACTGTAGACTCTGATTCCCGATCAAAGTCTTTCCTCAGTTCATCTTTTCAAGACTATTACATATCCTCAGTCCTATATCCTAGCCTGAAACCAACTTGGAAAGAGTCCAGATTGGCAGAGGTATATTAAAAAAAGCTCTAACTGAAGGGCTACAGTCCTTTTGATAAATTTACCATGGTAAAAGCAGTTAGCCTAGCAGGGTATATATAAAAAAAAAAAAAAAGGTTTAGACAAGTTCTTAAAATAAAAGTCCATAAGCTTAGGTAAATCCCCTGCTTATTCTAAGGATAAGCAGCATAAAATCTGTTTAACTCTTGCAGGTTGTGATTGGCCACTGTTGGAAACAGGATACTGGACTTCATAGACCTTTAGTCTTTTCCAGTATGATGATGACACACACACAC
Organism: Geotrypetes seraphini; assembly: GCF_902459505.1. Lineage (NCBI taxonomy): Eukaryota > Metazoa > Chordata > Amphibia > Gymnophiona > Dermophiidae > Geotrypetes > Geotrypetes seraphini. The sequence goes on along the minus strand of NC_047092.1, from coordinate 167,079,586 downwards.
ATTAAAAAAAAAAAAAACTACAAGAAATTCTTGCTACAAGGGCTGCAAACTATGAATACAGAAAACTGATTTTTAACATTTAAGGCCTAGATTCATTAAGCCCACCGTTCCTATCTGATCTGTGGGCGATTCGTGGAAGGCCGACTGATTCTCAACGCGTCCTCATGCAAATGGGGGCGATCAGAGGTATGTCCCCTACCGACCACACAGATCGCTACAGAACGATCCTGACGCATGCGCAGACCATCTTCTTTGCCTGTAGATGGTTTGTGCATGCTTACAGAGCTGGAAACTTTAAAAAAAATTTTTTTTACCTTCGCGAGCCCGTGGTTTTAACCCGCTTTAAACCTGTGGGTTAAAACCATGGGTTTGCACCGCAGGGAAGGGCGAGCAGGAGAGTCGGGGCAGAGAGCAGCCCAGTCGGCGTGCCTGATTTTGGTTAGTGAATCGCTGCCTTCCTACTTTGCATGCCATTATCCCTCATTTGCATGTGCGGATCGGATCGGAGGATGATCGGCACAGAGGTTAGTGAATCGGGTCAGAGGAAAATTGAGTCAGTACATGATCAAACACGATTGGTGGGCTTAGTGAATCTAGCCCTTAGTTTACAAATGTACATATCGGTGGTTTTTATCTTCTGCTTGTAATCAAATCTGTTTGTGACAATCTCTTAACTCCTGCTGTGACTCAGTGAATGCCCAACCATAATCCCGTTCAATGAAGTTTTGTTGACACTGCTTCAGGGGTTAGAGAGGGCTCTCCAATCAGCAATCCAGATAGCAGAGGCTGATTAAATAAAATGCACAAGGCTTTCTGAAGGGTTAAGAATATAAGAATAGCCTTACTGGGTCAGACCAATGGTCCATCAAACCCAGTAGCTCGTTCTCACGGTGGCCAAAGTCCCTGGTACCTGGCCAAAACCCAAAGAGAAGCAACTTTCCATGCTACCAATCCAGGACAAGCAGTGGCTTGCCCCATGCCTTAGATACCTGTGCTCTGCACATTTAAAACCAGGTTATTATTGATTTTATTAGATTCTGGACTATTAATGTTGTGAAATATAGAAATTGCCTTTAGAAACTTGCCTGTCATATCAAGCTCTGAGAAGCAGATACTCTGTTTAGCCTTTAGCTAAAGAACAAGGCCATCTTGAACAAAAGAAATGTTGAGAGGAGCCAATCACCTGTCTGCAGATGAAATGAATTCAAAAGTGACTGATTCAATGGAATACACTCCGAAAGCTTCATCAGTCTGCTGATTAAGTGGAATAAACAACTTCAAACTGAATTGAATATAGAACTGAAAACTAAAGACCCTGCCACCCTATAGCCTTTAAAGCACTGGTATAAACTGATGCCGATGAAAGATGAGGTCATCATATTGCATTCCTTCAATTCTATAGAAGGCAATAAAAAAAAAAACCAAACAAGATAAAGAAAACAAAGTAGGATAATCTCTCCAATTATCTGGGGAAGCAGAAAGAAAGAACCAATGGGGCTAGATTCACTAAACCCCGATTCAGTGTCCGATCCGTGCCCAATTGCATGCAGGCTGACGAATTCACAAAAGGTCTGCATTCAAATGGGGATGATCGATGACTCGCCCCACCGCACGGATCACTAGAGAGCGATCCCGACGCATGCGCAGACCATCTGTAGATGGTCTGCGCATGCGTCTAGAGAGGTGACCTTTTTGTAAAACTTTCTGGCCAAGCGAGCCCGTAGTTTTAACCTGCGGTTTAAAACCACGGGTTCACAGGTCGAGGAAGGGCAGGAGATCAGGGCTGAGAGGGGCAGAGAGCAGATCGGGGCAGGCATGAGAAGGGCTGAGACGGGGCAGGCACGAGAAGGGCTGAAATGGGGCAGAGAGCAGATCGGGGCAGAGAAGCAGGGCAGCAGAAGGCAGGGCAGTCGGAAAGGACCTGAACGACTGGTCCTCAGCAGTCGTTTCTTTTTGGATCGGCCAGCCCAGTTGGGGTTCTCTGAAAAGTTTGGTGAATCGCGTCCCTGCCTACTTTGCCTGCCGTTTCCCCTCATTTGCATGCACGGATCGGAATCGGATCGGAGGAGAGGTTAGTGAATCGGGTCAGGGTCGCAGAGGGGTCGCAAACCGATCGGTACATGGACAGTTTACTTTGTGAATCTAGCCCCATCTCCAGAAGAACAGCAGAAAGAACTCTTCCAGATAATCAAGACTGAACCTTCTCTAGCGTAGAACAGATAATTAAAGTGAAAGGTCATTCCAGAAAGCCAAACAGAGCAAGTGAGTGCACAATTAGTTCAGAATGAAATAATATCTCGCTTAATGCATATTCATAAGAACATAAGAAATGCCTGCACCGGATCAGACCTGGGATCCATCCAGTCCGGTGATCCGCACACGCGGAGGCTCAGCCAGGCGCACCCTGGTGCGTACATTAGTCACTCGTATCCCTCAATGTGTCCTGCAAGAAGATGTGCGTCCAATTTTCCCTTAAATCCTAGAATGGTGGTTTCCTCCACCATCTCTTTCAGGAGAGAGTTCCAGGCGTTCACCACTCGCTGTGTGAAGCAGAACTTTCTGACATTTGTCCTGGCCGTGTCCCCCTCAGCTTCAGTCCATGACCTCTGGTCCGAGTCTGGGTCACATTCGCCAATGTGAATAAAGCTATTTCTTGCTCTCCATCCTTTCCCCCTGCTGGTGAGTGAGCTTGCTCCATTTTGTCGATTCCTTTTAGCAATTTAAAAGTCTCTATCAGATCCCCTCTCAGTCTTCTCTTCTCAGTATTCCCCTAGCATAAGATCCCAAATGTAAATATTGTACAGCATATGTATATACAATTGTGCTACCTAGCTTGGACTTATCTGTAAGTAAACAAGAACCTAGACCTGGTTTACCAATCTGAGTGCATTTTATTCACGAATATTTTACAGTACATGTTTTCAGTGAAGATCAATGCATATTGCCCAATCCATATATAAAACCCCTCTTCAATAAATAATAATCATAAACCTTAACCCCTCTTTTACAAAGGTACGCTAAGTTTTTTAGCGCACTAAACACGCGCTAAACGCTAACGCATGAATGTTATAACATAAGAACATAAGAAATGCCTCCGCTGGGTCAGACCTGAGGTCCATCGCGCCCAGCAGTCCGCTCACGCGGCGGCCCAACAGGTCCAGGACCTGTGCAGTAATCCTCTATCTATACCCCTCTATCCCTTTTTCCAGCAGGAAATTGTCCAGTCCTTTCTTAAACCCCAGTACCGTACTCTATACCGTTATCCTATGGACGTGTTAGCGGTCAGCGCATGCGCTGATTTAGCATGTGCTAAATCCACGCTAAAACGCTTAGCCCGCCTTTGTAAAATAGGGCCTTAGATTTAGGATACGAGTATTAGAAGCATTTTCCTCAGATTTTACTGTACCTGGTAAGGAGTGGTGGGACTGGTGGGAGTGTGTGGTGCAGTGGTTAGAGCTACAGCCTCGGCACCATGAGGTTGCGGGTTCAAATCTCACACTGCTCCTTGTGACCCTGGGCAAGTCACTTCATCCCCATTGCCCCACATACATTAGATATAGTGAGAGCCAATTGGGACAGTTTGGGAGTGATGCTTGAGTACCTGAATAATTTGTAATCTGCATAGAATTGAAGGATATGCAGAATATAAATTAATAACTAAGGAGTTAGATATGTTTTTAAACCTCAGCAATTGTCCATACGATAATTGTCCATAAGATAATCAAACAGCTTTCACTATGAAAAGCTTTCAGTAGGGATTAGATTGTAAACCAGCACTGGCATTCAATATTGGAGGCTAAATTTGGGCTGGCTGAGTGCTTAACCCCCTCCTGGCCTTTCCAATAGCTCCCCTCTTTTATATCCTCTCCCCCATGATGCTCTAAGTCTCTATCTCCGAATGAGCCCCCCAATGTCTAGGTAGGCTTCTCAGGCCTACGTGTCACCCTGGTGGTCCAGAGGGGATCGTTGGGGGGGAGGGGGGGGGCAGAAGCACAGCCCTCTCGCTCCCGTCTCTTGTGGCTCTATTTCAAAATGGCTTCCACGACCTCTCACAGCGGCTCGCACACTTTTGCACTGTCCTAAATTAGGCCGCTTAGCTATGCGGGTGTCAGCGCTGAATATTGCCAACACCCACGTAATCGCAGGCTCAGCCCCAGCGCCGTCTCTGACCTGCCCACTTTTGGCAGTGCAGGGATATTCAATGGCACTCTACAGCTGGTTGCCATTAAAATTCCACACTTAGATAGTGGAAAGTAATTTAAGCAGGCACCTAGATCGCTTTGATGATCAGTCAGTGTATTTTTTAAATCACAGTAAAACATAAATATTACTTTGTATTTGGAAGTAAAAGAAATATACAGTAAAACCTTGGATTGCAAGTAACTTGGTTTGCAAGTGTTTTGCAAGACAAGCAAAACATTTGATTCAATTTTAACTTGATATACAAGCATGGTCTTGCAATATAAGTACATACAGTATACACACATCACAACTGAGCCAATGATTCTTCTCTCTCTGACGCTACGGGAGTGTAGTGACTGTTCTAAATGAGCGAGGTCTTACAATATGAGTACATACAGTATTTTGTATTAAAGTTTTGGGGTTGTGGAATGAATCGTCTGAGTTTTCATTATTCTCTATGGGGAAATTCGCTTTGATATACAAATGCTTCAGATTACAAGCATGCTTCTGGAATGGATTATGCTCGCAAACCAAGGTTTGACTGTAGAAGAGAAGAAATCAATATGTCTAGGGCTTATGTGTATAGAATAATTCTTATGGTGTGTTATATTGTCATCTAATTAGTACGGAACCATTCCTTTCTAGCTATGTAATACTCCAGAAGGTGATTAGAATTTAACTATTCATGCTTAACCTTGGTGATCACTTTCCTCAATACGCTGGGGTTATATCTTTAGCTGATAGAATGACTGCCAGATAAGGAGCAAGTTCCATATAAAATCTGGTTGTTTGGTGGCAAGCCTCTCTGCATTCGGAAAGATCATAAGCAGGAGAAGAGACAGGGGATACCATAAGGGTACGTATAGGATTTTTTTATGCCTACACTACGTTTTAAATAATCTTATAACAAAGCTAAACATTTATAGATGCAATGCATTTGTAAAAGCAATTTTGCAATGTGCTGCTTAAGTTGGTAGCAGGTATACAAGAAATTAACCAGTTTTCTAAGGGAAAGTATGGACGTATGTTTCCTTTGATAATTCCCCTACGGAAAATACCCTGGCTCTACTTTAGTGTTTGAGTAGAAAGGCTGAAAATTTATATAAGGCTATGACTGACTATATAAGCAGGGTCTTAACCTGAGGAGGAAAACCCCCCATTTAAAACTGACCCCTAAATACATGCTTTTGTTCCAGTTTCAAGTTTATTAGTTACTTGATATACCGTCTATCACAAATATCTAAATGGTTTCCAATGAAATTAATAATATAAAAAATAAAAACAGCTGTAGTTAAAAATAAAGGGGGAATAGACAGACTAAGGGGTCCTTTTATCAAGCTGCGGTAGGGGTTTAATGCGCGTTAAACCGCCTGCTGCGTTAGCCGCTAACGCCTGCATTGAGCAGGTGTTATTTTTTTAGCTGGGGGTTAGCGTGTGATGAAATGTCCGACGTGCTAACCCCGCTATTGCGGCTTGATAAAAGGACCCCTAAATGAGACTAACTACTACTACTATATATTATTTCTAAAGTGCTGAAAGGCCCACGCAACGCTGTACATTTTAACATACAATAGAAATAGACAGTCCCTGCTCAGAAGAGCTTACAAACTAATTTAGACGGGACATTTCAGGGATGGGGAGATTAATGGTAGAGGAAATGATACAGTGGGTCTAGGTATCTGACATTTTAACATACAATAGACAGTCCCTGATCAGAAGAGCTTACAATCTAATTTACACAGGACATTTCAGGGTTGGGGAGATTAGGGTAGAGGAAATGATACAGTGGGTTTAGGTATCTGACATTTTAACATACAATAGACAGTCCCTGCTCAGAAGAGCTTACAAACTAATTTAAACGGGACATTTCAAGGTTGGGGAGATTAATGGTAGAAGAAATGACACAGTGGGTCTAGGTATCTGAAAGCAGTGAGTGGGAGTTAAGAGTTGAAAACAGATTCAAAAGAGCGGGCTTTTAGCTTGGATTTGATTTTGAACGCTGCGAGGGATGGAGCACGACGTGCTGATTCAGGAGGAAAAATGGGGGGATGGGAAATATAATTACGTCGAGATAAATTTTAAAAAGTAAGGGAAATGGGGACTAAACTATAACTTGAATATATAGACCGGGTCATCACCAGTTAGGAGCTCGACTCAGCAAAATTATAAAATAACAAGATTTCTAGTTAAAAGATATAGCAAAAAAATCCATGTGCAGGAATAACCAGAATAATCATGCCTTAATTCTTAATAACTAATAAATCATCTAGGAAGGACCTCTAGATATTTTGTAAACAACAGTGTTTACAAAGTCTTGTGAAATAATTGAAAAGAACCCAGTCCTCTTATTGCAAAAGGGTGGTTTGATGGGAAATAATTCGTGGTCCAAAGGCATAAACTTCTATGTCTTAATAAACTGTATTTTTTTAATGGGAATATTTTCAGTATTGTAAAATTATTTTAATATTTTTAATTGGAAATTAAAATTTGAATAATCAAACGAAGCCTAATTGGGTACAATTTTAAGAGTAAATCTTCAAAAGAGTGCTTGATGGCAAAAATGTAGGCAGAGTTTTAAACTTTTACAAAGCAGATCACATGAAAAAGTGTATTTGAATGTTAAGTTTGCAACACAATGTATGTATAATATATCATACAAATTCTTATATCCCAGAAACTTCAACAAGGATTCATAGTGGCTTACAATAAGATTCTTAATTTTTCCAGTACAATTACAGTTAAGATTCTTAGATTACAACTGAATGATGATTATTTATATACATTTTTATGAAATAATATGTATTTCTAAGTTTGCACAACAGGATTCTGAAATGCACCTCTTTTTCCATAGAACATTTTATTCTATATGGGCAAATGTATGCATTGTTAAAAGTCAGGCAGCTTTTACAGCAGCGGTTATACAGCAGTTGATCACTAGATGGAGCTCCAAAGAGCATAGGCGAGCTCATGGTCATTCTGGGAAATGCAGTCCTTATGAGTCCTGCACTAACAGGAAGGTGATCAGAACAACAGTCTGGCAGATGCAGTGAGGAAGCAGTTAGGGTTTAGAATACGGGTGAATGAAGTTAGACACAGGAGCCTATTCTGAGAGCTGCTGGAATCAAAGGAAAAGCCAGGCTGTTTGTAGAGAAGCAGAGAGGGGAAGAGGAACACAGAGAAGTGAAATGCAATGGGTTTAATTCTGAGATTTTGAAGAAAAGTAGGAGCTTGATGGAAAGAAAGCTGTTCAGTGTTTTGGGAAGCTGAGAGAAGACAATAATGTCTGATGCAAAAAAATGCTGAGTAGAAGTCATAGGGATGTATCCACCTAATTCAGTGGTCTCAAACTCGCGACCCGCCAGGTACTATTTTGAGGCCCTCAGTATGTTTATCATAATCACAAAAGTAAAATAAAACTGTTTCTTGATCATATGTCTCTTTAGCTATAAATGACAATATTATTATTAAAACTTAACCAAAAGAAATATTTATAAACTATAAAGAGTTTTACCTCATGCAAAATTGTCATTTCTTTGATAAGACATTAACTATTTTTTTTTTCTGAGGCCCTCCGAGTACCTACAAATCAAAAATGTGGCCCTGCAAAGGGTTTGAGTTTGAGACCACTGACCTAATTGGTTAATATACTCGGAGAGGAGCGAAGCAAGAGAGATGCAGCAACTTCATTGTCATTAGAAATAGAACATGGATTAAAGCTGTATCAGAAGACTATGGGCTCCTTTTACGAAGCTGCGCTATCGGGCTAGACGCTAACACCACCATTGAGCTGGCTTTGGTTTTTGGCGCGTAGCGCGGAGTTAGCATGCGCAAATCTGCAGCGCGCGCTAAAACCACTAACGCAGCTTCGTAAAAGGAGCCCTATGTGGCCTGTGAATGCTACTGATCAGAGGCTCAAGGTGAAATGCCATTTGGTAGCTAAAGTATATGCCCCGATTTTACAAAACTGCATAAGAGGTTTTTAGTGCCAGCCAGCGCAATGAATGCTCTTCGCTGCTTCGCTGCTCCTATGAGCACTGGAGCAGGGAGCAAGGGAGGTGGGATAATTAGTTTACGATGTTTACTGACCAGCTTACTGTGTCTTCTATGACAAAGGGAAGATTGTTGTGCTGGTCCAGTGGCAAGGGGTGGGAGTGCGTAATTGCCGTCTGCTCCTGCTCTGTCTGGCTTTAAGGGATCAAAATGTCATTGCTGACCCCTAGCAGTAATACCATGAGATTGCTCTCCTACCTTGCCGCTGGACCACCAGGCCTTGCATGTATGTAAGTTCCATTTGTGGATGGGGATCTCAGTGGGTTTGAAGACAGCTATGAGGGGCCTTCGTAGTGAGAGGAGCATGGTGGGAGGCTTCAGAGTATAAGATCAGGGGCTTATGGGGGTCATCAGATTTCTGATAGGGTGTTGGGAAGCATCAGACTTCTGATCGGGGGAGGGGGGGGTCAGGAGGCTTCAGGCAGGATGAATGGATAATGTGAGAGGCTTCAGTGTATGTGATAGTGGTGTCATAGAACACTATTAGCCCAAACATACTTAATATGTATGTTGAAACCGTCATCAGGAGAAAACTCAACTCACAGATAGAGCAAGGAAATCCATGAAATTGCTGCTCCCAGTTTGCAGAGGTCTTTATTTCCTTCTACAGTGGTACCTCGGAATCCGAACGCCCCAGAACTCAAATGACCTGGAATTAGAGAGTTGCGCGGGGACAAAAATCCCACCCATCCCCGCCCGTCCCCGCCAGTATCCTCTCCGTCCCCACCCATCCCTGTCAGGATCCTCTCCGTCCCCACCCGTCTCTGCTAGGATCCTCTCCGTCCCCACCCGGATCCTCTCCGTCCCTGCCAGGATCCTCTCCGTCCCCACCCGTCCCCGTCAGGATCCTCTCCATCCCCACCCATCCCCGCAAGGAATTACCTCCATCCCCGCCCGTCCCCATAAAAAGCAGCAATTACTTCTGACAAGATCATCAATTCCACAGTTTCTTTTGTGTTTGCGCTGCTGTTTTCCTTGTGGAATCTCTTTGGTGGAACCCTTTTTTTGTTTTCTGTCCAGGTAATTAACTTATAAACACCTTCTTTTACTAAGGCTGACGTGTCCATTATATTATATGGACGAACCCTGCTTCCAAAGCCTTCCATCCCCGTGGGAGTCCCATGGACCAGAGGGGGGGTCCCCATGGGAGTCCCGTGGGTTAGGTGGGATTCCCGCGGGACCCCCACGGGACCCGCGGGTTTCCCGTGATCCTCGTTCCTGTGCAGACCTCTACCTGGAATCCAACCTTTTTTTTTTCCCTTAATTTTTGCCCCGGAATCCGAACGCTGCTTTGGAATCCGAACTGCAAGCGGTGCTCAGCCCAAAGCTTCCCCTCTGACGCAGCTTCCTGTTTCCGCCTGGGAGGGAAGGTTTGGGCTGAGCACCGCTTGCAGTTGCCAATCTTGCTGTCTCTGCCGGTGGGTGTCTCAATCTTGCTGTCTTTGTGGGACCAAGGAACAGATTAATCCAGTTTCTATTATTTTCAATGGGAAAAATTGTCTTGGAACGCAAACGTTTTGGAACTTGAACGGGGTTCTGGAACGGATTAAGTTCGGATTCCAAGGTACCACTGTATTTTATATCTCAGGGTGAACTGAAAAATGGTTTTAAAACTTTGCAGCAACACTGTCACTACCCATCTATGAGCTATCCACAATGGTATGCCAGCTTTGGCTTGAAGTCTGCAAAACTCCCTTGTCTCATATAACAATCCCAACATATGTAGAATGGAACAACTCCTTGATAAATATGCAAATGAGGTTCAACATAACAGGTCCCTAGTACTCTGCACCCAACAGAATTAATAATTACTCGTAATAGTCCTTTGCTTTAGCGGTATCCACAATTTTCAAGCAATAATGCTGTTCTTAAGTCCCTTAGGTCATTAGCACCTCCTCCAACCAATGTTTATTTTGTCTGTTCTTTTTTTTCTCCTTTTCACAAGTCCCTAAGGCTTATCAGCTTGTTTGCTCATAAACCTCTGACAATTCAGCACTATGCTCTACTCCAGGGCTGCCATAGCACTAGTGGGGATAGCAGGCTGTTCTTAACATTCAGGCTTCCAGTTCTACTGCCTCTACTATTCCCTTTATATCTACATACCTCAAGAAATAGTCTCTGCCTCCAGGTCTGTATAATCCATGGGCTCAGTCTCAGGCTCTCCAGTCCAGTTCTTGGCATCTTCTATTTCCGTAGGGGTGGACTTCTCTAGCCTCTCAAAGCTAGGCTGGAACTCCACCTCTGCTGTCTTTCTGTGGAATCTGCTCTCTGTGGAATCAGGGAAAGCATGCCTTTCCCCCAACTTCTTATTGGGATTGCTCGGTTCATAGACAGTAACGCGGAAGACAAAGGCGCGTGCCGAAGAAAAAGACTGTTTTTAGTGGCTGCGACGGGGGTTTTTGTTGGGGAGCCCCCCCCCACATTTTAGTGAAAACGTAACTTTTTCCCTAAAAACAGGGAAAAAGTTAAGTTTTCAGTAAAATGTGGGGGGTTACAACCCCCCAAACCCCCAACAACACCCCCACAACGCGGCGCGATCTGTATTAAGTAAAGTGGGGGGGGTTCCGCCCCACACCCCCCATCGTAGCCCCTAAAAACAGTATTTTTCTTCGGCGCGCGCCTCCGCACTGCGCTCAGTTGTCTGCTCGCGCCTTTGTCCCGGCACGCTTTTGACCTGACACCGGGTTGCTCTTAGGTAGCATAGGTCTAGTTCCCCCCTCCAGTTCTGTTCTGGCTCAAGATTTGCTCCTTGTCTTGGGTTCCAGTCCATCAGGAGAGCTTGCTCTCCTCCTAGGAGGGTCCTCTTAAGTCTGATCTGGATTCTGGAACACTGCATTTTCCACTTGATTTATGCACGTACAGTGTGAAGCCTGAGCATGCCACAGATTTTCTGTGTTAATTTCCAATAGAATGTTCCCAAACTATACATGGGGCTAGATTCATCAAGAAGGGTATCACGACCATGACAAAGGAAGTCATCATGCCACTGTATCGTGCAATGGTGCGCCCGCATCTGGAATACTGTGTCCAATATTGGTCGCCGTACCTCAAGAAGGACATGGCAGTGCTTGAGGGGGGTCCAGAGAAGAGCGACGAAAATGATAAGAGGTATGGAAAAGCTTTCGTATGCCGACAGGCTAGAACAGCTGGGGCTGTTCTCCCTGGAAAAGAGGAGACTTAGAGGAGACATGATAGAAACTTTCAAGATCCTGAAAGGCATAGATAAGGTAGACAGGGACAAATTCTTCAAACTGTGGGGAACAACAAGTACAAGGGGGCACTCGGAGAAACTGAAAGGGGACAGGTTTAGAAAGCACTGGTCCTTCTGCAGAAAGCCCTTTGAGCCTTGCACTTCTTAAGAATAATTCCCTGGGCTTTAATACGAAGCTACCTTAAATCACTAGCACATGGTCATTGTCCATCAACACATGCTAATTTGCAATAACAAGTTATTTGCAAATAATGCAGTTTAATACTATATTTTTCTTTTAACTACAATACACACTCAGTGATGAGCTGTGAAGCATGCAAGTATTTATGCGACGATGTTTCCCAGCTAGAAATGGTAGAGAAATCATACAGAGGAAAATAAAGTCTAAAAATCACACAAATTAAATCAAACCCAGGTTTTCCATCAGGGCAGTATTTGCTACTCAACCATTAGACCGGTCTAATTCAAAGTACTTTAACATACCAGAAATATGAGTATACATGTTATGACTACATCACATTGCCTAAACACTTGTGCATGCTTTCTGAAGCAATTTACACTGCAATGATAATGATAATTCACTATTAATTAAGTTGTACTGTACACCCATCAGTGCTGTAAATGATGCAAAAACTCATCCACTGTGAATATGTCAGGTACCAACACTGCTAAAAAAACAAAGTGATGTTTACAATTCCATCTACTCAGTGAATAATATATCATTTCAAAGATTTTTTAACATTTTTTACAAACCCTCCCCCCCTTTTATAAAAGCACGATAGCGATTTTTAGCGAAAGACGGCACGCTGAATGCTCTGCGCCGCTCCCGACGCTCATAAAAAAAGGGGGGGGGGATTGTTATTTAGAAAGCACAGGCTATCAAAAAATTAGCAAGGAGGAAAAAAGCCTCAGATTCCGGGAAGGGGTAAAACGCGGACCTCACGGACCTGACGGACCTCGCGGATCTAAACCCGTTCGGCCTTAAAAATCTGAGGTCCGTGTCTGTGCCGCTTGTAGTTTCTGTCGCTGACAGACCTTGATGAGATTTGAGCGCTGACGGATCCGTCTCAGCATAGGGAGGGAAAAGTGTTAGGATCCGTCAGCGCTAAAAATCTCTTCGAGGTCTGTCAGAGCCAGAGACTAGTGCTGGACTTTGGAGACTTCTTTTCCATAACGCACGTCCAAAACCTATGTCCCCGCTCTCTTGGCTTCTGCTCTGCAGCTCCAGCACTAGTCTCTGGCTCTGACAGACCTCGAAGAGATTTTTAGCGCTGATGGATCCGTCTCAGCATAGGGAGGGAAAAGTGTTAGGATCCGTCAGTGCTAAAAATCTCTTCGAGGTCTGTCAGAGCCAGAGACTAGTGCTGGACTTTGGAGACTTCTTTTCCATAACGCACGTCCAAAACCTATGTCCCCGCTCTCTTGGCTTCTGCTCTGCAGCTCCAGCACTAGTCTTTGGCTCTGACAGACCTCGAAGAGATTTTTAGCGCTGACGGATCCTAACACTTTTCTCTCCCTAAGCTGAGACGGATCCGTCAGCGCTCAAATCTCAATCAAGGTCTGTCAGCGACAGAAACGACAAGCGCCACGGACACGGACCTCAGATTTTTAAGGCCGTACGGGTTTAGATCCGCGAGGTCCGTCAGGTCCATGAGGTCTGCGTTTTACCCCTTCCCTCAGATTCCTCCCTTTGCCTCCCAAAGAATGGGTCAAAGCTTGTAGGGTTTTTCTGACCTCATCGGCATTAAAAAAAACCCCTCCGTTTGAGAAAAGTACATTTTGATTTGATCCTGTTGTAATTGTTTGCAGCGCACAGAGCTATCTTAAAGGTTCAAGTTTCAAGTGGTTCAAGTTTTTATTAAAATTTGATAAATCGCTTATCCATTTCCTAAGTGATGTGCAAAGTATAAAAACAGGGAACTGTCATATACACAAAACACACAGACAGCAATAACACAAGTTAAAAATAAAACAATCTACAAGAACCGAGAGGAATGGGGGGAGAAATACATTTTCATAAAAGGAAAGCGCTAAAGTTAAAAACAACATGGATGGGGGAAAAGAGATGAGAAAAGAGGAGGGAAAAGTGAAAAAACATCTCTTAAGGGATGGAATAGAAAGTAAAAATTGATCGGCAGATCTAAGTGAGCGTGCAGGTGCGGAGGGAAGAGGGTTTTTTTTTTTATGCCGATGAGGTCAGATGTACCCTACAACTGACTGTAGCAGGTTTCAGGGTCTTGCCACGTCTGTGTAAAAAGAACCAACGTTTCAGCCATCATGCTGTGGCTTTCTTCAGGGTAGGCTGAAGTCTGCAGTGTGTCTTTATATATATATCTAATATAATAAAATGATAGGCCGTGCATGCGCACTAAAAAAACGTGTTCCCTGACCCGTCGCGAAAACACGAGTGCGCATGCGTGGGTTTTACGTCACCACCTGCTCGCTTATTACGTCACAGCCACCTCACAATACGGAAGTTTCTTTACACGCTGACGATCGCCTCCACAAGCCTGCTCCCAGCCAGCCAACGATCGCCTCCACAAGCCGGGACTGGGGTACAAAGACCACCTCCTCCCCCCCCAGGATGAACCGAAAAACTGACCCCGCCTCCCGGGACCCAAGTCCTTTGCCACACCACCCTTCCCTTCCCGCGGACCCCAGGAGGAGTCGGTTTCCGTGTAAGCCAGATCGTCGTCGTTGCCCCCATCCCCCCCACCGCACACGAACCCCTTCACGCGGTCTGGCTGCTACCCTTACTCCCTTGCCGCCCCCCTTCACGCGGTCCCCACAAACCTCTCGCCTCTAGCAGCGGCCGCAGCACTCTACACACGCTGCTTCGCGGCCTTCAACTGCCCTGATTGCTCCACCGCGTCCCTGATGACATCATCAGAGATGCGGCAAATCAAATCAGGGCAGTTGAAGGCCACGAAGCAGCATGTGTAGAGTGCTGCGGCCGCTGCTACAGGCGAGAGATTTGTGAAGAGTTGCTGCTGACCAGGGGAGCAGGGAAGAGAGACCGGGGGAGCAGGGAAGATGTGCTGCTGAGCGAGGGATCAGGGAAGAGGTACCAGGGGAGCAGGGAAGAGGTGCTGCTGACCAGGGGAGCATGGAAGAGGTGCTTCTGACCAGGGGAGCATGGAAGAGGTGCTGCAGACCGGGGGAGCAGGGAAGAGGGACCGGGGGAGCAGGGAAGATGTGCTGCTGACCGGGGGATTAGGGAAGAGGGACCAGGTGAGCAGGGAAGAGGTCCTGATGACCAGGGGAGCATGGAAGAGGTACTGCTGACCGGGGGAGCAGGGAAGAGGGACCGGGGGAGCAGGGAAGATGTGCTGCTGACTGGGGAAGCAGGGAAGAGGGACCGGGGGAGTAGGGAAGAGGTGCTGCTGACTGGGGAAGCAGGGAAGAGGAACCAGGGGAGCAGGAAAGAGGTGCTGCTGACCAGGGAAGCAGGGAAGAGGTGCTGCTGACCGGGAGCGCAGGGAAGAGGTGCTGTTGGACCGTGGTGGGAGGGAGGGGCGTAAAAATGGGTTTGGAGCTGGGGCTGAAAATAGGGCACATGTGAGGGAAGGAGGCTCTACTAGCACCCGTTAATGTAACGGGCTTAAACACTAGTATATATATATACAAGAAAAGGACCTGGGTGTACTGATAGGACCCTGAAGCCGTCGGCACAATGCGCGGCAGCGGCAAAGAAGGCAAATAGAATGTTGGGCATGATAAAGAAAGGAATCTCGAGTAGATCGGAGAAAGTTATAATGCCGCTTTATAGGGCAATGGTCAGACCACACTTGGAATACTGCGTCCAACATTGGTCTCCCTACCTAAAGAAGGATATAAAACTGCTGGAGAGGGTGCAGAGACGAGCAACAAAACTGGTGAAGGGTATGGAGAAACTGGAATACGAGGACAGACTTATAACACTAGGATTATTCTCCCTTGAGAAAAGGAGACTGCGTGGGGATATGATCGAGACCTTCAAAATACTGAAAGGAATCGACAAAATAGAGCAGAGAAGATTATTTACATTGTCCAATTTGACACGGACTAGAGGACATGTAATGAAGCTAAGGGGGGACAGGTTCAGGACTAATGTCAGGAAGTTCTGCTTCACTCAGAGAGTGGTTGACACCTGGAATGCCCTCCCAGATGAGATTATTGCGGAATCGACCGTTCTAGGCTTCAAGAGCAAACTAGATGCATATCTCCTTAAGAGAGGCATATAAGGATATGGTGGACTATAAATTACGACAGGTGTACACCTGGCAGGGCCTCCGCGTGTGCGGATCGCCGGACTTGATGGCCGAAGGTCTGATCCGGAGATGGCATTTCTTATGTTCTTATATATATATATATATATATATATATATATATATATAGTGGGTTCACGGACCTGATTGAGAACAGGACAGTCTGTGGGTCGAGAAATTTGAATTTTTGGCGGGAAAGTTTGCGGGCTGACCTGATTGAGAACAGGGAAGTCTGTTGGTCATGAATTTGTAGGGTATGACCAACAGACTTCCCTGTTCTCAATCAGGTCAGCCCACAAACTTTCCTGCCAAACTTTCAAATTTCTCGACCAGGTCCGTGAACCCACTATATATATATAAAGACATACTGTAGACCTCAGCCTACCCTGAAGAAAGCCACAGCATGACGGCTGACACGTCGGTTCTTTCTACACATAAGCGGCAAAACCCAGAAACCTGCTACAATCATGACGCCAGCCGTGGAGGTGTCAGGTCAAAAGCGCGCCGGGACAAAGGCGCGAGCAGACAACTGAGCGCAGCGCGGAGGCGCGCACCGAAGAAAAAGACTGTTTTTAGGTGCTACGACGGGGGTGTGTGGGGGGGACTTTACTTAATACAGATCGCGCCGCATTGTGGGGGCGTTGTGGGGGGGTTTGGGGGGTTGTAACCCCCCACATTTTACTGAAAACTTAACTTTTTCCCTGTTTTTAGGGAAAAAGTTACGTTTTCACTAAAATGTGGGGGGTTACAACCCCCCAAACCCCCCACAACGCCGCCGCGATATGTATTAAGTAAAGTGGGGGGGGGGCTCCCCAACAAAAACCCCCGTCGCAGCCCCTAAAACAGTCTTTTTCTTCGGCGCGCGCCTCCGTCTTGCGCTCAGTTGTCGGCACGCGCCTTTGTCTTCCGCGTTACTGTCTATGAACCGCCGCGGAAGCCTAAGAGAACATATATCCTACAACTTTTTGCCTATTCTTTGGGAAGCAAAGGGAGGGATCCGAGGTTTTTTTTCCTCCTTGCTAATTTTTTGATAGCATGTGTTTTATAAATAACAATGTTTGTAAAAATGTTTAAAAATAAAATATATGTACATCACATTGCTTTATATAGTAGTAGATGAATTTTTGCATAATTATACTATTTAAGTCTACTATACTTGTGTTTGTTTTTTTGGCATCTATCATTGTTGTACATACTCTGTTTAGTTGAAAGGCTAGAATATTTTTCCAGAATTTATATTTACTTTACAATGTAAAATGCTTTCAGCATGGTAAAATGTACATTTCCCAATGACCATTGTATTGATCTGAAAGCCGAAGATTAGTTGTAATGGGTTTTGTTGTTGTTGTAAGTTAAACATTAATGGTAGCACATTGTTCTTCACACAAGACTGAGCAGTTGGCTCCGCAGCCCAAACACTTCAACAGTAAGTGTTTGTCAGTGATGGCATGGATCCTAACTTTAGAAAGCAATCTGCCTCTCTGGGGAGCATCTCGGAGATGAGCAGCTGGTGTATTTATCCTTGCAAATCACAAGCTATAAAAGATCAGATTTCCATGCAGGAATGTTTATGCAGATACTAAAAATAAATGTTTTAAAATATTTTGGACAGTAATGCTGAAAGATCTACTATGTCCGGCAAAAAAAAAAACAACAGAATTTCAGATCTTAATGTACATTTTTTTTTTTTTTAAATTCTTTATTCATTTTCAAAATTACATTAAATGAATATATATATTCAATCACATTAACAATAAATATATCATTTTACATTCTATCATTTGTACAGTACATAAATTTTTATCCCTCCCCCTTCCCACCCCTCCCTACCATATATTCCATAATCATATAAAAAACATATTAATAAAATATCCCTCACCCTACCCAAATTAATTGATACATTAAAGGGAAACATTTTCAACTAATCCTTACAAAATTTTGCTAATGGTTTCCACACATCCTGAAATTTCTTGAAATACCCTCTTTGTACTGCAATAAATCTTTCAATTTTATAGATATGGCACAAAGAGTTCCACCAAAAACTGTAATTTAGTCTCCTCCAATCCTTCCAATTATATGTAATTTGTTGGATGGCAACTCCAGTCATTATAAGTAACAATTTATTGTTGTTCACAGAAATCTGACTTTTTGCTCTCATTTCCATACCAAAAATCACAGTATCATAGGATAATGCCACTGGGTTATCTAATAAATTACGTATACAATGAGTTGATGTTAAAAAAAATGTTAGGAAAATAGCATTTACTACATATCTTTCTTTTTTTTAATCTTTATTAATTTTCAAAACTAATACAAAGTGCCAGGAATTATAAAGACATTAATAATCAAGGTAAGCACTTAAATTCCATTAATAACAATGCAGAAGAAAAATATCCCTCCCATCCAACAATTTAGCTATATTGTATTTTCTTTCACTTACATAAAATCAATAAAATATTTTGAACCGAAAAAAAAAAGAAATAAACCAAAAATATATCCTTAACCAAATATATCCCTAACCAAATTTAAAAATTGCTATGCCCCAACATATCAGCATTCATCTTTTCATATTTGTAACCTAAACATAAACTGGCCCACCAAAAAGGAAAGTTGAGGCGGATGCAATTTTTCCAATTGCGAATTATCATTTGCCTAGCTATTATTCCTGTCATAATTAGGAAAAGCCTGCATTTGTAGCGATCCATGGGAGGCTTAATGTGCAGCAATGTACATATCTTTAAATTAAAACATTCCTCAATACTCACAACTTGGAGAAGAAACAGTACTAAGATTAAATAAATCAGAATAGAAAGAAAGAGAACAAACAGAAGGGTTTTTACTTGGTGATCTAGAACAGGGGTTCCCAACCTTGTCCTGGAGGACCACCAGGCCAATTGGGTTTTCAGGATAACCCTAATGAATATGCAAGGAGCAGATTTGCATGCCTCTTACTTCCATTATATACAAATCTCTCTCATGCATATTCATTAGGGCTAGCCTGAAAACCCGATTGGCCTGGTGGTCCTCCAGGACAGGGTTGGGAACCACTGGTCTAGAATACGGCAGACATTTTGTTTTCCAACCCTTCATTCTAAGGGGGGTCTCCAGATTTCTTTTCTTTTGTGTGTCAGTTTCTCAGATATAAATGTATCATTTGAATCCAGGCCTCTAGGGCTACGGCGGGAGTGGCAGACCATGAATGCTTAATGGTCAGTGGTTGGCACTGGTGCGGAGATTTGCAGTGCTATATGGTATGCTCTGATAGTAGCCAACAGACAACCAGTGGAAATGTCCCCCCAAAACCCCAAGGTGCTTATTTCAAACATCTGCTTTTATTAATATAATGGCTCGACACATGTTTCGGCCATTTAGGCCTACCTCAGGAGCCTCATAAATAACAAAACATATTTAGTTGCAGAATATATTGTGTGACAATCAAATCATCTTAGAGACGCTGGGAATCTGCATTGCGTGAGAAGACAAGTAAACGGCATGCGGCCCTCGAACCCACTCTCTGTTGAAAGACGCATGATGGTTGGTTAGGAAAAAACCTAACCATCTCGGACATCTGGTAGCCCTAGCAAAAGGCAAGATGAAGCTGGCAAGGTAGAAGGTCAAAGCGCAAGAGGAAAATTGACTAGGGGCTCCTTTCACTAAGGTGCGCTAGCGTTTTTAGCACGCGCGCAAGATTAGCGTGCACTAGCCGAAAAATTACCGCCTGCTTAAAAGGAGGCGGTAGCGGCTAGCGCACGCGGCATTTTAGCGCGCGCTATTCCGCGCATTAAGGCCCTAACGCACCTTTGTAAAAGGAGCCCTATGTGATGGGCCCGATAGCAATAGCTTTGGAAACCCCTATATCAGCAATTAGTTGCTTGACTGAAGATCAACATGACTCAGGATAACTATCTACAGTTTAAGGTCACCATGAATCAACACTGACTCAGCAGCACATAACAGCGACAAAACATTATAATCAGTCATTGCTCGGCATGTGAGAAAAGCAAGAAAGCAAATTAGCTGTTGATGTCCATAAACATTTTTTTCCCAGCAATACACATTCTGAGCAAACCTGTGGTCTTCGTTTTCTGTCCCTTCCTGTTGTGTCTTCCCTACGTCCTTAATATGTTGATCTGGTTTTAATAGGTTTAGGGGTAATTCATCAAGGGGCGCTAAACAATTTAATGCACGCTAACGATTAGCGCATGCTACATGCTAAAATGCCCATAGGAATATGGAAATTGGTTAGTGTCCCTTGATGGATTTCTCCCCCATAGTAGGACATGTCCGGAGGGTCCGGACGCCTTTTCAAAAACCTGGGTTTTGAAAAGCTTCCTTGAAGTTTCAAGTTTCAAGTTTATTAGTTGACTTGATTAACCGCTTAATCCAAATTTCAAAGCGGTGTACGCTTAAAATTTACATATATTAGGTAACAAAACAATACATACAATTAATAAATAAGCTTAGTATATTAAAAATTAACATTACAAAAACAATAGGTAAGGAGGGATGAAATACAATTCCTAGAGAAAAGGAGAAACATCAAGGGAAAATACAAAAGGGTAATAAGACATATAAGGAAAATAAAATAAGCCAGAGCAATAAGATAAAAGATTAATTTGCAAATGCATCTTTAAAAAGAAAAGTTTTTAACTCATTTTTAAATTTTGCAAACTCCTTCTCCTCCCGTAAAAACATAGGGAGGGCGTTCCAGGTCTGCGGTGCTGTACAGGAGAAGATGAATTGTCTCCTCGTATTAATAATTTTCAGTGAGGGAATCGATAAAAGATTCTGTTCGCTAGATCGTAAGATTCTCTTTGCAGAATAAGGGATAAGTAACCTAAATAAAAATCACGTCGGGCTTGAGGGCATCCGCGCACGTGCATGTGACATCATCACATCGCATGCACGCGTGCCTTCCTGCCTGATGAAAGCAGGCGGCGAGGAGGGTGGTGGGAGGGCTAGAGCAGGATTGGGGGGAGGGCGGGACTGGGGCATAATGGGGTAGGGATGGGTGACATGATCAAAATCCCTAGTGATTCAGTGAATAAGCTCTGACATCCCCCCCGAGCTTATGCAACCCATCGATTTGTTTCTTTAAAAAAAAAAAAAAAAGCCAGTCTGCAAGCCCTTCCTACGGAGAGGCTCCACCCCCCTTTAAAATGCTACAGATCCTCTTACTGGGCTCCCCACTGACCCTCCTAAAACTAAGCTCAATAATATTACAGTGGAGTCAGGGGCGATCCTCACTCGCTCATGTATGTAATGATCCCCACACACTTGCATCTACATTTTGAGAATTCTAAAGCGTGAGCATCGTTTCAGATGCTCCTCAAAACCTGACCCCCATCCCTCCTTAGCTGAAGGGTTCCACCCTAGACAACCTAAATGTAACCTCTTTCAGCTACGCTGATGACATCACCATACTTCTACCCTTCGATTCTCCTGACCCCACTTCTACAGAAAAATTGGAAAAAAACCCTACAAGCAGTGGAAAAATGGATGACAGACCACAAACTGAAACTGAACACGGACAAAACAAAATTTCTACTCCTCGAAAAGGATAAGAACCCCTCCACCACAGAACTAGAAATTAACTCCTCCAAATACCATATACAACCCACCCTTAAACTCCTGGGAGTAACAATAGACAGATGCTGCACAATGCAAGCCCATATCAACAAGACCACCCAGAGAGCATTTCTAACCCTGCGCAATTTACGTAAAATCAGAAAATTCTTCAACAAAGAGCAATATAGGCTCATAGTGCAATCCCTAGTACTAGGTCTACTGGACTACTGCAACATCCTCTACCTGCCTTGCCCTGCAACAATGATAAAACAAGTACAGACAATCCAAAACACTGTACTCAGACTGATCTACTCACTAAGAAAATTTGACCACGTCACCACTGCCTACCTAGACTCACACTAGTTACCAATACAAGCGCGAATCCAATTCAAATTATACTGTCTATTATTCAAAGCAATAAATGGCTCAGCCCCCAATTACCTAAACAACCGCCTGAACCAAAACCTCGCCACTAGACAAAGAAGATCTAAAACTCCATTTACCTGCCCCCCACTCAAAGGCACCCAGCATAAGAAGATGTTTGACAGTCTACTAGCGACGCAAGCAGCGAAATTGGACCATGCCATCTCCAACCTGCTGATGACAACAAGCGATTTCAAATCTTTTCACAAAGAAATCAAAACCCATCTATTCAAAAAATTTATACAGATGTCATAACTCCAACCTGGATTCCCCTCAGCGTGACTCCCCCATCCTCCCTTCTTCACCAGTTACCCTTCCCCTCAAAGCCCAAGCTTGTCAACTGCTTCCCTAACTGCATATATACTGAAACTGCACTATATCCTATCTGTACAGCATCCCGAATTGTATATCCACTGGAATAGCCCAATCCTCCTTGACGTATCCCATTCCCTAAACCAGTGTTCTTCAACCACCGGTCCACAGACCAGTGCCGGTCCACAGAAATTTCCTGCCGGTCCACAGGGCCAGCACGTGCATCAGGCCTAAAACAGTGCCGGTCCATGGTGCGATCGATGCGGCGTTATCTTCGAGCCAGCTCCCTCTTTCTAACTGATTCAGTACACAAAGCCAGGGGCAGTAGCTCTTATGGGCATCCTGCGCCTGAACCAGAAGCCTTCTCTCTGACGTTGCAACGTCAGAGGGAAGGCTTCCAGATGAGGCAAGGGACGTGCAAGGTGCAATTAGTACTATTATGGGGGCGGGGTCTGGGGTGGAGATTGGGTAGAGATGGGCGGGGTCTGGCCCACGACTTAGCCCCGTGTTCTTCAACCGCCGGTCCACGGACCGATGCCGATCCACAGAATAATTCTTTTATTTCTGCCGGTCCATAGGTGTAAAAAGGTTGAAAAACACTGCCCTAAACTATACTACACCATTCTTCTTGTAACTCCTCTGGAAATGTTCTTCTTCTTGTAACTCTTCTGGAAAAGTCCAGAAGTCTCTTTGTAATCGTCCTGGAAATGTCCAGATGTCTCTTTTGTAATCCGCCCAGAACTGCAAGGTTGAGGCGGAATAGAAATCAGTAATGTAATGTAACGTAAGGGTGTACATTTGCCTAATTTAGCAGGTAAAATACCCTTGAATTGTCTCTCATTACACGCATGCATTTAACTACATATAGGGAGGATAATATTACCAAAGTGCAATATTGAGGGTAATGTACTGTTTTATTCAAGGAAATGGCTTTGTAAACTATCCTCCCTATACAGCTGAATTGCATTTACAAGCAATTTAAAAATGAAACAAGTTATCAGCAGAAAATAAATACATTAAGTACAAGGACCATCCCAGCTTTTGTATGGAATTCAGTACTATTTGTATTGCGCATGTTCTTAATTATATATGTTACCGGTAGTTAAGGCGACTTTATATATTTTTGAGGGCTCCTTTTACGAAGCTGCGCTAAGCGTCTTAGCGCACGCACCGGATTAGCGCGTGCTGGCTGAAAATTTACCGCCTGCTGAACAGGAGGCGCTATTCCGCGCGCTAAGGCCTTAACGCGCCTTTGTAATAGGAGCTCATAGTCTCTGTTAAAAAAAAAAAATTAACTTTTGTTTAAATTTAATAGGCTTTGGGTAAAACAACTTGAAAAGCCATGAAAGTGTACTTGATTCGAAGCTAACAGATTAATTTTTTTTTTCTCTCACTCTAGATGGGGAAACGGAAATTCAGTGGCTTAGAAATTTCCCTAATTTTCATGTTCACCTTCATGACTATAGTCGCGATAGTTATGATAGTGCTTTTGGCTACGGGAGAATCAGGAACAAAAACCGATAGTAAGTAAACACTTTATTTTAAAGGGTACAGCTTTAATAATAAACTTTAAATATTAGGGGGGTCCTTTTACTAACCCCCTCTTCTACGAAGCCGCGTCAGCGGCAGCCACGCGGTAACGGCTCCGAGTCCCCTAGAGATTTAAAGGGCTTTGGGGCTGTTGCCGCGCGGAAACCACTAGCGCGGCTTTGTAGAAGAGAGGGGTAAGGTACGCTAACTGATTAGTGTGCGCTAATCGATTTAGCGCGGGCTAAGTGCGAATGCGTCCATAGAACATAATAGGCACCTTAGTATTTAGCGTGCGCTAATCTTTTTTTTTTTTTAAATTCTTTATTGATTTTTAATCAAAAACAGTGTCATACAAATGAAAGAACAGTAGGTATTACATACATTGCACTAATATCCATACAGGTAACATAGATATCATTCAATAATTTCAGTTTCTTACATATAATAATAGCACAATATATCCTAATATATAATGCAAATGAAGAATAAAATTACCCAAATGTCGCTATCAATATTTACTCCCCACCTTCCAACCCCCCCCCCACCCCTCCTGGACGTGTAAAGGTAAATGAACCAAAGGAAAGATATGATAAATATACATTATTATATTTTTACAAATTTAGTCAATGGGCTCCAAACTTTATTCAATACCTCACTAAATCCCTTACACTCTGCGTTAATTCGTTCATATCTGTCTACGTTGTGCACACATTCACCCACCAAAAAGTATAATTTTTTCTATCATGGGTTTTCCAATTACTGGTCATCAATTGAACGGCTATTAGCGCACGCTGAGTCAGTTAACACGCCTTAGTAAAAAGGCCCCCATATGAGCCGAATGAGAGTTCGCCAACTGTATTGCTGGTGTGGGGGAGGGGGTGTGCTTCAATGTTATGCTTTCATTTGATGTGGGAAAAAGGTTCCCAGGAGTCCTGCTTAATTTGCCTGTTCCTCACTGTTGAAAATGTGATCCACTAGCAAGATTGTAGGCGGAGGACTCCCACTCGGCCTAGTGGCAACAGGGATCCTATGGAACATCAACGTTGTATTTTTGACTGGTTTGGCAAGAAATCGTAGTTCATGCCTTCCGACTAGAAAAAGCAATCACTGAAATGAAGAGAGGAGGGTTAAAACTGGAGCTTCCTACACATTATGTTCAATCCAAATAGGGGAAAGAAGAGAATCAGATCAATATATCCGACAGATACTCTTTAATGTATTTGTTACTGAGGTTGTAATGTAAATGAAAATATTGTTTATATATCCATGGAAGGATGAAGTCTCGGACCAAAGCCAACACAGTCTTCAAATAATACTAGCTATATAGGCAGTAAGGCCTATATTCTCTATATGGGACCGATATCGGCAGCTACCTAAAAGGAGGCTGCTGATTGCGTGCAAATTATGCAACGGTGCCATCTAGAGAATCACGCTTCCGAAGAGAGACAGGTGGCCAGAAATGTAGGCTGGGATTTTCCAGGTCTATATTTCTGGCGCCGGTCTTTGTTGTGAATTGTGCCTTTGTAAACGTATTAGCCACGCCCATAGTGGCGTTAAGCACCATCAAGCACCTACATAGGTACGGTTCCGATGCCTTTTATTTAGGCCCTGGTAGGCGCTTTAACTTTAATGTTTTTTTTGCCAATTTAAATGGCATTTCTCGATTAACTTAGGCGCCAGCAGACCGCCTACCGCCGTCTAAGTTTAAGCACTGTTTATAGAATTTCCCCCTAAATTCATAGGCACAGTGGCACAGTAAGGGAGGGGCAGAGGGGCAGACCACTCTAGGTGCTGTCTTGGTGGGGGCACCAGCACCTCTCCTCCTCTTCCCCCCCTCCCCCGCTCCTTCCCACTCCTCTCCTGCTGCACGCACGCCTTCACTCTCCTCCCCCACCCCCACCGTATCTCTACCTCTTTACCGGCGTGCCCATCACCTCCAACCTGCTGCTTGGGCCAGCCTCAGTGCCCCCCTCTGATGTCACTTCCGGGTCCTGCGACTAGTAAGTGACATCAGAGGGAGAGCCGATGCCAGTGCAGGCAGTAAGTTGGAGATGCTGCTCGTGCCGGGGAAGCTAAACAGGTACAGGGGAAGGGAAGGGGCGCATGCGTGGCGGGGAGGCGGGGAAGAGGACAAGGAGGGGCGCCTCCCACCCTTGCTAAGCTAGTGCATAGACATTAAAAAAAAACCCTTCTACGACATTCATCTATATTCCAATTAAATGCAAAAAAATTTTTGCTCGGTGTACAAGCTGTAAAGAAACAAAGGCATGCTAAGGGGCTCATAATTGAAAGAGAAAAACATCCCAAAAACCAGCCTTTGACAAACATTTCCCAAATACGTCCAAGTGCCGATACTAAAAATGGGTTTTGGATGTATTTCTAAACGACCTAGGCCTACATAGTGCCGCTGAACGACCAAAGCTAAACGGGGTGTTTCGGGAGGAGTGTCGAGGGCGGGAGTTGGGCGGGACGTGGGACGGCTTAGACTTAGTCGTACAGCATGCATAACCGAAAGTTATACAGCCCACGATCGACAGAACTTGGACCATGTAAAACATGGTCTAAGTCACAAAAACCCACCTAATCTCACCAGAGAAGCACTGCAAACACATAAAATAGACCCCCACACACTACCCCAGTGATATCTGACCCTCCCACCCCCATAAAAATATTAATCACACCTTTAAAATTCAGCCTCCAGACCATCATCACCTGGCCACCTGGCATAGGAAAGCCTAGTCGTCCAGCACAGAGGCGGCTTAAGCCGTCTTGAGGGTGGGTTAGGGACCCTTAGAGAGGAGGCCCCAGGCCCATAAGCCCCTGTAATCACTGCATTGATACTTAAACATGTGCACTCCACTATACATCCCAAAACTCTTTTTTACTGGCATATAAGTGGCTCCTGCAGCCATAAGGGCTATTGAGGTGGTAGATAAGTGGGTCTAGGGGATTCTGGAGGTAGTTTGGGGGGGCTCACCATGACCTATAAGGGAGCTGTAGTGAGGAGAAGACATGGCACCCTTTTTGTGAAGTTCACAGCAGTGCCCTGTAAGATACCCCACTATTTAGGTGGCATGTCTGGGTGTTCAGTCCATCACTTTGCAGACCCCTTCCACGTCCAACAGAGCTTGTTCTAATCGTTTTTGACTTGGACAAAAAGTTGGACGGAAATGTGGTATACAGATGGACGCTTTAGCGACTTGGACAATCAGATTGGCAGGATGTATAATTAGACGATTTTTGAAACAAAAAAAAATTTTGGACGTATTTATACGTATTTTGGACGTATTTTTACGTATTTTTACTTTGGACGGCTTGCGAGTTGGACGCAAACAGACTTAGATGTCCCTTTCGATTATGCCCCTCCACGCGTTTTAGCGTGGATTTAGCGCACGCTAAATCAACATGTGCACTAACTGCTAACGCGTCCATAGGATAACATGCATGCGTTAGCGTTTTGCGTGTGCTAAAAAGCTTAACGCACCTTTGTAAAAGAGGGGGTAAAACTTATCTGTGTTGATGCGCTGAAACTGCAAAGAGAAATTCTCATATGGTCCCACCGACAGGATGCGGTAAGTTAAGCACAGCAGGAAGGGAGTCTGAAGGGATGGGAAAATTACAATAGAAACCCTAATGCATGAGTTATTATAAAACGTTCAATCAGAAGGTTAGGCTGGAGGAGGCAGGTGCAAAGAAACTTGTCAAGAGAAAAGTGTCCACAATATATAATATTTTTAAGTACTTATATTCCACTTAAAGCCTAAGTGGGTTACATTCAGGTACTCAAGCATTTTCCCTATCTGTCCTGGTGGGCTCATACTCAACCTTTTTTGTTTTTGATTAATTTTGGAAAAGATTCAAATGCATATCCCTAACTCAAGAGTTCCTAAAATATCTGGCAATGTAGATTAAGTAACTTGCCCAGGATCACAAGGAGCAGCATGGGATTTGAACCCCACAACCTCAGGGTGCAAAGGCTGTAGCTCTAACCACTGCGCCACAGACTCCCATCTGCTGTATATATATACATTTTTTGTTTTTGATTAATTTTGGAAAAGATTCAAATGCATATCCCTAACTCAAGAGTTCCTAAAATATCTGGTAAAATATTCTGTTTCATAACAGAGATTTGAATAAAATGTTACAGTGAAACATCAATACCGCGAGGAATAGAGTTTGATTTAATAGCTTATAAGATTCAAGAGTAAAGGTTGATAGCATTGTTGCTCCTTGGAGGCCATATTTTCTCTCAGATGTGTAATAATTTAATTGCATGCTGACAAAATGGCAGTCTATTTATTGTACGATGAAGAAACTAGACAAAAAAAACAACAACGTGAGAGCTGATAAGGGATATACAGCAGAGTGAAATCACCTAAAGTACTTGATGGTCACACAGCAATCTGAAACTAATCTGCTTCCTTAACTGTGTAGTCAGAATCAAAATCAATGAACAAATTACTTGGGCAGAAATACTCTTTCCCATTCAGCTTGAAATAGTTGGTTATCCCCTGCCGAATATTTACAGTTAGTCAGTTAAAAACTATTTAACTGGTCAATGGCTGCTTTTGGGGAGTAGAGCATTGGGTGTGTGGGTTATGTGACGAGTGAGGAGGGAGGGTGGGTGGAGTACATGGTAAAGGCAAGTTGGGTGATGTGGATGGTGGGTGACGAGTGACGTTTGGTGGTTTAGAAGCGTTTAGGATATGAAGTGTTGAGAGTTGTCTAGACTTATGTTGTGGATAGGGTGAGTATGGAATGTAGTAGATAAAGGGTTGTGTAGGTAAGTAGTGGGTTGGGCAATGTGTGTGGTGGGTGAGGGGTGGGGTATTGTGGATGAACAGGTGTTTTAGGAAGCTATGAGTGTGGGTACACATCATGCATTTGTCATCCCACCTAAGTCCTACACAAATTTTCAAAACCTCGACAGTACACATGGTAATGATTCATTTACTGTTATCTGTTTATATAAGCGGTGGATAAATTATACCTGGTCAATTAGCTTAATGCATTCTGCAGTTGTTTTATTAACTTTTTCTGTGAATAGTCCTTGCTCATCCTCCTCTAGAAGGGTGATCTAGAAGGGCTGAACTGATGGGTCTTGTGGCACCTCTTCCTGAGTCTGAGTTATCTCTGGTGCTTGGACAAGGGGCTTTTTTTTATCACCCTTCCTTTTGAAGCACTCCATTGAGCTCTACGAGCCCTTCGTTCTGCAGATTCTTTGTCTCTTTTATTAAAGACAACTTCAGGGTCCTGACTCAGACTGAGTTAGCTGGAACAGTCTTTGCAGATGCTCCCATTATTCTTTTGGATACGATTTCTACTCCAGACACAGTATTTGTTCTAGAGCTGCAAGGAGGAACCGATTTGGGGAGTCCATTTCTCTCAGACTGCTTTTGAGCTACGATACCATGAGGTGTCGTGTGCAGGCCTTGCTTTTGTGTACTTTTTGAGAAGACTAAATTGCTGCTGGGTCTTGGAGCATGCTCGCTCTTAGAAGGGAAGTGTCTTTAGATTCTACTCCTTTGACCGCCACGCTAGCAGATTGAGATTTTATTTCTGGCTTTGAAGCTGTAATTGGATGTGGTTTGCTCTGCAAAGGACCCTTTTTAGTCTCAACTGAAGTATTTTGGAAAGAGTTTACTGATGAAAAATAATCATCTCCTTCATTTTTTTTTTTTTTTTAGGTGCACCACCACCACCAACAACAGCACCACCACCAACAACAGCACCACCAACAACAACAGCACCACCACCACCACCAACAGCACCACCAACAACAACAACAGCACCACCACCAACAACAGCACCACAGTGTCCTGCAGTAGACGTTTCATCAAGAATAGACTGTTCTCCACAACAAACGGCTACAAAGGTCAGCAAATTATAACTCTGAATTATTGGTGACCAAAACATTTCTTGCATAACCTAGATGTAACTTATACGTTGTGACTTAAGCGATCTAAAAAAGGGTATAAGTGCCCAGAAGGTGTCCAAAGTGACCAAATAACTACTGTAGACACAAAATACAGACCCCACACACTCCCCCAGTGATCACTGACCCCCCACCATAAAAATCTAAATAACTGCCTCCAGAACATTAGCACCTGGCATAGGAAAGCCTAGTAGAGCTACACAGAGTTGACTTAAGTAGTCGGGGGGGGGGGGGGGCTAGTGAACCATAGAGAGGAGGACCAGGCCCATAAGCCACTCTAACCACTACATTTATGGTGGAACATGTGCATCCACCAACTCCCCCCCAAAACCCTACTATACTGCCATATAGGTGCCACCTGCAGCCATAGGGGCTATTGGGGTGGTAGACAGGTGGGTATAGTAGGTTTTGGGGGACTCACCATGACTGCAAGGGAGTTGTGGTGGGATGTTTATATGGCACCCGTTTTGTGAAGTTCACAGAAGTGCCCTCACAGGTGCCCCACTACTCTCTTGCCATGTCTGGGGGGCCAGTCCATCACTTTGCTGACCCCTCCCACGTCCAAAATGTCTTGTTCTAGGCGTTTTTGCTTTGGATGATTTTTGGGACGAGAATGAGATATAAAGATAGACAACTTGGCGGTTTGGACAATCAAACGGCTGGATGTAGAAGCAGATGATTCTCGAAAAAAAAATTATTTTTTACATTTTTCCAAGAATGGACTTTAGACGCTGCCGACTTTGAGTGACTTGAATTCTAGGCCCAAAATGGACTTAGACGGTTTTTTAAAATGTTTTTTATTGATTTTTAAACTATAAATGCGCCATAAATAAATCACATATATGTACAATTGTAAAATAAGTGCAGCGAACTTTCAAATATTACTACAAAAAAGTAACTTCCCCCCCATCAAATATACAATCAATAAATCAAACCTTCATGAAACCATTCATAAAAATCATAAAATTCCATTCCATTCCATTCCCTTCCCTTACCCCATCCCCCAGGATGTATACCTTCCTTGTTTATATAATAAAATAAATTAAATTATTCATTATTTTATGGAGGGGTGGGAGCCATTGACTAAATATTGTAAAGACTTAGATGTGTTTTTAAAAAAAAAAATATGCCCCTCATAATGCATAGCTCTTTCAATTGAAAGGAAACTCTAAAATTTGGGAGCATAGGATGGAGATGAATTTGGACAGACTCAGGAAATGCTTGGAACAGCTTCCCCGGTAGAGATAGCAGAGGTGAAGACTACAAACACATTCAAGGAAGCACGGAACAATCTCTAAGGGAGAGTAGATAGTAAGGATGAACGGATGGCCCATATGGTCTTTATCTAATGCCATTTTTCCCTGTTTTTATAAACAGGGGAAAATGAGCTTTCTGTAATACCTCTCATCTTTGATGTTTTTGCTTGAATAGGCCCTGTGCGAGCTCCGTGGTTGCTGCTGGAGTCCATTCAATGAAACAAATGCGCCGTGGTGTTTCTTTCCCAAAAATTATGGGTATAATGTGCAGGGAGGGCAAAATTCAACCCCAAAAGGTAAGCAAATAGATACTCAGAGATGTTTATATGATAGATAGTTTGAATGATTATTTTAAAGAAACATAAAATAAGACCTTTGATTTTGACTTTCAAGGATTTGAAGCTCGCTTAGTCAGGATACCTACACCTTCTGTATTTGGAAATGATATTAATGAGGTCCTCCTTACAGCGGAATTGCAGACAGAAAACCGCTTCCATTTCAAGGTTTGTTTTTACTGGCGTTGGTTTTTTTTTTCCATTAATATTACCAGCGAAAACTGTTTTGATATTAGGTGATTTGGCATGATTGTAAAATGTACGTCATGAAAATGATCTTTATTACATCATGGGGTCCTTTTATCAAGCCGCGCTAACCCCCGCTAACATTTCATCACGCGCTAACCCCCGCTAACATTTCATCACGCGCTAACCCCCGCGGGCTGGCTAAAAAACTTAATGCCTGCTCAATGCAGGCGTTAGCGGCTAGCGCGGCAGGCGGTTTAACACACGGTATTATGCGCGTTAAACCCCTACCGCAGCTTGATAAAAGGACCCCCGAGTTATTATTGCGTTACATTACATTAGAGATTTCTGTTCCGCCTTTGCCTTGCGATTCAAGGCGGATTACAAAAAAATTACAAAAACATATTACAAGAAGAAGATATCTGGTAATTTGTAGAGGAGATAAAAGAGTGGCTGAAGTTGCTTTGGGGAATTGGGAAGGTATTGGGAAGTGGTATTGGGAGGTGGGAAGGAGCTAGCGGTATTAAGTCGTTTGCAGGAATTTCTTGAAAAGTAGGGTCTTTATTTCTTTTCTGAATGTTTTGTAGTCTGGGGTCATAATCAGTAGATTGGAGATTTGGTTGTCGAGTTTTGCAGCTTGTGTGGCCAGGAGGCCATCATATAGTTTTTTTCCGTTTGACTTCTTTGATAGGAAGGTGCGTGAATGGAGTGTGGGTTTTCCTATGTCTAGTTGATGTAGTTTGGATGAGGCAGTTGTTCAGGTAGGTTGGGCTGTCACCATTTATTATTACATTGTTCATTTCATTAAGATGGATTGCCCTAACCGACCCAAGTCTCAGACTTCTCAGTCCTGAGTCAACAAACACAAAGACAAATTTAATTGATTGATATAAAGGTTGAAGTTTTAGTTACCGTATTTTCATGCATATAACGCGCGCGTTATACACGATTTTACAAACCGTGCATAACCTTGCGTGTTATACGTGTGAGCGCGTTGTATAAATTTTTTTTTTACATCGTTCCCCCCCCCGACGTCCGATTCACCCCGCAGGACCGCTCACACCCCCACCCCGAAGGACCCCTCGCACGCACTCCCACCCGCACCCGCACCCCCACCCTGAAGGACTGCTTGCACCCCCACAGCCTCCCAACCCCCCCCTGCCCCCATCATGTAGAAGCTCCTACCGGTGTCCTGCTGCTTCCTCTTGGCGGTCCCGGCCCTTCTGTGAGCCCTGCGCCTGCGCTGCTTCCTCTTCCGGCGGTCCCGCCCTTTCTCTGACATCAGGTGGTAGATACGTGGAAAAGCTGATATGTGGAAACTCGTAAGAAAACCGCTTGGGTCCTACGCTTTCAGCGGACTAGGTTTTTTTTATGCGGATCATTTTATTTTTATGTGGATTGCCTTATTGTACTTTTGGAACTTTGACATTTTTAATAAAGTCCATTTTTAATAAAGTCACTCCACAGTGTTCTTTTTGTTTCTCCTGGATTTTTTCCTCTCTGGATATCTTGGGGTCAATTTTCTTTGATTGTGGCTGTAGCTCTAACCATTAGGCTAGGGTTACCAAACATCTGGATTTACCCGGACATGTCCTCTTTATACAGGACTGTCTGGGCATCCGGACGGCTTTTCAAAACCCGGCACTTTGTCCGGGTTTTGAAAAGCTTCCAACTCGGGACTGCTTCGGGAGGGCCTCTCCGCATGCGTGTGACATCATCGCATCACATCGCGTGCATGAGCAGATGCCCTCCCGATGCAGCTCCGAGCACAGGAAGAGATGGTGGTGGGCGGGGCTGGGGCAGAATGGGGCGTGACTTGGGTAAAACAGGGCGGGGCTGGGTAGAACAGGGAGGGCCTGGGGGTGGGGTCATGGGTCTGAATTTTACAATGTAAAATCTGGTAACCCAACCCTAGGCCGCTCCTTCCTCCTGAATCAGCAATACAATTTATCCTAGCTGCCTGAACTCTAAGCTGAGCAACTACATTGCTGCCTCAATACTGTGTTTTCAATCACTAGGGACAGACAGGTTCTTCAGTATTGAAAATGTCCTAGTGAAACAGCATCACCCACAGGCAGAACTGTAGGTGGAGGAGGGCTTAAAGGGAGGAATTCTTCCAACCTACACTTCTCTTTTGGATTCTTCTTCCCTTGAGGTGGGAAGTGGAGAAAATAGCAGGGCAATTCAAGGGCACATGATGTCCCAAATCCCATGAACTACTTTGCAAGGAGTCTGTCCACGATTGGATATCAAGTAGCAAGCTGTTACACTCAATGCTGCCAGACGTTACCTGTACTTTCTGAGGACTATGAGCCCTCATGAAGTCCAAGCCCTTGGTCATGCCTTAGAAATCTTTTAGCAGAGGTCACAGTACTTTATGATCTACAAAATCCTCCTCCATCTAACACCTTTGTAACTCAATCCAAGATAGCTCATTAGTGGGCCACGCATGAAACAACATCCCCAGCACCTGCACCAAAGTTGTATGAGTGACACTGAGAAATACACCCTAACATGTCAGATAGGTGGATGTCATTTAACTTGTGTAAAGTGTAGTAGGCCGTAGATGGAACAAAGTTTGACTGCTTTTGATGGAAGAGTTTATATACTGAGGACTATATTTTGACCCCTGACCCAGGCTTTTGCCAAAACATGGGCCTTATCGGGTTCTGAAATAAAATTTGTTTCCCTGTGAATGTAACTCCGCCTCCTTACGGCCTACTACAGGTTGGGGCTCGTTTTCAAAGCACTTTGACTTACAGAGTTCCATAGGTTGCTAATTGGCTCAACCAGAGGCAAAGGGCATACTTACTGCATGAAAACAGGAAAATTACTGACAGATGCTTTAGAATGTCCTGCAATAAACCTTTTTTGGTATGCTAAACTCATGTTAGGGTTTAGCACACCAAAGTCGAAGCAATGCCTTACTTTTGCGTGAAGTGGCTTCATAGTTTTGTGCATCAGCCTCAAAATCTATGACCTTAAAAAAATGTTTGTAATTTTAAATGTTGTGCTAACATTTTAACTTTTTAAATTTTGTCTAAATGGCTATTTCAGAATATTTCTAAATTCTAGTGTTTAATTGAATCAGTGATTTGCTGGTTGAGTCTGCAGGGGTGTGAAAGATACTCTTCCACTGTTCCCTCTAAGTCAGTGGTCTCAAACTCGCGGCCCAGGGGGGCCACATGTGGCCCGTTAGGTACTATTTTGAGGCCCTCGGTCTGTTTTTCATAATCACAAAAGTAAAATAAAACTGTTTCTTGATCATATGTTTCTTTAGCTATAAATTATAATATTATTATTAAGACTTAGCCAAAAGGAAAGACTGATAAACTATAAAGAGTTTTACCTCGTGCAAAATTGTCATTTCTTTAATAAGACATTATTTTTTTCTGAGGCCCTCCAAGTACCTACAAATCCAAAATGTGGCCCTGCAAAGGGTTGGAGTTTGAGACCATTGGCCTATAGGAAGATGATATGCAAATGTTAAGAGCCTTAGCCAATAGGGAGAGGAGGAGATAGTGGATGCTCTGGTTGAGCCATTTGGCCTTTATCTGCCATCATGTTACTGTTTCCATAACCATAAAGTTCTATAACATCACAATGCAGGTGTAAAGAGCCTTAGCCTATAGCAGTGGTCTCAAACTCGCAGCCCGCCAGGTACTATTTTGAGGCCCTCGGTATGTTTATCATAATCACAAAAGTAAAATAAAACAGTTTCTTGATCATATGTCTCTTTAGCTATAAATTACAGCACTCTTGTTAAATTATTTGGTGAAAATGAAAAGTGGATTTCCTGGGTCACCAGGCCTCTCAGTGGTATAAATTAATTTCTGGATTTTTGAATAAGAAACCAAAAACTGGTCTTCGTGACATTTGGAGCATTGAGATAAAGCATCAGATTACTGTGTCTCAATGGCCACAAATCTGGACTTGGAGGATGAGATGTACGGTGTCTGCATCTATGAGACAAACGTTTTTTTTTTAATATACATAGAGCATTTTGGACCCCAGTTCAAGTACAGAAATTAGATAGTTCAAAGTCTAATAGATGCTGGAACTGTCATCTCGAAGCTGGGACTTTGGATCATTTACTATACTATTGTCCCTTGATACTTACATTTTGGAGATCTATCTGGGATCAAGTGAATAATATATTGGAAAATCCAGTGGCATTGACATATGATACCATCCTATTTGGTATGTTAATGAGAGCTAAAAGTCAAATATGTGCTCGGAATAACAAACTTCTCTTTATAATGACAGTGGTTGAAATACAACTTATTATAAAAAATTGGAAGAACTGGGATAGGTTAAATTACAGTTTCTGGTGGGAATCTCTTTGTTATTCTTTTAAAATGGAATGCTTGATGGCCATACAACAGGGACGCTACAGGAAATTTATGGATGTTTGGGAGCCATTGACTAAATTCTGCAAGGAATGATCACTGATTTTATTTTATTGACCTTTAAACATACACATCCAGGGTGGGTAGGAGGGGGGAAGGATTTTGTATTGGAATTTGATTTGGGGAGGTTTTTTTTGAAGATATTTACTTTTTCTGAATATTTGGTGGGGGGTGGGGGAAAATAATTGCTCATTAATGTCTGTAAGTTTAATGTGCTTTTCTTGTAATATAATACAGTGGTGCCTCACACAACAAACTTAATTCGTTCCAGGAGCAAGTTTGTTATGCGAAAAGTTCGTTGTGTGAAACGCGTTTTCCCATAAGAATACATGTAAAACAAAATAATTCGTTCTGCAGCCCTACATTTCCCTCCCTCCACCTCACCTTATATGCAGAGTTTGCCAGCTTTCTTTTTCACCCAGCCGCACGCTTTCAAAAAGCTGTGCACGCGCAGCTGCTGGAGTTGATCAATGTTCTCCTCTCCTGCAACTTCCGGTTTCCGGTTGCGTCAGAGGAGAAGATTGAACAACAGAGCATGCGCGCATGTGCTGCTCTTTGAAAGTGTGTGGCTGGCCGAAAAAGAAAGCCGGAAAACTCGGCATCTAAGGTAAGGTGGAGGGAGATGATGGAACACTGCATTCAGACAGGAGGGTGCTGCTGTTCCCGGCTCACATTAGGAAGCGGCGAGAGTAGTTCCGCCCCCCCCCCGGGCCCCTCGGGCGACTTCGTTGTGTGAAACGAAGTTCGTTATAGGGAGCAAGACAAAAAGTTCGTTATGCGCAGCGTTCGCTGTGTGAGGCGTCCGTTATGCGAGGCACCACTGTATATATATCAATTGTTGTTTGCACAATTGTAGTGTGGAAACTCAATAAAGATTTACAAAAAAAAAAAAAAAGTGCCTCACTGAGAGAAACAGATTATTACAGACTCCCAACCACTAGTCAAAATTCTATTGATTTTAATGATTTTTGTTGTGTTTAGATTACCGATCCTAATGCAAAAAGATATGAAGTTGTGCATGAGAATATAGCACCATTTAATGGGCCAGCCGCTTCTAATCCAAACTACATTGTTAAACTTACTGAGCAACCGTTTGGCCTCAAAGTGATCAGAAAGTCAAATTCAAAAATCTTGTAAGTAACTTTATGGCAGTTTGTAAATGTGATCAGATAAAGATGGTCTGTGCAGATAGGACTGACCCCCAAATGTCTGATGCTTTAGGCAAGCCACCAGCCGTGCTCCCTCTCAGGGGTAGCTGAAACCCTATCCTCTTCCTCCATAGTTCTGTATCTTCTTACCCCCTCTCTATCGCTTCCTCCATGGTGGCCAGCATCTTACGCCCTCAGCTCCTCCTCCCTCAGTTGGCCTCAGTGCCCCCACACTCAGTTGGCCAGTATCTTATCTCCCCTTCCCTTCCCTATCCTCCACTATGTTCACCATCTCCTCTCTCCACTTCATAACCTGCCCCTACCTCCTTGCCAGCCTTAATCTTAAAGAAGAGTGAATGCTTCATAGGCTTTGTTAAGTGTAGGGTTACCAGATTTTCCATCCAGAAAACCCTGACCCCCTAGACCCGCCCCCCCCCCCCCCCGACCAATCCATCCCTCCCATCCCCGCCCCATCATGCTCCGGTTCCACCCTGCCATGCCCCCAAGCCCCCCCAAGCCCCGCCTCCAATCCCACCCCCTCCTCACTCACCCCACTGCCTTCTCTCGTCGGACAGGACATCCGCGCATGTGCGGATGCCCTCCTACATGAAGGAAAGCTTTTCAAAACCCGGATAAAGAAGCTAGCTACTCCTTATTATGACCTGGGTGGCCATACAGATGGTTACTCGTAATTGAAAAAATTGCGATCGCCTTAAGTTTCCTTTTTGGTAGGCAAATTTATGCCTCTGCCACAGGTATGCTGATATGTTGGGGCATAGCACATTATTTAATTTGATTTGGGGCCCATTGACATCTTTTATTACTTCTTATAATTGTCTTTTATCTTTAGTTTTTTGTGGAATTACACACACATCCAGGGAAGGGTGGGAGGTTGGGGGGGGGGTATCTTTGCTTTGTTATGTTCTATGTCTACAGGTTATAGAAAGGAAGGGAGGAGGTTATTCTTTATGTATTATTATTGACAGATTATAAGTGCTTACTGTGGTGGATTAATGATTGTATATATATATATTGTTCTGTACTTTTGTTGGTTTGAAAAATTAATAAAGTTTAAACTTTCAAAAAATAACCCCCAAAACTCTGGACAAAATGCCGGGTTTTGAAAAGCCGTCCAGATCCCTGGATAAGTCTTCAAAAGGAGGATATGTCTGGGGAAACCCTAACCCTATGTAAGTGCCACAAGATGATAGAATCACTAGGGGCCATGACAGCTATTTTGTTTCCTGGTGGAGTACTGGGAGGCAGCAGAGGGGCTCGGCTGACACCCGGATACCACTGGACCACCTGGAAGACTCTCAATAGTTACTAGGGATGGATGGGGGTCAGAAGGAGTGTCAGGCTGATAAAGGTGGTATAACATAATGAGGGGGGGGAGGTATTTAGAAGGGAGGGGTATTGGGGCTGGCAGTGATAGGAGGGGAATTAGAGATACAGCTATGATATTAGGAGATTGGGAGAGGGAGCATAGCTGGTAGTTGTGATCACTCCCTTCCCCCTGCAGCTCCATTCCCTCCTGCATCACAGCCCCCTCTCTCCCAACATAATAACTGGCAGCCCCAATCCTTCTGACACTCCAAGTAGAGAATGACACGGTGACAAAATTCATTACCGTTCCCGTCCCCGCGGAAAACTGCGGGAAACCATCTTCATGTCATTCTTTAAGGAGAGAGGGAAGAATCAGAGTATGAATGGCCACAACCACTGACCCGCAAGCTTTGCTTTGAAGAATGCTGGTGTAGAAGGACTGAGGCTGAAATAGACACTAGAAAATGACATGGGATTATTTCTCGCGGTTATCCATGGGGACGGGAACGGTGATGAATTTTGTCACCGTGTCATTCTCTACTTGGAGTGTCAGAAGGTTTGGGGCTGACAGTTATTATGTTGGGAGAGAGGGGGCTGTGATGCAGGAGGGAATGGAGCTGCAGGGGGAAGGGAGGGCGGCAATGGCACACTATACTTAGAAGACTGATTAAGCGATTCATCAAATTTTAAATAAATACAACTTTCCTGGGTACACACTGCGGTGGCTAGCACAAGAAGACCTATGCTGTCTAGCACCTTACCTAATGCAGCGCTCGTGCTGTGTTAACTGACTGCCCTGTGCAGTAAAGGCAGGGCAAACACAGGGTACACCCCCTAAATTTGCCACCCAGGCTTTACATGTACTCCACGTTAATTTTTGTGTTAACTGTGTGATAAGTGCACTGCTTTGCATAAAACGGAAAGGGAAGTTGGACCTGATCCTGCATGTAAATGTTTGACTAAATTTGGGGGGTTTTGA
Organism: Geotrypetes seraphini; assembly: GCF_902459505.1. NCBI lineage: Eukaryota > Metazoa > Chordata > Amphibia > Gymnophiona > Dermophiidae > Geotrypetes > Geotrypetes seraphini. The sequence continues at coordinate 167,040,489 of NC_047092.1, read as the reverse complement.
GATTGATTTTTCCAGTAGACTCTGAGGTTCTTTTTTGTTTCATCAGGTTTGACACGACTATTGGACCACTTCACTATGCGGACCAGTATTTACAACTTTCCATCAAACTACCCAGTGCCAACATCTATGGCTTGGGGGAACACGTTCACAGGCAGTTCAAGCATGATGTAAACTGGAAAACATGGCCCATCTTTACAAGGGATTGGTTTCCCAATGGTGTAAGTATTAGTTCATGCATCTCCTTCAAACTGCTGAAATTAATTTAGAAGGATGATGATCTAAGAGGGGGGGGGGGGAGACGGGGAGACGTTGTAAATGCAATAAAATAGTGAATAGTAATAGTAATGCAAAAGAAGACATCCCAGATAAACTGCTCCTTTAGGGATATGGGGAGGACCTTTCCGGACTAGCACAAAACCAATTTCTTTTTAGATCCGCAATTCATCAAGTCGCTAGGACTCGAACACGAGTCAATGGCACCTAACAGCATGTGGTGGGGGAAGGGGGAGCTTGGACCTTGTGGGGGGTCTAAGCTCCCCCCTCGTGCTGGGACCTTGTGGGGGAAGGGGCTTGAGCTGGGACCTTGTGGGGGTGGGCGGAGGAGGTCTCTGGAATTTTTGAGGGGTGGAAGGTGGGGGGGTTTTCCTCATGGGCTTGATTGAGGGAGGAGCATTAGGTAGGGGGGATATGCATTGGGGGGCGGGGCTTGAGATCGTGATGGACAGGAGCATCAGGCTATAACTTGGCAGCCTAATGCTCTGGGCTGCTAAAATAGCAATATTTTTGAGATGGCACCTAGTTATTTACCAGTTCTAGTTAACCTGCAAAACTGTTACACTACTGGTTGCTGAGTACTGCAGTAAATCAAGGTGCGGTAAAAGGTGATTTTAACTTCCCCCTTCAATGAATTCTGTGATAAATGAATCTGTATTTATTTTTTTTTTTCTGGCAGCTTAGTACAAGGGTGGTTTGAAAGGTTTGGTGAAAAAACAAGTTAAGGAAAGTAGTCCCCATTGAGGGCTGTACATAACGTGACCATTTATTTTTTTCATCAAAAGGGGACATCTATTAATTGTCAGTCTCACCCCCAATCCCGCCCTAGCCCTGCCCCAACCCCGCCCTAGCCCCACCCCAACCCCACCCTAGCCCCACCCCCAATCCCGCCCCCAATTTCTTCCATTCATTTTTCATGAACACATATCTTATTAATTCATAATGGTAACCATAAAATTTTAAAAAACTACAAAGCACACTATACACAGAGAAAATGTTAATTATCATTTATATTTGGGAGGGGGTTTAAAGATGTCAAGGCGATTAGCTGGCCCAGAACGTCTTCTCTGACGTCAGAATTGACGTCGGAAAGAAGACTTCCTGTCGGGTTTAGCAGCTGTAGCGGCTGGGCGGTAAGAGCAACAGACAGGGGGAAAGATGGGGAGGCTTTTCTTTTTTTTTTTTTGCGGCAGGGAGGGACAGTAAGTGATCACCTGTCCCGTTGTCCCTGAGCACAGCTTTGGGACGCTGTCCCTGAAAATGGGACATTTCAGCGTCCCGAAGCTGTCTGTGGGGACAGCGAGACAGGAGATCTGAAAACGGGACTGTCCCATTCAAAACGGGATGTATGGTCACCTTAGCTATACACTTAGGCCCAAATTCTGTAACCAGCACCTAATGTTAGGCACCTATTTTGGAGGCGACCAGTTAGATAGGCGCCTATCTAAATTGATTAACAAGCTCCATTAAGCTTTTTTATCAGCAATAATTGAAACTTAGGCGCCTATCAAGAAAGAGCGATTCTGCAATAAGGCGCCTCTAAAAATTTAGGCGGCCTTCAAAAAAATAGGTGCTATGTACGTTAGGCGTGGGCGTGGCTACGTGTTAGGCGCGGGCGTGGCTACGTGTTAGGCACATTGTTGCAGAATGACTGGTCTTAAGCGTGCTTAAACGCTTAGAAGGCCGCCTAACTTTTAGTTGCGTCTAGAGCTGGCCTATTTATTGGGCGCCTCCAAAATAGGTGCCGCTCAGCGTGATCCACTAAACGGAAGCCAATTTTACTTGAATCGCGCCTAACTTTTGGGCGCTTCTTATAGAATTTGCACCTTAGTCCAGCGAGTTTCCAATTTTTTCGTATCGTAGGAAAAATAGCTTAGGACAAAACTGGAAACTCGCTGGACGAACCCCCCTTTTACAAAACCATAGTGCAGTTTTTAGCGCCGACTACGACGGTAACAGCTCCGATGTTCATAGAATTATATGAATGTCAGAGCTGTTACCTCTGAGACCAGTTCTAAAAACGCTAAGCGCGGTTTTGTAAAAGGGGAGGATGGTAAGCGTATAGCCCTCGATGGAGACGACATTATTTAACTTGGTTGTTTTTTTTAAACAAACTCTTCAAACTACCCTCATAACTTCCATCTTTACTGTGTGAGGAGCATGTCAAAATCCTCTTTTGCACGTGAAACTTTTTTGTACGTTATTTTTGTGATGTGCACTCTTATTTCATGAGGTGATGCACTGCTATATTCTGTAGAGCAGCTCATTATTATTAGGGGCTCCTTACTGAGCTAAGTGAGTTAAATCTGACTTTTATGGACACTGTAAATTCAGCAAACAAAAGGAAAAACTGCCAGAATAATATCTGGATAGTGAACAGTCCACAAATCAATAACACAGATTGTGATTGGTCCATCACAGCATGTGATTTTAAAAAAAAAAAAAAGGTGTCAAGTCAGCAAAAATTTACCGCCACAACAATCTCTCAACTATTTCCTAATGGTTTTGTTTTCCTTTCTCGTCTTTGCTATACTCCAGTGCAATGCTAATGCTTTTCTAATATAATTTTGGTTGAGCTTACTATGTGCTGTCTTGTTTTTTGTATTTTTGTAGGATATGCATAACTTGTATGGAGCCCAGACCTTTTTCTTGTGTCTAGAAGATAATTCTGGTTCTGCATTTGGCGTTTTCTTATTGAATAGTAATGCAATGGGTGAGAAGGATCTATGTCTCCAAATCTTACTGCCTTTGCTCATTCTTTTCTACTACCAACCATAAATATCAAGACGAAATAGGAACCATTTTACCCTTACCCCCTCTTTCACAAAGGTGCGCTAAGCTTTATAGCGCATGCTAAATATTATCGCACGCTAAACACACGTTAATGCGTGCATATTATCTTATGGACGCGTTAGCGGTTAGCGCATGCATTGATTTAGCATGCGCTAAAGCTGCGCTAAAATGCTTAGCGCGCCTTTGTAAAAAGAGGGCCTCAGTAAATTTGCATCTCTTTTTCTTGAGGGGTTGGGGTTGTACTTTAGATATAAATAATAAATCTGTAGAGATAGTGGGTCATATTGAGGACAGGGATGGGTATTTATTTGCACTGATATGTGAAAATGTCAGCGACATATGTCGTGATGTTAGATGTTATTATCAAATGAAAAGTGAGCAGGAAAAAAAAACATGAAAATTAAGGGATTCATTTTATGCATTATCAAGTGTGTGGTTTTCATATCCTGGACCCCTGAGGAAGGCAATTCTAACCGAGACACAACCGTGTAAGGTCCGCACCTTATTTTGACTGGGTTTTTATTGCTTAACTATTCTCTGATTGAAAAAAAAAAATTTCCATGGGCAAAATGTTGATAATGAGACTTTATTTCAAAAATAGGTTAACAAAATTTTGTGGGGATTTGGTCAGGATTTTTCCAGATGTATCCAGAACCACACAGTTGAGGAGGAAATAATTTTTGAAATTGAAGGATAGAGTGTTGACACTGGATGCATCCTTCTACCTGAAATTTCCCTGTAAATGTATGATCAAACTACTAGATATTGAATATTCTTTTTGGGATCCAATACAATTACAACAATCCTTAATTGCAAGAGAAAAGAAATAGAAATGAGATTTGTTTCACCTTACTGAGAAATATGAGGGGAATTAATATAACAGTATCCCAGATTAAGGAATGACTCAGGGTTCATAAATATGAACCAAGAATCACTATCCTTTATATTTCTTGAACTTTATTTTATTAGAAATAGCAAGATATACTCCCCATTAATGTGGGCTTGAAAGGAGCTTTGTATGTATGATTTGATTATGTATTATTTTATGTGATATCCTTTTTTCTTTTGAATTGTTGGATATTGTAAAGTATTCAAAATTATTAAAAAAAAAAAAATTCCTCCTATTGGTTTTAAGAGTATTTCCCAGTAACTTCATCGAGTGTCCCCTAGTCTTTGTAATGTTTGACAGAGTGAAAAATCGATCCACTTGTACCCGTTCTACTTCGCTCAGGATTTTGTAGACTTCAATCCTATCTCCCCTCAGCCGTCTCTTTTCCAAGCTGAAGAGCCCTAACCGTTTTAGTCTTTCCTCATACGAGAGGAGTTCCATCCCCTTTACCATCTTGGTCGCTCTTCTTTGAACCTTTTCTAGCGCCGCTATATCTTTCTTGAGATAAGGAGACCAGAATTGAACGCAACACTCCAAATAAGCTCGTACCATGGAGAATATGCCTTTCTTTGTGTAGACTAGCTTAGAAACATAGAAAATGACGGCAGAAAAGGGCCACGGCCCATCCAGTCTGCCCATACCAAAGACCCACCCCCTATCTACCTCCATGAAGAGACCCAACATGCCAATCCCATCTTTTCTTAAAATCTGGCACGCTGCTGGCCTCAATTACCTGTTGTGGAAGATTATTCCAGCGATCAACCACCCTTTCGGTGAAAAAATATTTTCTGATATCGCCATGAAATTTCCCACCCATGATTTTCCACGGATGCCCTCTTGTCGCCGTGGGTCCTTTAAGAAAAAAGAGATCTTCTTCCACCTAGTTACGGCCCGTGACATATTTGAACGTCTCGATCATACCTCCCCTCTCTCTGCGTTCTTCGAGTGAGTATAGCTGCAACTTATCCAGCCGTTCCTCATACGGAAGATCCTTGAGTCCTGAAACCATTCTGGTGGCCATTCACTGAACCGACTCAACTCTCCGCACATCCTTTTGATAATGCGGCCTCCATAACTGCACACAGTATTCCAGATGGGGTCTCACCATGGATCTGTATAATGGCATAATAACCTGGGGCTTACGGCTTGACCATGCATCACAGAATTCTACAGACTCAGTGTTCCTTATAGTGGGCACAGGCGCTTGGGCTACTGTTGTGACGTGTTATTGTATTGATAAACCCAGTTATTAGTAAATAGGATCATTGTAAAAAAATGGGACCTGTGCTAAAGCAGCACAAGCTAGAGGCAAAGTAGTCTATCTCAGTGTTCTTCAACCACCGGTCCATGGACCAGTGCCGGTCCACAGAAATTTCCTGCTGGTCCACAGAGCCAGCACGTGCATCAGGCCCAAAACAGTGTTCTTCAACCGCCGGTCCACGGTGCGATCAATGCGGCGTTATCTTCGAGCCAGCTCCCTCTTCCTAACTGATTCAGTGCACAAAGCCATGGGCAGCGGCTCCTACGGGCATCCTGCGCCTGAACCGGAAGCATTCTCTCTGATGTTGCAACGTCAGGGGGAAGGCTTCCAGATGAGGCACGGGACGTGCAATGTGCAATTAGAACTATTATGGGGGCGGGGTCTGGTGTAGAGATTGGGTAGAGATGGGCGGGGTCTGGCCTACGATTTAGCCCAGTGTTCTTCAACCGCCGGTCCACGGACCAATGCCGGTCCACAGAATAATTCTTTTATTTCTGCCGGTCCATAGGTATAAAAAGGTTGAAAAACACTGTTCTATCTCCATGGTAGCCCACATTGTTATCTATGTCACTTTGGCTCCCTTTTACTAAGCCACACAGCCGAGTGCCTTGCAGCAAATGCTCTGATGCCCATTGAATTCCTATGATAAACCAGGGGTGTCCAACCTGCGGCCCGAGGGCCGAATGCGGCCCAGTGAAGTATTTTGTGCGGTCCCGGTCGAGGGCGATGCAGTGTTTTCCTCTGCTGCCCCCGGGTGTTTACCGCCTTGCCGGCTCCCTCCTCTATCTTGCTGCAGCATTTGCGCGTTCGTGTGGCTCCAGAAACATTTTTTTTTGGCCAATGCGGCCCAGGGACACCCCTGGTCTAAACATTTACCGCACTGGCCCATGCTGTCGGTCTTAGTAAAAAGAGGGGAGGGGAAGTGTAATTTTTTCATGTGGTTTTGACCTGTTTCTTTCTTGTCACCTATGTAGAAGTTACTATTCAACCAGCTCCAGCAGTGACTTATACAACAATTGGAGGAATTCTGGATTTCTACGTCTTCTTAGGAACATCTCCGGAAAATGTAGTTCAAGAATATTTAACAGTATGTCTAGCACAGACTTTTACCATATTCAGTACTCTGTGTGTTTTAGGGGTTTGTGGGCAAAAATAATAATAATAATAATTATATATATATATAATTTATTTATTTAGGTATTCACATTACATTACAGATTTCTATTCCACCAATACCTTTCGGTTCAAAGTGGTATTTATTTAGGCGGCTACTATTTAGTTTTAAGATGTGGCTTATCTCGTCTATTTTTAATTCTTATTGTGTATGTTTGTATGGAAACTGTCTAGGTTTAGACGGTATATAAATATTAAAAATAAATAAAAAAAATAAGCCGCCTATCAAGGTTCTCTAGGCGGCTTACAATCCGGTACTCAGTCATTTTTCCCTCTCTGTCCTGGTGGGCTCACAATCTATCTAACACACCTTGGGCAATGGAGGATTTAGCGGCTTGCCCGGGGTTACAAGGAGCAGTACGGAGGAGTGTGTGGCGCAGTGGTTGAAGCTACAGCCTCAGCACCCTGGGGTTGTGGGTTCAAATTCCACGCTGCTCCTTGTGATCCTGGGCAAGTCACTCAATCCTCCGTAGCCCCAGGTACGTTAGATAGATTGTCAGCCCACCGGGACAGGTAGGGAAAATGCTTGAAGTACCTGTATGTAAACCACTTAGATCAGTGTTTTTCAACCTTTTTACGCCCGTGGACCGGCAGAAATAAAATAATTATTTTGTGGACCGGCAAACTACTAGGACTACAATTTAAAAACCCCGTTTCCGCCCCATCTCCGCGAGCTCGGCCACCTCAGTAACTATAGAAAAATAGACAAATATAGTGCAAAATATAGACAGCGGATATAAATTCTCAAAACTGACACGTTTTGATCACTAAATTGAAAATAAAATCATTTTTCCTACCTTTGCTGTCTGGTGATTTCATGAGTCTCTGGTTGTGTTTCCTTCTGTCTATGTATCCTTTCTTTCATTTCTTTCTTTCTGCACTCAGGCCCAAGAATTGTCACTCCCTCTTTCCTTCCTATGTCCTTAGTGCCCCCAGTGCCTTCTTCCCATGTCCTTAGTGCCCCCAGTGCTTCCTTCCCATGTCTTTAGTACCCCCAGTGCCTCCTTCCCATGTTCTTAGTGCCCCTTCCTGTCTTTAGTGCCCCCAGTGCCTCCTTCCCATGTCTTTAGTGCCCCCAGTGTCTCCTTCCCATGTCCTTAGTGCCCCTTCCTGTCTTTAGTGCCCCCAGTGCCTCCTTCCCATGTCTTTAGTGCCCCCAGTGTCTCCTTCCCATGTTCTTAGTGCCCCTTCCTGTCTTTAGTGCCCCCAGTGCCTCCTTCCCATGTCTTTAGTGCCCCCAGTGCCTCCTTCCCATGTTCTTAGTGCCCCTTCCTTTCTTTAGTGCCCCCAGTGCCTCCTTCCCATGTCTTTAGTGCCCCCAGTGCCTCCTTCCTATGTCCCTCTCACTGCCTTCCACACTTTGTCCCACCCCCACCCCCACCCCCGAAGCCAGCCTGCCTGCCTGTCTACCTCTCTCCCTCCCTCCCTCCCTTGCCAAAGCCAGCCTGCTTGCCTGCCTACCTCCTTCCCTCCCTGCCGCTCCAAAAAAAAAACAAAGCCTCCTTCCTTCCTTTCCCCGAGTTGGCTGCTATCTTACCACCCTGCTGCTGCTGCTAAAGCCGACAGGAAGTCTTCTTTCCGATGTCAATTGTGACGTCGGAGAGAACGTTCTGGGCCAGCCAGGCAGCAATCGGCTGGCCTAGAACGTCCTCTTCGACGTCAGAATTGATGTCAGAAAGAAGGTTTACATGAATTTATTCAGGTACTCAAGCATTTTTCCCTATCTATCCTGGCGGGGCAATGGAGGATTGAGCAGTGCAGGGTTTGAACCCACAACCTCAGGGTGCTGAAGCTGTAGCGCTAACCACTAGGCCACTCCGTTTAGATTCCTGTGTCATTTACAAGGTGGATTTTAAAAAAAAATTTGTTCCCAATGTATTTACATTTCAGGGGCAATTTGCCGAATTAAAAAGTAGCTGCAGCTTTTGCCCAAAATACTACTGCTTCTACTAATAATAATGATTAAAAAAATAACATCTGGGCCAAACCATTGCATCCTACCTGAGCATAATTCCAGGAAAGCCGCTATACTCACGTTACCCCCTCTCCTAAAGCTCCGGGTGGTGTCTACAGTATAGGCACTGGAATCGTGTCTACAGCAGGACACCTAATGGCACCTTACGCCTTGGTGCTTTAAGGGTGGAGCGGGATTTAGGTGACCGTAGGTAGGGTTAACAGATGTCCAGATTTCCCTGGACCTGTCGTTCTTTTGAGGACATGTCTGGGGTCCGGACGGCTTTTCAGAACCCGGACCAGCCGACGGCGCCAGACCAGCTTCCCCGTTCATTCATTTCATTGGCTAGCGGAGCTCGTGCATTTGTTTTAAAAAGTGTCTAGGCGAGTGTTCTCGCTAGCTGCTGAGCGACGTGCAGGAAACACGGCGACAGAAAAGAGGCGACCAGCCGTTGATGCCGGCTTACTCTCGCGCTGCGTAGCAAAACTTTGGCGTGCAGGAAATAGTTAATATGCAATATATACATTTTTAAATAAATAAATAGAACAGGCTGGCTTCTGCAAGCTCACCACTACTCACCCTACATTTTGACTTGCAAAGGAGGGGAAGTGAGAAGAAAACCATTCTCATCTTCCCAGTTACGATGTGCTTGCTAGTTTCCATAATTTACCGGTAGCTACTTTTAGCAATTTGAAGATCCATTCCCGGAAGGAATAGGTCAGAGAAGGAACATCGGTTGGAAAGAGCACACACACTGTTTTACCCTCCATGGGCATCCACACAAAAACAGAGGCTCCAAACTGCAGGGTTACTTTTAGAAGGTAATTTTCAGAAGCATTTCCATGGAAACGTGCTTTCATAACATTTTCTGCTTGGTATATAGTAGGAATGCCAAATTGTTAGTGTGCATTCGGTTCATTAGAAACCCTTAAAATTTTTTTTATAAGCGCTAAACTGATTTAAAGCTCATCAAGCTATGAATTAATGTACCATAAGTCTATTAGTGTATGTTAAAATGTTCTAACGTTTGTAAAAAAAAAAGCTATTATTAAAATGAATGTGTGAAACAAACAAAGTCTGGGAAAAAAAACCAAACTCTAAACTGAAAATAAACAAAAAAGTTCCTTTGCACATTTCCCTAATGCATAGAAATACTTAGGTGTATATACATTTACCCAGACTGAGGGTAGGCTTTTCTGGGGAAGGAAAGGACAAGGCGTTTTGTATTTGAAATGTAGATGCCTAAATTAAGGACAAAATGGGAAGTAAATTCAACTGCACATCTAATAGCAAGAAAAGAAGCAGATACACATCTACATTATCATTAACCAAATACTTGGCCAAGAAAATATACATGTACCGTTTATACTCAAATATGAACCGGTCCGGAAATAAACCAAACTAACCTTTTCCCCCCCCAAATAGGGGGAAAAAAGGTTCACTCAAATATAGGGTTTCCAGGGGCATAATCCATTCATCCAATGTTACTAATTGATTGATTATTAACAGCCAGTCATTGATTGTTAATGACTCATTATCTAATTTGTTTGCAATTGGAGCTAAGGATCATGCACAACTTTGGGTGTTCAAATTTTATAAAGGCCTTTTTATTCTACTAATTTGGCTGTCATAAAATTACCCAAATGGTGACAGGGGTAAGTGCAATGAAGGAATGTATTTTTATGCAATCTTCCTGTTGCTGTGTTCTGTAGCCGAGTTTTGGTGGATCAGAAATGCTAGGATTACCAGATTTAAAGATGGACAAACCCGGATGTATGGCCCCGCCCTGTTCGGCTCCCTAGCTCTGCCTTGTTCTGCCTCAGCCCTGCCCCAGTCCATCTCATGCTCCATCCTGTTCCCACCTCCAGCCCCTCCCCATTCTGCCTCCAGCCATGCCCCCAAAAGCCGCTTCTCTTTTTCCCGATCTCCAAGCTGTGTCTGGAGGGCCTCCAGCATCTGTGGATGCGTGTGAGGCCCTCCAGACAAGGCCAGAGTTTGGGGCTTTACAAAACCTGGACAAACTGCTGAGTTTTGGAAAGTCCATCTGGGAACCCGGACAGTCCTCTAAAAAGAGGACATATCTAGGTTTTCCCAGATGTCTGTTGACCCTAAGAAATGCAAATGCTTCATAATATACTTGTACACATGTATGTTATGTGCTAACATTTACACTTGGTCCCAGTTTCCCTTAGTGTTTTAGAAAGACAAATTGGTGCTTATATACAGGACTGGCTCAACCTATGAGCCAGATGAGGCCCTGACCCAAAGCATCGGTGATAAAGGGCTCCAAAACACCAGTCTGGCATCTCTCCCTCTCTCTTCCTTCCCCTCTGCATGTGGGGAAGGAGAGATGCTGGATTGGGAGTCAATATTTTGGTGTCCTTTATCACCAACATTAGGGAGGAAGACTTGAGATAGAGGGGGGAGATAATAGATCAAGGGAGGGGGGAAGGGTATGCCAATGCAAAAATTCACTCAGGGTTTCACAGTCCTGTTTATGTGCTCATATCTTTATAAAACAAGCTTCATTTAAGCAGTTATTTGACCTCTGAACCTAGGCAACTTAAAAAAATATCCCTCCACGTGTCCCACAAATAGAAAAATAACTGGCCCCAGGCCTACTCAAAATAATATTCATCTTTTGTATGACGTATGCAAAATTCTTTAATCTTGACTCTTAAGATTTTGGGGATTTAAAATCCAGACGTAGTTTAATTATAATGGATTTTTATGCATTGTCTTTCAGCTTATTGGAAGACCAATGATGCCTGCTTATTGGTCTCTAGGATTCCAGATAAGTCGTTGGGGTTACCAGTCTCTGGATGAAGTGAAACAAGTTTTAGAGCGGAACAGAGCAGTTGGATTACCATATGTAAGTACCTAAAAAATAAAACGTCAAATTCAGCTTTGTTTTCTAATGTGGCAATAAATTTGGCCATTTTGTATTATTTGAATTTTTGGCCCTACATTAGAGGTGTGCATGAGGATGGGGTTGATGGGAAACCCACAGGGATAGAGAAGAAAAAAAAAATAAATTATTACTGCGGGGAGAGGATGGATGGAAAGAGAACAGGAGTGAAAGGGGATGGGGAATAAATTATATCCCCTTGCACACCTCAACCTGCGGCCTCGGAACTTCCTTGTGTACCCGCCTGCCCATCCAGTCCAGCATCAACTCACCTCCCCCCTCCCCTGACCCAATATGGCTGCTCTCCACCACCCACCCACTACCTACCTTTAAAATAAATCTTTGGCATTGAAGGCCAGTGGCAGCCATATAGAAAGGTTATATGCGGCCTGCACTAGGCCTTTCCCTCTGACCCGGCCCACCTCTTTTGTTGTGTCTTCCTCTTTCAGAAGGTGTAGGCCAGATCAGACGCAAAGGCCCTGTGTAGGACACAGGCAGCCTTTCTATATGACTGCCGCTGGCCTTTAGGGCCGAAGACTGACTTTAAAGGTAGGCAGCAGGCAGAAGGGAGAATGTGTCCTTTTAAAGCCATATTTCCAGCATTAAACATATGTTAGGGCTTAAGGTAACTTAATAAAAAGGCTTTTATATTTTTGTCAAACAATAGCCAAGGTACTGAAAAGCATTTTCATATCAGACATTTTGAAACTATTCATCTGTATTCTGATGATTTATCAAAATTGGTGGTGGAAATTGCATTTGCCGCAGTCCATTCTTGTAACTACATGGAAATAAATATTCTACTTCAGTGGTTCTTAAACCTGTCCTGGGGGACTCCCAGCCAGTTGGGTTTTCAAGATATCCCTAATGAATATGCATGAGGCAGATTTTCATGCCTGTCACCTCTATCATATGCAAATCCGTTTCATGCATACTCATTAGGGAAATCTTGAAAACCCAACTGGCTGGGGGTCCCCCAGGACAGATTTAAGAACCACTGTTCTGCTTTAAGAGGCAATGTCTCAAAATACATATAGATTTGAGCATCACTTTATTTTTAATGTCAATTGTATTGTCTTTCAGGATGTCCAGTTCACTGATATTGACTACATGGAAAATAAAAAAGACTTCACAATTGACCTTGAGAAATTTAAGGACCTTCCTGCTTTCGCTGAGGATCTTCATGCCCATGGACAACATTACATAATTATACTTGTAAGGGAATAGACTTAGTAGATAAGGACAGGTTGTTCACCCTCTCCAAGGTAGAGAGAACGAGAGGGCACTCTCTAAAATTGAAAGGGGATTGATTCCTTACGAACATAAGGAAGTTCTTCTTCACCCAGAGAGTGGTAGAAAACTGGAACGCTCTTCCGGAGTCTGTCATAGGGGAACACACCCTCCAGGGATTCAAGACAAAGTTAGACAAGTTCCTGCTGAACAAGAATGTACGCTGGTAGGGCTAATTTCAGTTAGGGCGCTGGTCTTTGACACAAGGGCCGCCGCGTGAGCGGACTGCTGGGCACGATGGACCAATGGTCTGACCCAGCAGCGGCAGTTCTTATGTCCTTAATTCTCTCTTTATTTTTAAGGGGCCCTTTTACTATAAGGCATTAAACAGGCTACTATAGGACGCTTTAAAAGGTGGCCTCCAATGTACAGAGATCTATGAAAATACCAAGTAGAGTGGAAAGAGTAGATGTGAATTGCTTGTTTCCAGTTTCCAAAAATACTAGAACTATGGAACATGCAATGAAGCTACTAAGTAGGAAATTTAAAAAGAAAAAAACCCAGAGTACATATTTTGTCACTCAATGTGTAATTAAATTTGGAAATTCATTGCTAGAGAATGTGGTAAAAGCAATTGGATTATCAGGGTTTAAACATGGTTTGGATAATTTCCAAAACGAAAAGTCCATAAGCCATTATTAAGATGGACTTGGGAAAATCCACTACTTATTCCTAGTATAAGTAGCATAAAATATGTTCTATTTTGGGGGGTTCTTGCCAGGTATTTGTGACCTAGATTGGTGACTGGTCCCCAAATCCTAAATAAGCTTAGGAGGAGATGCAACTTCTAATGTTGATCTTTTAGAACATAGACATATAGGCCCGAATTCTGTATAGGATGACTGGTCTCAGAAGCCGATGGGCATCCTATACATAATTGCGCCTAAGCCCGCCTAAAATGAACCCGATTCTCTAACCGAAAGCCATGTTACAAACGCCGGTTAGAGAATCGGGTTGCCACTGAACTTATCGCAGCAAGGTTTAGTGGCAACCCATCCCCACCCCCTGCGAATACTACCAGCAGGATGGATGCCCAATCCCTCCTGCTGGAACCCCCATGCCCTCTATAGATTTGCAGCAGGAGGGATGCCCAATCCCTTTTGCCGGAACCCTCCCCCACCCCCTCGATAGATTGCCATCAGGAGGGATGCCCAATCCCTCCTGTCTGGCACCCTCCAACACCCTTCCATAGATCACTGGCAGGGGGGACGCCCAATCCCTCCTGCTGGAACCCCCAACCCCCTCTATAGATTGCCAGCAGGAGGGATGCCAAATCCATCTTGCCGGAACCCTCCCCCACCCCCTCGATAGATTGCCATTAGGAGGGATGCCCAATCCCTCCTGTCTGGCACCCTCCAACACACTTCCATAGATCGCTGGCAGGAGGGATGCCCAATCCCTCCTGCTGGAATCCCCCTACTCCCCTCCGTAGTTCAGCGCAGGGCCACCCCTCAAACCCACCCTCCACCCACACCCGGACCCCCACACCACTACTAGAACCCCTCATATCCCCACCCGACCCCATACAGACCCCCCTCTAACCTTTATTGTTGGCCAGCCAGCTGGGTGCGCTTTCCGGCTGGCCGGCAGGCCTGTCTCCATCAAAATGGTGGGCCTGCCCCATTGTGGGATGCACCGGCGAGGGGCCTAAGGACACTGCTTGCAATTGTCACCAACAATACAACTGAGACTGATTTTTCTGAGAATATGTAACTTTAAAAAACTCTTGCAAAATTCTTAATATTTGTTTTAATTCATGTTCACTAGGATCCAGCTATTGCTGACACTCCTCTCGTCAATGGTACTTATGAAACTTATGACAGAGGAAATGAGAAGAGAGTATGGGTGTATGAATCCGATGGTAATGCACCGCTTGTTGGAGAGGTAACTTTGTAAACAACAATTCATATGTTGCAGAAATACATACATATAGGGCCTGATTCTATAAACAGGGACTAATCACGGATGCCTAGCGACACCTAACTTACCCCTCCCCCCCTTTAGTGGTTTTTAGCGCAGGCCGGCAAGCTGAATGCTCTGCACAGCTCCCGATGCTCATAGGAACTCTAGTTGTTCATCACCCTTAGTAACAATTTCAACGTACTCCTCGCGACCGCGTCATCTCTCCCGCTGATGTCACTCCCGGGTGCCGCGCATATGAAGCAACATCAGAGGGAGAGCCGAGGGAGTCGCGAGGAGCACATTGACGTTCTTGTTGCTCATGGCAGTGAAGAACTAGAGGAGTGGGGGAAGGGAAGGGCAGGTGGCGTGCGTGCGACAGGGGGATCGGAGAAGGAGAGGGGGGGCAAAGATGAGGGCGGGGAAGGGGTGCCTCTCACCCTCACTAAACCACTGTCTTGGGGGGGGTAGGTATACATCTGTTTTTTGGCTATCAATCACATAGATCACAAAATTCTGTTTACCATTTATTCCTTGCAGGTGTGGCCAGGAAGTACAGTGTTTCCAGATTACACCAATCCAGCTTGTAAAGAATGGTGGGTGGATGAATGCAAGAGGTTTTACGAGAAAGTGAAATATGATGGAATATGGATTGTAAGTATTTTTAATATATATATATATTTTGAAAGGTATGCTAAATATCCAGGCCTAGAAACACAGTCATCGGGGAATTCAATATATGGTGTTGAAACTTCAACGCCAAAGAAATTGAGTTTGAAGCACGCCCTTTATAGAACAGCATTAAGCAAGGTTCTGGGATCTAACTTTTGAGTGCCCAATTTTTTGGAATGCCCCCAGGCATGGTCACTTTTCAGATATATGCAATTGAAGTTAGGCGCCACGGTTTGTAGAATATGAGTCGGTGAGATGAGCACACAAATATGAGCATCAATAATTAGTTGCTATTATCCAACAAGTGATGTTTCTGAGCTCATTAATGTATTTTCACATGCATCTCTTGTGTATGGACAATTTCCTGGAGGAAAAGTTCATAGTCTGTTATTGAGAAAGACATGGGGGAAGCCACTGCTTGCCCTGGATCGGTAGAATGGAATGTTGCTAGTCTTTGGGGTTCTAGAATGCTGCTACATCTTCCGGAAGAAACTGAAAACCCATCTTTTCGATACATAATCTCCCTCTCCCACCGCTCTCCCTACTTCTCCCTTCTTCTACTTCCCCCTCCTCTTCTCACCCCTCCTACCTCCCCCTCCCTCTCCTCCTCCCCTCTCCCCTCCTCTTCTCCTTTTGATGTTGCCTGAATAGGTATGCATGACGCACAAATAGAAGATTAGATTAGATTCTGGAATGTTGCTACTCTTTGGTTTTTGGTCAGGTACTAGTGACCTGGATTGGCCACCATGAGAATGGGCTACTGGGCTTGATGGACCATTGGTCTGACCCAATAAGGCTGTTCTTATGTTGCATAAAGTTGGACACAGAATTTGGGTCTGATAAATAGTATCTGGGCAGCGACTTATTAAAAAAAAACCAAAAAATCTGTCACCGTTTATAAAATCAGGCTCTATCTGGATAATGATTTGAATATCTGCATATTTTATGACTTCAAAAACATAGAAACCTGATGGCAGATAAAGGTAAATGGCCCATCCAGTCTGCCCATCCACAGCATCCACTTTCTCCTCCTCTCCCTATTGGCTAAGGCTCATTACACCTGCATTGTGAGGTCATAGAGCCATTATGGTTATAGAAACATAAAAGCATGACCGCAGGTAAAGGCCAAATGGACCATTCCATTTGCCCCATCTGAAGCATCCACTATCTCTTCCTCTCCCCAGGAGGATGAGGCAATCGAATATTGACCCAAGCTATTTTAGTGCACTCAGATTATCTTCTTTCAAACTGGCAGCATTTCTTGCTCACAAAAGCTGGCAAGCTAGCAAAGAAACGCTGCCAGTTTTGAAGGAAGATACTCTGATTTGCTTTGTGGACTGGAAATGCTGACTGGCAGGGGCTGTGTTTGTCTATCCCCTGCAGTTATTACTCCTGACACTGCCTGTGGGCAAAACATGGCCACCTTGGGTGCGGGACTGGTCTGCTTATTTTTTTGTTTTTTTAAAATTTTTAACTAGTGTTTAAGCCCGTTACATTAACGGGTGCCAGTAAAGCCTCCTTCCCTCACATGTCCTCTATTTTCAGCCCCAACTCCAAACCCATATTTACCCTCCCCCCCAGTCCCCATCTCCCATCTTTTCCCTTTCGGCTTCCAGCCCCAGCCCCCTTTTTTCACCAGCAGCATTTCCCTCCCCCTCCATTTCCCTGTGCAGCAGAATTCCCTCCCCCTCCACTTCCCTGTGCAGCAGCATTTCTGTTTGTTTCTGGCCGGCTCCCTTACAATCCCTTGCCGAAGTTATTTTTGAGTTTAAAGCTGCCGCCGCAGCTCCTCTCACGATCCGCGCCTGCGTCGGAAGCCTTCTTTCTGACGTGACATCAGAGAGACTTCCGACGCAGGTGCGGCTCATGAGAGGAGCCGCAGCGACGGCTTTGAACTTAAAAATAACTTCGGCAAGGGACTGTAAGGGAGCCGGCCAGACCACGGGCCGCGCTGTGTTAGACGGAGTGAGGGTGGGAGGGGGGGAGTCGCCTCCGTGGGTCCCTGCTTAAGGTGCCTCCGCATGCGCAGAAGAAACCACCGCCGACTCCTTCTACTGCGCATGCAAAGCCACGGAGCTGCAGAGCATGGATCATGCAGGTAGGATTGCACATGCACGCTTAGGGTTTTATTATTAGTGATTCTGTACATATCCTTGCCTCTCATTTCTACAATCAGGAGCAATTACTGATTCTTTCTTTTCTTATTCAGGTTATTTTAAATTTTCTTTAATGTTAAAACTGTTCAATTTGGACAGGTCTACGGCTGTGTATTTTCTTCTGTAAACAGGATATTATTGTTGTGTTTTTTTTTCTTTTCATTTCAGGACATGAATGAAGTATCTAATTTTCTAAAGGGTTCTAAGAAAGGATGCGCAGATAACAACTTAAATTACCCTCCTTTTGTTCCCAGTAAGTCAATATTTGTAATTGAATCACAATAATCCTAAACTCTTTGGGATTTATAGTGTCACTGGTGTCACAAGGGGAACCATTTCTTACACACACCAAAAAAAAAAAAATCTCCATTTTCTTAGTTGCTACTGAGTTAATTAATAGTATTGATCATGCTTCATCAGTCATAGCTTTAGGTGTGCACAAAGTCTTATTAACATAACTAAATTGAAATTCTAATGCATGATCCAGTACTTAGAAGCCTCCAGTAACTTCAGCTCATTATCTCACTACATCCAGGAGTTCAATAAATTAGTACTTTTAGCTCACCTGCTGAGAGATGAAATGACAGTCGTTCCCATCATGAATATATGTCAGGCTCTCATGACAATAACCAACAATTTTTTTTCTTTATCTCATATAAAAATTGTACTCCCTCGATCGGTTTCTTATGGCAGCGACTGACAAACGGTGAGACGAGGCAGAGAGAAAATAATGAGCAACTTCTGGACTATGTAAACTGAAAGCCTATTGTTCAAAAGTCTTAAACGGTAGTTTTCCGTGGCTGCTATTTATTACGCTGCCGTGCCGATCATTTAGGGAGGAATTCATTAAGGAGCACTAACTGACTTAGCACATGCTAATTAGATTAGCATGCGCTCAATGCCACGGCTATCAGGACAGGAATGGAAAACGAAGATGAAAATGTTATAATGCCCTTGTATCATAAGAACATAAGAATATAAAAACATAAGAATTGCTGCTGCTGGGTCAGACCAGTGGTCCATCATGCCCAGCAGTCCGCTCACACGGCGGCCCTCTGGTCTAAGACCAGCACCCTAACCGAGACTAGCCCTACCAGCGCACATTCTTGTTCAGCAGAAACTTGTCTAACTTTGTCTTGAATCCCTGGAGGGTGTTTTCCAGCTTTCTACCACTCTCTGGGTGAAGAAGAACTTCCTTACGTTTGTATGGAATCTGTCCCCTTTCAACTTTAGAGTGCCCTCTTGTTCTCCCTACCTTGGAGAGGGTGAACAACCTGTCCTTATCTACTAAGTCTATCCCCTTCAGTACCTTGAATGTTTTGATCATGTCCCCTCTCAATCTCCTCTGTTCGAGAGAGGAGAGGCCCAGTTTCTCTAATCTTTCGTTGTACAGCAGCTCCTCCAGCCCCTTAAAGATGTTAAAGAGCACGGGTCCAAGCACCGAGCCCTGCGGCACCCCACTGGTGACGCTCTGTGGTACGGCTGCAACTCGAATACTCTGTGCGGTTCTGATCACCACATCTCAAGAAAGCCATAGCGGGTTTAGGGCTAGATTCACAAAGGGCACGGATCGGATCCGATCCGTGAGGGATCCGATCTGATCCATGTCCAGTGGGCTGATTCATGAATCGCTCTCATGCAAATGAGGGTGATCAGAATCAACCCCCCCCCCTCCCAATCCGACTGTCGGGATCGCTCTCTAGTGATCCCGACGCATGCGCAGACCATCTGTAGATGGTCTGCGCATGCTTAAGAGCAGCGACCTTTTTTTTAACTTTGCTTTTGTTTCTTTTTTTCTTCACGAGCCCGTGGTTTTAACCCGCGGGTTAAAACCATGGGCTCGCAGTGCAGGGAAGGCCAGGAAAGATTTGGGGCGACAGCGGGGCGGCAGGAGAAGAACAGGAGATTCGGGGCAGGCAGGAAAGGGCAGGAGATCGGGGCTGAGAGCAGAGAAGCAGGGCGGCAGAAGGCAGGGCAGTCGGAAAGGACCTCAGCGACTGGTCCTCAGCAGTCGCTTATTTTTGGATCGACCAGCCCAGTCGATGTTGCTTTTTTTGTATTAGTGAATCGTTTCCTGCCTGCATTTGAATGCCGTTCCCCCTCATTTGCATGTGCAGATCGGAGGATGATCGAGACAGAGGTTAGTGAATCGGGTCAGAGGGAAATCGGGTCATAAAAGGGTCGCTAAGTGGTCGGAAGTTGATCAGTGGGCTTAGTGAATCTAGCCCTTAGAAAAGGTACAGAGAAGGGATGAGACGACTTCCCTATGAGGAAAGGCTAAAGCAGCTAGGGCTCTTCAGCTTGGAGAAGAGGCAGCTCAGGTGGGATATGATAGAGGTCTAGAAAATATTGAGTGGAGTGGAAAGGGTAGACGTGAATCGATTGTTCACTCTTTCCAAAAATACTAGGACTAGTGCAAAAAAGCTGCTAAATAGTAGATTTAAAATAAACCGGAAAAATATTTCTTCATTCAACGTGCACTTGAACTCTAAAATTCATTGCCAGAGAATGTGGTGAAATCAGTTAGCTTAGCGGAGTTCAAAAAAAAGACTTGGATAATTTCCTAAATATGAAATCCATAGGCCATTATTGAGATGGCTTGGGGGAAATTCATTGCTTATTCCTAGGATAAGCAGCTTAAAATCTGTTTTACTATTTGTGATCTAGTTAGGTACTTGGCACCTGGATTGGCCACTGTTGGAAACAGGATATTGGGCTTGATGGACCTTCGGTCCGTCCCAGTACGAAAATTCTTATGTCCATTATGTTCCTATGTTTGTCTTAGCATTTAGCACATGCTAACATAGTTAACACATTATCACAAGCTAATTGGCGGAACATTTTAAATGAACAGCTGAATATCAGCTGGGACCCACATAAATTCCAAAGGCATGTCCAATCATACCTGGACATTTAGGGCCATAATCTATAAACAGCGTCCCGATTTTAGGCAGCGGTAGGCGTCCTATCACTGTCTAACCAGCCAACTGGGATGCATCTTTTCTAAAAAGAAAACCAACAATCCGAGGCAGGCCGCCTACATTGTAGACGTCTGTTGCAGTTGAGGTAGATGTGTAGGGAAGCTTTAGCTCACCCAAGGCTGGGCATGGGCATGGGCATGGTTTTACCTAGGCACCTGAAATGTATGCCATTGAAATGCTGGCCTACATTTCAATTAGACGCGGCCACTAAACTGACCGCGAGAAGGAAATCTCCTTGCCGTGATCAGCTGAGTGGCCGCAGCAGGGAATCCCCGAGCCCCACCATAAGTCGGCCAGAAGGAGGGATGCCTACTCCCTCCCGCCGCCATCCTCAAACCCCCTCCCCCAACACACACACACACACACACACTGTCTGCAGCAGGAGGGATGCCCACTCCCTTCTGCTGCAAAATGTGAAACAATCCCTGGCAGGAGGTATGCCCAAATCCTCCCATGGGAGTGGCTTTAGGTATTTGGCCAATCGGAGTCTTAGGCCACTCCCAGTGCATCCTAGAATCCACTGGGAAGGAGGCCTAAGATTCCAATTGGCTCAGTTGCCTAAAGCCCTTCCTATAGAAGGGGCCTTAGGTGCCAGGCCAATCAGGGCCTTAGGCCCTTCTTTGGTGCATCCAAGGATGCACCTGGAAGGGGAAGGCCTATAATTCTGAAGAGGCAGGCCTGCTGGCCGGTGGGAGTAGGCATCCCTCCAGCCAGCCTTCCTTTTAAAGGTACAGGGATGGGTCCGGGTGGGCTTTTGTGGGTTCGGGGTTACATTCATCTTTTTCCCTACCTGTCCGGGTGGGCTAATACTCTGTCCAATACACCCGGGGCAATGGGGGATTAAGTGACTTGCCCAGGGTTACAAGAAGCTGTGTTGGTTTTGAACCCACAACCTCAGGGTGCTGAGGCTGTAGTTCTAACCACTGCACCACACTCTCCCCCTAATGTTAGACATTAGTGAGGATTCACCCTAACTTCTAACAAATTAATGCTGACTTTTATTAAACTGCGGTAGAGGTTTCTATCACAGTCCGGCAAGGTAAATGAGGAATTGGAGAAGGATTGGATCGTTAGGGAGGGTAGAGTAGGATAAAAACTGGGGGAGGAGAGTTAGAGCAGAATCAAAAATTGGGGGGTGGAGTTGAAGGGATATTAAAAACTGGGAGTGAGATAGAGGAGGGTCATAATGGTGGTGGATAGATGAGGGTTGAAACCATGTGGTTCAAGGTCACAAGAGGACTGGATCCACATGGTGGGGGGCATCAGAGGGTCAGCTGGCACCCTAGAGCATTTTTCAGCACTTTATTTCTCAGCACCTTAGCACTTTATATTCTTTGAGTCTTGGGAGATAGTTAAGGGTTAGTTCTACTGGAAAAAATGTTTTGTTGAAATTGATATACACACGGACAATGTGATGTATGAGGCAGTCCTTATTTAGACTTAAGGTCTAGTGCTAGTCACTAATGAGTTCCTGCCTGAGCCAATTAGTCTCTCGTGTGGTATCACCAAGGCTCATACTGATGTCCATTATTTAAAGATAATCTTACTATTTCTTTACTTTTCAAATATATTCTCCAAACATTTTTTCCACAAGAACTAGAGTTCTGTCCAGTTGGTTCTTGGGAATTTAGTTTTGTTTTTACTGGCAGATTATTTCTCAGGGTTATAGTGGTTGAGCTACCCTAGAGGTTACGCAGGTATCAGCCAATATTCAGTACTGGTACCTGCATAGCTAAACAATTACATAACTCCTGGCTTCTCCCCAGAACATCCCGTTCCTGCCTAAATGTAAGACAGCTGCTTAGTAATAATATTCAATGGCACTGCCCAGTTAAAGGTCACTGAATATCAACAGCCAGCCCACCGGGCATGATTTAAGCGGATAGAAACCTCTCTTGCCCACTTAAATCACTTCGATTATTGACCCCTTAGAGTTATGTATTCATTATAAGCATGCAAATGATTTATTATTTAATACTTTAATTTTCTAGTAAAATATGTCTGTGCACTCTGTTAATTATAGACACAATATAAAACCAGATTGTATCATATAGGGTAATGTAACAGTCCTATAGCTTTTAGGCTTATTAATGGCCAAAAGAAATAGTGTTCATTAAAACAGGTAAAGAGCTGATTGACATTTACAACTCTGAAACATTGATCCTGAGTGAAAAAAAAAATCAAAGCGTAATAAAATCAATATATCATAATCTAATTCAACTTGCAATGTAAATGATAAAAAGCAATAAATGTTCTCTGTTCTTGAAACATAATACAAAATCTGGACCCCGGTTAGGTTACACAGGTTAGACTGTTCTACTGGTACTGTCATCTAGACATTGGGACGCTGGATCATTTGTTGTTCTATTGTCCTTTGATACTTAACTTTTGGAGGTCAATATGGGGTAGAATTAATAACATTTTGGAATCATCAATTCCACTAACGTATGAGGCGGTCATTTGTGGAACATTATTACATGTCAAGCCCCCTATGGATCAATATAAAGGCCATTTTTTCTTTATCATGACCGGGATAGCCATGCAATTGGAAGAACTACGATCGTTTAAATTTTCCTTTCTGGTGGGCAAATCTTTGCTCTAGCTATAGATTTGAAAGGATGACCGCTGATAGTTTGGGGCACAGTAATATATTTAAACGGGTATGGGGCCCGTTGACGTTATATTTCTTCACTATAGTAGATCTTTGAGTAGGAGTCAGTTTTTGCTTGTTTTCATACACATTCAGGGAAGAGGGATTGGGGGGATTATTTATGTTTTAATTTTGTTCTTTGAGTAATTATAGTTGGGATGGGTGGGATGATGGGAGGATATTATTGATTAGAATAGGGTAAGGTTTTTGCGATAATCTATGTTTTTTGTGTTTTATTGGTGGGAGAAAATGGTTGGTTATGATTACTTGTAAGTTGAATGTGCTTTTTATTGCATTATTATGTTACATTTTTATGTATTGACCTATTGAAGTTTGGAAAATTAATAAAGAATAATAAAAAAAAAGAAACATAAGACAAAATCTGAGAAGAAAAAAAAAAAAAATTCAGCCCATGGTTTTGAATTAATATATTTCCAAATTTAAAATCCTGGATAAAAAAAAAGTCTAGAAAAATAAACAAACTAATATTAATTTCCCATGATTTTCTTTTTAAGGAATTATGGATGGAGTTATGTATTCAAAAACCTTATGCATGGATGCAAAGCACTACAGTGGAACGCACTATGACCTTCACAGTGTATATGGGCATTCAATGATCCTTGCAACTGAAGAGTAAGACTTGCTTGTTCCGTCTAATAAATTAAGACACATTTGATTAATTTACTTGAATTTTTAGGGCCTGTTTTATGAAGCCGCACGGCAACGGCCCCGAAGCTCTTTAAGGGCTCCTTTTCCAAAGGCGTGCTAGCGGTTTTAGCGCGCTAAAATGCCGCGCGTGCTAGCCGCTACCGCCTCCTTTTAAGTAGGCGGTAATTTTTCAGCTAGCGCACGCTAATCTTGTATGTGCGCTAAAAATGCTAGCGCGCCTTAGTAAAAGGAGCCCTAAATCTCTATGGGCTTCGGGGCCGTTTCCGCAGCTCAGTTGCTAGCGCAGCTTCGTAAAACAGGCCCTTAGTGTAGCTATTGTAAAAGGAAACTGATATATAACGCCATTACGAACAATGCAAACAGCTTTGGATTCTTTGAGGATACGGTAATGGAAAACAGAGTAACTCAAACTATCAATCTTAAAAAAACACACACACTTTTCCCTTTGCGTGCATGCAAACGCCAAGGCCCTCTTTTACAAAGGCGCGCTAAACGTTTTAGTTGCGGATTTAGCATGCGCTAAATCAACACGTGGGCTGACCGCCAACATGTCTGTAGGATAACATGCACGCATTAGCGTTTAGCGTGTGTTCAGCGGGTGCTAATATTTAGCACACGTTAAAAAGCTTAGCACACCTTTGTAAAAGAGGGGGGGGCAAGTGATTTGAGCCATGATCCATTATGACTGATATGAAGAATTAAAGCCCTCCGTTACAAAGCCGTGTTAGCATTTATAGCGCCAGCTGTGGTGGTAACAGCTTGGACGCTCATAGGAATGCTGGATAAGGGGAGCAGTGAAGGGGTGATGGTGGACACAGGGAAGGTAAAAGGAAGGGAGAATGGGTGGATAGCCAAGAAAAAAGAAAGACAGAAAGAAAGACAGAAATGCAGAAAGCGGCTAAGGAGAGAGAGAGAGAAAGAAATAAAGACAGACACACACACATATATTCTAGCACCCGTTAATGTAACGGGTTATAAGACTAGTGAAGATATAGTTAAATATCCTCTTGAGAACGTGTTAAAAATAATAATTACCAGCTTTTTATGATTATCCAAACTGTGCACAAATAACAAAAGAAAGTACCATTGAGATGTTTCCTATTTGTATGTAGTTATGTTTATATTTATTACAACTATTTGATATAAGGCTTGTTTTGCTCAGGAGTGATCCCCAGTCTCTCTTACTTATGTCAGCTCTATTCTCAAAATGGCTGCTATAACTTCTTGCAGCAATCTCATAAGATTTACACTAGAGGTATTGGCAACCATTTTGAGAGCACTTGGGGATCAGTCCTGCCCTGACTATACCCCTAGTCTCCAGAGATTGTATGATAGGCCCAAAAGGAGTATCTACAGGTAGAATAGGCAACTCCTGTTTGGAGGGGAGGGGAAGAGAGGAAGACAAACAGGACAATGCACAATTTTCCACTTACACCAAAAACACATGGTTTCAGCCAAAACAGAAACCATGGTCATGGTCTTTTGGCCGAAACCATGAGCATCGCCTTTGGCTGAAATGGAAACCGGGCAGAAAAAGGATTGTGGGTCAGTTTTGGCACCATAACCATAACTGAAAATGACATTTGGTCGGCCTCTAAGTATTATAATATGTAACAATGAAACATGAACACTGCATGAATGTATGAAACAATATTTGCTTCTATGAAAACAATAATAGATTTCAATACAGTTCATTTTTTTTAGGGCTATTAAAGCCGTTTTCCAAGAAAAAAGAAGCCTCATTTTCTCTCGTTCTACCTTTGCTGGATCAGGAAAATACTCTGGACATTGGCTTGGTGATAATGCAGCCAACTGGAATGATATTAAATGGGCTATACCAGGAATGTTGGAATTCAACCTCTTTGGGATACCTTATGTAAGCACTTTTGATAACACTAGGCCTTTGATCTCTGTTTTTGTCTTTAGTTATTGTCCTATCGTTGCGTAAAGTGCACTATTGATAGTTATTGTGTGTTATTAATAATAATAATTTATTTTTTTTATATACTGCTAAGCCAAAAAGTTCGAAGCGGTTTACAACAAGGACGATTAATACATACAGTTTGAATAGGAATAACATAAGAGATGAAATAAGCAAATAAAATTGGAATAGATCGGTTAAAACAGGAGATTTTATGTAAAAACACGGAAAGTATTAAGGCGTCAACCTATCAAACAGATGGGTCTTTAGCAGTTTTCTGAAATCAAAATAAGAAGTAGCCTCTAACATAGTTTTTCCAAATACCGTATTCAATTTAGCGGCCTGGAAAGCGAAAGTTCTCTCAAGAAACTTCTTGTATTGACAGGATTTAATAGAGGGATAGTTAAACAGATTAATCCTACGTGTACCGTATTTTCACGCATATAACGCGCGCATTATACACGATTTTACAAACCGTACAATAACCATGCGCGTTATATGTGTTGAGCACGTTGTACAAATTTATTTTTTCATTCTGATCCGGCATTCCCCCTGCGAACCGGCATCCTCCCCCCCGCTCGCGTCACCCCCCCTCCCCGGCGATCCTACATCCCCCCCAGCACCGCAAAGACAACTCTTACCCGATTGGGCACCGGCACCAGCACCAATGCACAGGATGTTCCAGTGCCAGTGCCCGAAGATCCTCCCTCGTTGGGTTGGGCTGGGCTGGGCGGTGCGAGAGAGATCCTCCTTCTTCCTGTGCCGGGCTGGACTGGGCTTTGAGCATTTGCGCATGCTCAAAGCCTTCTGGTTTTGTTCTCTCTGAGATAATCTCGGAGAGAGCGAGACCAAAAGGCTTTGAGCATACGCAAATGCTCAAAGCCCAGTCCAGCCCAGCACAGGAAGAAGGAGGATCTCTCTCGCACCGCCCAGCCCAGCCCAGCCCAACGAGGGAGGATCTTCGGGCACTGGCACTGGCACATCCTGTGCATTGGTGCTGGTGCCGGTGCCGGTGCCCATTCGGGTAAGAGTTGTCTTTGCGGTGCTGGGGGGGTGTAGGATCGCGGGGGGGGGGGGTGACGCGAGCGGGGGGGAGGATGCCGGTTCGGAGTAGGCGGGAGGAGGTTTTAGCATGCGCGGTGTACGCGTGTGCGCGCTATATTAAAATTTTATTACAAAAATGTCTGTTCCCCGCGCACTATACCCGTGTGCGCGTTTTACACGGGTGCGCGGTATATGAGTGAAAATACGGTACTCTTGTTAGGAAGACTCAAGAGAAAATGAGGAGCGAGATAGTCTGGTAACATACTAAAAACTGCTTTATAACAGATACTAAATAATTTAAACAGAACTCTGGACTCTACCAGCAACCAATGAAGTTTTTGATAAAAAGGAGTAATGTGCTCCCATTTTTTTTAATCCAAAAATGAGGCGAACAGCTGTGTTCTGAATCAGTCTCAGTTTCTTGAGTATTTTCTTATAAACCCCTAGATATATAATATTACAGTAATCCAGGATACTCAAATAGAAGACTGCACCAGCAGATGGAACGAGGAAAGAAAGTTAAACATGATAGGAGTGAAAATGCAGACAAACACATGTGGAGGGGCATAATCGAAAGGGACATCTAAGTCCGTTTACGTCCATTTCGCAAGTCGTCCAAAGTCAAAAAGAGCCTAAGTCCCATTTTCGAAAGAGACGTCCAACGTCTTTTGACTTACGAAAATCGTCCAGTTATACGTCCTGAAGATCTGATCGTCCAAGCCGCTAAAACGTCGATCTTTAAAGCACATTTTCGTCCAACTGTCCGTCCAAGTCCAAAACGTCTAGAACAAGCCCTGTTGGACATGGGAGGGGCCTGCAAAGTGATGGACAGAACACCCAGACAGGGCACCTAAATAGTGGAGTACCTTACAGGACACTATTGTGAACCTCACAAACAGGGAGCCATGGCTTCTCCTCACTACAGCTCCCTTATAGGTGTCGGTGAGCCCCCAAACCACCTCCAGAATCCCCTAGACCCACTTATCTACCACCCCAGTAGCCCTTATGGCTGCAGGAGCCACTTATACGCCAGTAAAAAAGGGTTTTGGGGGTGTATAGGGCAGTGCACATGTTTAAGTATCAATGCAGTGATTACAGGGGCTTATGGACAAGGGTCCTCCTCTCTATGGGTCCCTAACCCATCCCCAAGACGACTTAAGCTAGAACAGTGGTTAATGATACTTATTTGTCTGAATTAGAACATATTATTTATTTAATTTGTTTTCTGTTCCATTCTCCCCAAAGAGCTCAGAATGGGTAACAGGTTGACATACATATTATACCGTTAACAGATGTTCTGTATCTTCTCAAATATCATCTTTGGAAATTTCCATTTTGTTTTCATGGGAGATTATACACAAAACAAATTTTCTGGCTCTTTTCCTGAGGTTCTCTGCCCCAGTAGCCCCCCCCCCAAGGATTGCCTCAGCCCCTGGTGGTCCAGTGGGGGTTCCATTGGGTCAGAAGTGATGCCCGTTCCTCTCCATGGCAGCAGCTGCAGCATAATCACAAGACTGGGGTGAAAGATTGCAGCCGCCATATTGGATGCAATCGCAGCCATGGGAAAGAGTGAGCAGGCATCACTCCTGCTCCAGTGGAACCCTTCGAGACCAGTGTTTCCCAAGTCAGCCCTGGAGTATTGATAGTTAGATTTTGAGGATATTTACAATGAATATGCATGGAGATTTGCATATAACGGAGACAGCATATGCAAATCAATTTCATGCAAATCCATTGTGGATATCCTAAAAACCTGACTGGCAAGAGGGTACTCCAGGATTGATTTGGGAAACATTGCTCTAAACCACAAGGAACTGAGGAAAGCCCAAGGGAGCTCTCTTTTGGCAAACCAAACCCTACTTGGTTTCTCTTGCAGAATTGTAATTGATATTATAGATTTGGCGTTGTATATGCAGTGTTTACATTGGCATAGTCATTGTACCTAGCGCCTACATACAGTATGAGGCCAGTGGATATTTTTCAACCACCTACTGAGCATAATAGTCAATTTCTCAGCACTGCTCGATATCACAGATAAAGGTATCTTGATAAATGCATCTATTCATCTCATCTGGCTGAGGTAGTCTCTCCAATCTCATGGGCTCTGCACAAAGATAAGTGGATGTTTTATTCACTTATCTTTAAGTAAATTTTCAGCCATGCTGTCCTTTTAGATGGTCTCTATAAAACTTCACCTTTTTCATTTATCAGCTTTAACATAAATTTCAGCTCGTATTCATACATCTGCTCATAGTAATTTATCTAAAGACCTCAGTGGCCGCCTCTCAAAAGACCAGAATCATTTCGTTTTGAGATTATTGTAACCAGCCTCCTCATCAGTCTTTATCAGCTATTTTAATCAATTTCGCAGGATTCCAAATTCTCTTTGCAGTTTGTATATGTTAGTTAAATTTAGATACTCATCCTAGAAAGTATAGATTGGGGCCTTTAAAACCCTGGTCTATATTACAAGCACCTAAGTTTTAAGTTAAATGCACACTAATTCCTAGAAGCTAGTTAATATTATAATGTACAATAAATTTTTTTCAAAATATAAATTTTTATTATAAACATATATCAACCTTCCACAATACCCACGTAAAACCACATAAATATCTTAAAGTAGTTACATCAATTTCAGTGTTATAAACAGGACTATCCCCCCCTGCTAACACCCCAAAGCTCAAATGTTCATAATAAAAAAATCCACTCCGTTGTTGTGCTTTGCAATCTTGTTACCGTCTTTGGCAAAAGTTCTCAATATCTGCCCTTCTTGATTTCACTTGCACAGTTTCCCGTTGTTAAACCTTCTACTATATTAAGAGATTAGTCCAGGGGGTTCTGGCAGGAGGGTCTGGGCATCCCTCCTGCCGGAGGATGTCTCGGGGGAGGAGGGGATGGGTTCCCTGCCACGGACGTTAAATTGATTGCAGCAGGGAGATTCCCTTGCCGCGATCAGCTCAGTGGCAACATGATTCTCTAACCGGCGCCTGTGACATGGATGCCGGTTAGAGAATCATGGTGGTTAGGCAGGCTTAGGCGTCTGTCCGTGAGGACAGACGTGATTCTATATAGGACGCTCGTGTGTGATTCTCAAAAGTCTCTTAGGCGGCTTCTGAGACCGGGCGTCCTATACAGAATCCAGCCTTAAGTGCACCAAAGAAGATAGGTGCCTACTGCCCAATTAGGGGTTTTTTTTCTTTCAATTATGGGCTTGTTAAAGCTCATAATTGATGTCAATTCACTAATTAAGTAGGGCGCTTTTTTTTAGGCACCTCCTTATCTATAATAATAAAATGCTAAGCGCGCATGCGCACTCTTATCGCGTGTTCCCTGATCCCTGATCTGTAGGTCAGTGGTCGGCAGGAGCGTGCATGTGTGACTCCTCCTCCTGAACCCCAGACACGCTGACCGCCTTCGGTCCCGCTGGCCTCTCAAGCAGCGGTGGTGGCAGGGATGGCGGAAGCGTTACCGAGGCAGCTGTCGGCTTCAGGTATGTGCGGTGGCTGTCAGCGCCTGCAGGCCGCCGTGGCTGTCGGTACCTGCAGGCCGTGGTGGCTTGAGGCGGCTGTGGCGGAGAGCAGACGCGAATGGAGGTAAGGGGTGTTGCTGGACAGGGGAAGAGGTGCTGATGGACAGGGGGGGAGCAGAAAAAGGAAGGGAGGCCTACTGCTGGACAGGGGGAGCAGGAAAGAGGTGCTGCTGAACAGGGGGGAGGTAAAACAAAGGGAGAAGGGCTGCTGCTGGATAAGGGGGAGCAGTGAAGGGGTGGTTGTCAGACACAGGGGAGGTAAAAGGAAGGGAGAATGGTCAGAGGGAGCAGGCAAGGGGTGGTGGTGGACAGCCGAGGAAAAAGAAAGACAGAAATACAGAAAGCGGCTAAGGAGAGAGAGAGAAATAAATAAAGACAGACACACACACATATAATCTAGCACCCGTTAATGTAACGGGCTATAAGACTAATTAGTTTATAATCAACAGAATAATCGGTACAGAAAAGCAGGTTTAAGTAAATAGCCTCAAAAGTGTTATTTTTTGAAAAGATTTAGCCAGATGCTCTAAGGTCCATGTTAAAATCTTCTGGGTCACCGTAGTATCGGTAAATTTGCTCAAAAACTGCGTGCAGACGAGGTTCATGGAGGTTCCCGGAAATCCCATCTGATCAGACGTTGGAGAAAGCGATTGACACGTGCAGAATAGTTCACAGAAAAAAAGGCATTAACGTGCACAGGCACCAGGAAATACTATGGGCTCCTTTTACGAAGCCGCTTTAGCGGCTTTATTACATGCAACTTTTTAGCACGCGCTAATCCCCGCGCTAGCTGAAAAACTACCACCTGCTCAAGAGGAGGCGGTAGCAGCGAGCGCGGCTGGCAAATTAGCACGCGCTATTACGCGTACAAGGAGCCCTATGTCATAGGCATGAATCATAGGCATGCACATGATAAGTGTCCATCGATCCCATTGGAGGGTGGGAGAGGAGGGGCGGAGACCTACCTACAAGCAAGCCATACAAATAGGAAAACACAAGATATGTATGATTTTTTTTCTACACTGTTTCGGCAGGACATGGTGCTCTTACCTTGTATTTTTGAATTTTTAACAAATGTGCATGAGATGCACCTTTGACACATGTGCATAAGGCATGCTTCTAATCCACATGTATCAATGCTACCAGCACTTCTATACATACCATTACATTTGGAACGATAAATGCCGGCACTTCATTATATGCATTATCAGGTCATCGTCCGGAGTGCTCATTTTAATACATTTCAAAACAATTCTCGGAGGCTGCTACATAGAGTGGAAAATACCGCAAATAGCCATCTTGTGCATTGGTAGCTGAAATACCCTCCAAAACGTCAGCAGTGACGAGTGGAGTACCTCAGGGCTCCGTCTTAGGGCCGATTCTATTCAATTTATTCATAGGAGATTTGACCCAAGGGCTTAGAGGAAAGGTATCACTGTTTGCCGACGACGCCAAACTATGCAACATAGTAGACAAAAGCAGTGTGCCTGACTTTATGACGCAGGACCTACGGCAGCTAGAACAGTGGTCATCAACTTGGCAGTTAGGCTTCAATGCTAAAAAATGTAAAGTAATGCACCTAGGCAAAAAAAATCCACACAGAACATACACACTAAATGGTGAAACCTTGTCCAGGACCACGGTGGAACGAGATTTAGGAGTGATCATTAGCAATGATATGAAGGCTGCCAATCATGTGGAGAAGGCTTCGTCCAAGGCAAGACAAATGATGGGCTGCATCTGTAGGGGTTTTGTCAGCAGAAAACCTGAAGTTATAATGCCACTGTACAGATCCATGGTGAGACCTCATCTCGAGTATTGTGTTCAATTCTGGAGACCACACTACCGGAAAGATGTGTTGAGAGTTGAGTCGGTTCAGCGAATGGCTACCAGGATGGTCTTGGGGCTCAGGGATCTCACGTATGAAGAAAGGTTAAAAAAACTGCGGATGTACTCACTGGAGGAGCGAAGAGAGAGGGGGGACATGATTGAGACCTTTAAATATATCACGGGGCGTATAGAGGTGAAAGATGATATCTTCAGTCATACAGGGTAACCAGAGGACACTCGCTGAAAATCAGGGGAGGGAAATTTCAAGGTGATGCTAGGAAGTACTTCTTCACCGAAAGGGTGGTTGATCATTGGAACGAGCTGCCTCAGCAGGTGATTGAGGCCAACAGCGTGTCAGATTTTAAGAGAAAATGGGATATTCATGTGGGTTCTATAGGGGAGTAAGAATCAGGGAGTGGGTCATTGGTATGGGCAGACTCGATGGGCTATGGCCCTTTTCTGCCGTCAATTTCTATGTTTCTATGTTTCTATACTTTAGCATTAAACTGGTTAGATCTGGTTTAGCATCGATCATTAAAGGCGCGGTAAGCTTAGAGCATATGGGCCTAAGTAAATTTGCAAGACGTAAGACCTACTACCCTTCTGGAATGCAAAAAAGCATAGACTGTGCTTATGTTTTCTTTATGCTTTTTGTTACAGATCATGATTATTTTTAGTGTTTTATACTATTATGTTTTACGTATTTTGTAAATTGCGCTATGCTTTTTTGGATTGCACAGTTCTACCGCATTAGTACATCAATAAATATGTATACTAGCAATATTTTTCTTTTTCAGATTGGTGCAGATATATGTGGATTTTTTGACAACGTCTCAGAAGAACTGTGCAGACGATGGATGCAAGTTGGCGCTTTTTATCCGTTTTCAAGAAACCACAATGCAGAGGGATATAACGTAAGGCTGAATGGACATGTTTGTAAACGTTTTAATAGTAGAGTGCAGTGCAGTGGAGGAGTAGCTCGCTGGTTAGTGCAGTGGCCTGAGAGCCTGGGGAACTAGGTTCAATTCCCACTGCAGCTTCTTTGTAAATCTGGGTGAGTCACTTTTCCCTCCATTACCCCAAGTACAAACTAAATACCTGTACATAGCATGTAAACTGCTTTGATTGTAACCAGAAAAAGTCAGTATATCAAGCCTCTTTACCTCCCCAAAGGCACTCTGACATCCCAGGTAAGGATGAGATGTCATTTGCAACAATATAGGAAATGATATTGAACTATCCCACGAAAAAACCAAAAAAACTCTGTGGAGTGACGATGTTCCTAAATGGACTTTATTTGAAAGTATCAAAGTTCCAAAGGTACACTAAAATCAACCACATAAAATAATTCCATCCACATAAAAGTAAATCATCCACATAAGAGCCTTAAAGGACCTAGTCCGCTAGGGATACAGGACCCAACACGGTCCGCGTTTCGACAAAAAGTCTTCTTCAGGGGTCCCTGGGGGGTCCTATAAAGGTGAGTACGTGGGAAACAATTGTGTGGTGAGCCGGAAGTAAGACACTGCTTGTGTTTGCAACATTCTAGAGCTCAGACTGTGATGTCATAATGCCTCATTCCACCAATGCCTAAGCTCCGTCCTCATCTGCGCAAGCTTCAAACACTTTAAAATCCTAAGTAGCAAAAAACAAAAGGAACTGACCCCAAAATATCCACAAAGAAGAAAATCCAGAGAAAACCAAAAAAAACTCTATGGAGTGACGATGTTCCTAAATGGACTTTATTTGAAAGGTACACTGAAATCATCCACATAAAAATAAATCATCCACATAAGAGCCTTAAAGGACCTAGTAGCATTTGCAATGGAAAAGAACTATCCCATGCCATTTACAAATGAGAAAACACATTTTCCTGCAAAGTTGGGAGCCAGTTTTTGCACATTGATAAGAGATACATGCACAATTTAATGAGGTAATAAGTGCTTGATTGATTGATTTAAATATTTATATCCAGCAATTCTATGTGACTTACAACAGAACATACATAGTAACAATAAGTAAACAATAAATTAATAATACAATATTTGATTGAAGTTTCATGCAGATATCCCCTATGTGCTATTCTATAACTTGGCACCTAACTTTTCCCATGCAGAACCCAAAAGGGAATGTGGCCATGGGAGTGGCATAGGAAGGTCTTTGGCATTCCACACCTCACTTTAAGCACTGGACTTATGCCTGTTTCTTCCAGTTAGGCATAAGTTTGGCATGATCTGCCCTTATTCTATAAAGATCCCAAATCCATATTAGTAGTCAGCGATATTATCCACAATTAAGTAGGGGAAGTAGACACATCAATCGTAGAAAAACCTTTACCTAATCTTCTTAAAAGACCTCAGGGGCTACCCTCAGATAGAAAACTCTAACGCAGAAAACTCTAACGATAGAAAACTCTAACGCAGCCTGATAAAAGGGGGCCTTAGATAGGTATGAATTGGCAATCATCATTCAAAAAAAGAACATAAGAAAACTATCCAAATCTCTCATATCAATTAATTCACCTTAATTTTTAGCCTCAAGATCCAGCGTACTTTGGAGAAGATTCACTGTTGGTGCAAACCTCCAGGCACTACTTGAACATTCGTTATATGCTACTGCCTTATCTCTACACTCTCTTCTACCGTGCTCACACCAGAGGCGACACAGTAGTGAGACCAGTAATGCATGAGTAAGTAGAAAAAAGAAAAGGAAAAGGAAATATAGAAACCTATATTATTATAAGTAATTGTGCTTGCTCAATATTTGCATAGATTTCTAGTGAATTGAAAGTGGGATTTCAGAAATTTATTTATTCAATTTTCTATACTGTTCTCATAATGGAAATCTGAACGGTTTACATGAATTTTTCCCTGTCTGTCCTGGTGGGTTTATAATCTATCTAATGCGCCTGGGGCAATGGGGGGATTAAGGCCCAAATTCTGTAACTAGCGTCTAATGTTGGGCACCTATTTCGGAGGCGCTCAACTAGATAGGCGCCTATCTAAATTGAATAACAAGCTCAAGTAAGCTTTTTAATCAGCACTAATTGAAACCTAGGTGCTTATCAAGAAAGAGCGATTCTATAACAAGGCGCCTCTAAAAATTATGCGGCTTTCAAAAAAAAAAAAGGTGCTATGCATGTTAGGCGTGGGCGTGGCTTCGTGTTAGGCGCCTTATTACAGAATCGCTGCTCTTAAGCGTGCTTAAGTGCTCGCATGGGCACCAAAGTTTTAGTTGTGGTTCGAGCTGGCCT
The DNA here is from genome assembly GCF_902459505.1 of Geotrypetes seraphini. Taxonomy (NCBI): domain Eukaryota; kingdom Metazoa; phylum Chordata; class Amphibia; order Gymnophiona; family Dermophiidae; genus Geotrypetes; species Geotrypetes seraphini. Next base: position 167,005,341 of record NC_047092.1, on the reverse strand, counting down.
GTTTATTGGGCGCTAAATCTTAACTCTGTAACTTTTAATCATTGTAAACCGCATAGAACTTCACGGTCCTGCGGTATATAAACTGTTATTATTATTATTAAAATAGGTGCCCATAGAGGTGCCGCTCAGCGCGATTTACTAAACAGCACCCAATTGTACTTGAATCGCTCTGAATGGTGCCTATATTGGCGCTTAACTTTTGAGCGCTTCTTATAGAATTTGCCCCTAAGTGACTTGCCCAGGGTCACAAGCAGCACTGTGGGTTTGAACTTGTCCAACTTTTGTTTTGAATCCCCAGAGGGTGTTTTCCCCTATAACAGCCTTCAGGAAGAGCGTTCCAGTTTTCCAACACTTTCTGGGTGAAGAAGAACTTCCTTACGTTTGTACGGAATCTATCCCCTTTCAACTTTAGAGAGTGCCCTCTCATTCTCCCTACCTTGGAGAGGGTGAACAACCTGTCTTTATCTACTTTGTCTTGAGTCCCTGGAGGGTGTTTTCCCCTATAACAGCCTCCGGAAGAGCGTTCCAGTTTTCCACCACTCTCTGGGTGAAGAAGAACTTCCTTACGTTTGTACGGAATCTATCCCCTTTCAACTTTAGAGAGTACCCTCTCGTTCTCTCTACCTTGGAGAGGGTGAACAGTCTGTCTTTATCTACTTTGACTTGAGTCCCTGGAGGGTGTTTTCCCCTATAACAGCTTCCGGAAGAGCGTTCCAGTTTTCCACCACTCTCTGGGTGAAGAAGAACTTCCTTACGTTTGTACGGAATCTATCCCCTTTCAACTTTAGAGAGTGCCCTCTCATTCTTCCTACCTTGGAGAAGGTGAAAATTGAGGAATCAGCGCGGTGGTGGCTGGACGCTGAAAAGATTGCGCCGCAACATTGCAAAAGGCAGCTGGCGGGGGGGGGTGGGGGTGAGGAATGTATACAGGGGGAGGGATGTATAGACTGCCCCTATGTGGTTTTAAAACTCATAGATAAGCCGCGGCTTGTAGCATGGGGCGGCTTATCTAAGAGTTTTAAAACATGTATAAGTATTTTTTGTGGCCTGTACACTGGGGTGGCCTATATGAGGGGAAATACGGTACATCATAAAAATAAAAGTAAAGGAGGGTATGGGGGAGGGGAAAAACAGCATGGCATGGGGGTCGCTTCATAGAATCGGTTCTTTATAAAACAATGCTGTAATTGAGGAGTGGTTACTATCTTGTAAAGTCCGAGCTGACAATATAACAATCTTTTTGAGCCAAACCTGTTCTTTCCAGTCCTGAGTGTATCCCCGGAAGAAGCCGACTCAAGTTTGGCGAAACAGGCACCGTTGGGATTGGACTGGTGAAACCATTTTTTGAGATAAGTTTAGTGGCTCTTTTTGTATAAGTCAGATGTTATTATTCAATATCCAGTGTGCATCTAATTACATATTATAACAATTACAGGAAGTTTTATGCGCTACACACAAGGATTTAATGTGGGTGCAGTAGGAGTTGCGATCAAAAAATCAAAAATGAAAGATTAGATATTAATATACACATATAAAAAGTGTTACAGGGTCAGTGATTGAAATCTGGAACTGATAAGCCTCAGACTTGAATCTTTAAGTATTCCATCAGTTTCTGAGCAGGTTTCCGAGATCCTTTTTCCTCTCCTATATTATTGAACACCTTTGTTTTGTCACTGGAAGTCATATTTCTACATGTTATAGCACTTGGAAGTGAAAATGGGTTCATAGACAACGGAAAGGCGCGCCCAGACAATTGAGCGCAGCGCGGAGGCGTGCGCCGCTCAGAATTACTGTTTTTAGGGGCTCCCACAGGGGGTTTTGTTGGGGAACCCCCACACTTTACTTAATAGACATCGCGCCGGCGTTGTGGGGGGGTGTGGGGGGTTGTAACCCTCCACATTTTACTGTAAACTTAACTTTTTCCCTAAAAACAGGGAAAAAGTGAAGTTTTCAGTAAAATGTGGGGGGTTACAACCAGTGCTCCCTCTAAGCGGGCGGGTGTTGTGAGCAAACTTTTTTTCGCTGTGAGCTAAAAATATCGGGCGCCAGCAAGTTATGAGCCAACTCGCCCGATTCTCCTCTCGCCGCCCTGCCTTCTGCCGTACGCCGTGCGCTGTGACGATAAACTTGTGCGCTGCGATGTAATATTTTGTGCGCCAGCGCACGCCAGCGCAGCTTAGCGGGAACACTGGTTACAACCCCCCACACCCCCCACAACGCCCCCACAACGCGGCGCGATGTCTATTAAGTAAAGTGTGGGGGGTTCCCCCCCACACACCCCCCCGTCAGAGCCCTAAAAACATTAATTTTGAGTGGGGCGCGTCTCCGCGCTGCGCTCAATTGTCTGGGCGCGCCTTTGTCCCGGCGCGCTTTTGACCTGACACCATGAAAATGCCTTCATAAAACTACTCTCTGTGTAAATTAACTTTCTTCCGCATGCCACATGCATAGTTGCTTGCCAATGGAATTTAAAAAATCAGGCTTTTTTTTTTTTGTTATTTTTTAGATAGCTCTCAGAATGTATTGTGGGTTTTTAAAAAAAAAATCTTTATTCATTTTCAAATATTAACAGTGCATTGCAAAAATTTTAAACATAAACTAATCAGGAAAAGCACTTTAAATATACAAACATTCTAAAAGCAATAAGAACATAAGAACATAAGCAGTGCCTCTGTCGGGTCAGACCACAGGTCCATCCTGCCCAGCAGTCCGCTCCCGCGGTGGCCCAAAAACAGGTCAAGACCTGTCTGAATCATCAGAAGGGGCTCCCCTGCCACCTTGGTTTCCCATTTAAGTCCTGCCTTCCTATCGAAGTCCTAGCCCTCCGGTCTACACATGCACGACCAGGTTGGGTTACTCATTTCCTGGTTAACTTCCTACACCCGTGTTACATCCCAGCTCCTCCCTCAGTATCCCACGATCCCTCTATCCCTCAGGAATCCATCCAATCCCTGTTTGAATCCTTGTACCGTATTCTGCCTGATCACTTCCTCCGGTAGCGCATTCCAAGTGTCCACGACCCTTTGGGTGAAAAAAAACTTCCTTGCATTTGTTTTGAACCTGTCTCCCTTCAGTTTCTCAGAATGTCCCCTCGTATTTGCTGTCCCCTTCAGTCTGAAGAATCTGTCCCTATCCACCCTCTCTATGCCCCTCATGATCTTGAAGGTCTCTATCATATCTCCCCTGAGTCTCCTTTTCTCCAGAGAGAAGAGCCCCAGCCTATCCAGCCTCTCGGCGTATGAGCAGTGTTCCAGCCCTTTTACCATTTTCGTTTTAATCATTTTCTCTCCCCTTCCTCCCATTCATCCACAAAAGTATAACCACATATAGAATTTCAATAAACTAAATACAAGAAATAATGATGCCTTCCTACCTCCCTCCCTCCCACCCTGGATGTGTGAGGAAAATAACTAAGATGAAGAGGTTTATGACAACTAATGTGATTCAACAAATGATGTCAACGGGCTCCACACCCTTCTAAATGCATTACTATAGCCCAAAAATTCAGCGTTCATTCTTTCATATTTGTAACTGCAACATAAGTTCGCCCACCAAAAAGTATAATTAAGTCTATCATAACTCTTCCAATTGCGTGTAATCATCTGCATTGCTATACCCGTCATTATTAAGAAAAGCCGGCTTTTATAACGATCCAAAGAAGGTTTAACATGTAGTAAAGTAGCACAAATTATGGCTTCATAAGTCAATGGTATCGATGACCCAAATACAACATTAATTTGGCCCCATATCGACTTCCAAAAATTAAGTATCAAAGGACAATAAAACAACAGATGATCCAAAGTCCCTATATCAAGATGACAATGCCAGCATCTATTAGATTTAGAACTGTCTAACTTTTGCAAACGAACTGGGGTCCCAAAAATCCCATGCAACAAGAAAAACCAAGTTTGTCTCATAGATGCTGTCGCTGTACAGGCATTTTTTAAACTTGAAAAGCTGAGATCCTGATGAGCTCTTGAACGGTCAGGATTGCTGATTTTCTTCTGCTGCCGAGAACTGAAGCAACACAGAGGTTTCCACTTTTCATATTAATCACTATGAATTCAATAATTGCTAGTTTTCATAACCCTCTACATCCCCAGTCCTGCAATTATTAATAATGCCATTGTTTCAATACCTGGGAAAAAGCTTTATTAGGCACATACTATATAGCGTACACATCCAATTTATTACATTAATTCAAAAACTTTCAATACCACTCGGGTCTCTTCAGAGAGCAGCTTTTTAACTATATCATAGATGAAAGCTGACAGTAGCTTAGAAGGACTTAAATGAATAGCAGCCAGATAAGAATGATTCCAAATTACCTGATTCAACTGATAATAATGAACAGGTAGAGAACAGGAATAAAAGTCATTGTTACGTGCATGTGTGCTAATATCAGAAGTCTAAGAAATTAAATTGAATAGTTAGGAAATGGAGGCCATATTTTACAAAAGCTGCAGTGAACACGGAGGCCAATTTAAAATACATTTATTTAAAACATTTATATTCCGTATATCCAGCGATTCTACGCGGATTACAAAATAACATGCATAATAAAATCACAGGGAAAAAAAAAACCATAACAAAGACAATAACCACATCAACACAACACATCACTGATTTCAGCGAGCTATGAAACCACCATTTGTCCCAGCAAAACGGCACAAAATGCCGATTCAGGGTTCAAAAGAGCGCAAAAACAGTACAGTCTTCAAACCGCTCTTAAACTGCAACTCACTGCTGGCCTGCCTCAAGTCCTGTGGCAACATGTTCCAACAGGCAGGCCCCTGTACAGAGAACATGGTTTTATGCATAGGCAGCGGAATGCTGCTTTGTTTGGGGGGGGCCCGGGTGCTCTGCCCTAGCACATGACCTCTAAACAGCTCCTGAGTCCCCTATCCACCTCCTCTCAGGGCTTTAATTAAATCTTCAGCAGCCTCAGCACAGTATCCACAATCAGGCCTGTTCCCGGAAGCAGAATGAAGGGTTCTGGGGCAGGCCTGCTGGCTGGCGCTGCACGGCGGATGCACAGTGGCTGTCCAAAGATTTAAGAAGGATGGGTGGGAGGAGGGCTGCCCCCCCCCACAAAAAAAAAAGCGACCGAGAATTTTTGGGTAGGCCATGGCCCCCGTGGCCTCCCTCGTTCTGACACCTGCGGTTTTACGGAACCCTGCCAACCATATTACACTCAAAGATGGCACATCCAACAGCAACTTGTCCATCGAACGAAGTTCTGCTTCGGCCGATATAAATGTAACAATGATCGCATGTAACAACGATACACGGTTAGGGTTGCCAGATTCCATGATTGTAAAATCCATACACCCTAGACCCGCCCCCCAGTCCCTAGACCCATCTCTGCCCCAGTCCTATCCAAGCTCCGCCCCCCAGGCAGGAGGCAATCCACGCATGCGCAGATTGCCTCCTGCCCGACACAATTGAGTAGAAGCTTTTCAAAACCCGGATAAAGTGCCCGGTTTTGAAAAGCCGTCCAGACCCCTGGACATGTCCTCAAAAGGAGGACATGTCCGGGGAAAATCCAGACATCTGGTAAACCTATACATGGATCTCTGTTTCTACAGAATGATGTGGAATTAAAAAACAAACAAACCATCTTTAGAGTGATAACATCCTTGTGTAAATGTCTAAAAATAACCCTCATAAGGTTGTGCAAACTTCCCATGGCCAACACGTATCTGCTGATGAAGGACATCCTAAGCCAGTGATCTCCAACCTTTTTCATGTTAAGGGCCGCAGTGTCAATATGACAAAGCTCCGAGGGTCACCCAAAGATGTGAAGTTTACACATACAACTAATTTTGTAAACCACCTTGGCCTGATTATTCAGAACTGGGCATTAAACCTAATATTGATTCTACAACACTTGAAGGACATATTTTAAAAGAACTCATTTTATTTTGGATTGTCAACGGTAACAAATTCCATAAATGAGACACCTGAGACTATTTGTAGGACAATCAAGCCATTGTGACATCACTGATGAGGTTGGCTCTTAGGCATTGGTGGAGTGAGGCATTATGACATCACAATCTCAGCTCTGCTTCCCAAAGTCTGAAACTCTTCACACTATTACTACTACTATGAATTATTTCTATGGCGCTACCAGATGCATGCAGCGCTTTACAGAGCCACAAAGAAGACAGTCCCTGCTCAAAAGAGCTTACAATCTAAATAGACAAAACAGACAAACAGGATGTCATGGATACAGTTAAGGGGAACGGTTAATCAACTGGCTGGGTTGGAGGGCAGAGGAGTAGGGTTAAGGATTGAAGGCTATGTCAAAAAGGTGGATTTTCAGTCTGCTCTTAAACAAGGGAAAGTGCTTGATGGACAAACTGTGGTAATTTATTCCAGGCATAGGGGGCAGCTAGATGAAAGGAACCAAGTCTGCAATTGGCAGTGGAGGAGAAGGGTAACGCTAAGAGCAGCTTATCTGAGGAATGGAGTTCTCTGGGAGGTGTATAAGGAGAGAGAAGAGAGGAGAGATATGGAGGGGCAGCAGAATGAACACACTTGTAGGTCAGCAATGAACTATATGTGATGGCGGATAAGGAGCCAGTGAAGTGATTTAAGGAGAGCGTAGCGAGTTTGGTAGAAGATGAGTCGCGCTGCAGAGTTTTGTCCAGATTGCAAGATACCAGAGTTGTGCTTTATTAAGTGTGCATTCAGTTCAATACTATGCGTTAAATCAATTTAGGACACGTTAAACTATAAATTAATGCTTGTTAAAACTTTTTTAAAAACTGTAATCATTTTTCATGAAGACACGTTTCCTGAAAACCAAGAAAGATTGCAAATGATAGGAAATGAACCCAGAATTTTCCCCCTTTGCACATAACCAGGAAAATATGCGATGCAAATAGATTTCTGCTGAAAATAGCATCCCTCCCTCCCTGCTCATCCTTCCCTGACTCAGCAATTCATTTAGAGTTTGGGGGATGCTGTCCTGATTTCTTTGTATTTTATCCAATTAATGTCAGCAATCCCTGTCTGAACATCACGTACCGTCCTGCCATAACTCAAAGTTTTTATACTGTATGTTACTGATTGTGTGTCATTTGTCTGACTAGATAAGATTATGAGCTCTAATGAGTAAGTTATATGTGTCTGTAAAGTACTACATACATCTTGTAGCACTATAGAAATGATGCTTTGGCTTACGGTTACCAGCCATCTGGATTTCCACGGACAGGTCTTCCTTTTGAGGACATGTCCGGAGGTCTGGATGGCTTTTCTGGGTTTTGAAAAGCTTCCAACAAATCGTCGTTCTGCCCGACGAGAGCAGGCAGCGGGGGGGTGGGGCTAGGGTGGGATGGGGGCAGGACTAGGGCATAATGGAGTGGGAATGGGTGGAACTGAGCAGGCCTGGGGGTAGGTCTAGGGGTCTGAATTTTCCGTTTGGAAAATCTGGTACCTCTACTTTGGCTACTAGTAGTAGTAGTAGTAGTAGTAATTATTAGTTACTAAGACCTATTGCCATATGCAGTGCTCCCCCGAGATTCACGCGAGTTCCGTTCCAGGAACCCCTGTGAATCTTAAAAACCCGCGAATACGGTTTTTCATGGGGGAGCCTTAAGTGAGCAGCGGGAGAAGACAGCAGGAGAGCAGCCGGAGTGCCGCGAGTGCAGGAAATCACTCGCAGTATGCTCCAACCGCCTCTTCCTGCATGAAGTCGGGCCTTATACAATCAGGAGCTGCGTGTCAAAGCAGCTCCTGATTGGATAAGGCCCGACTGATTGGATAAGGCCCGACATGCAGAAAGAGGCGGTCGGAGCGTACCACGAGTGATTTCCTGCATTCGCGGCGCTCCGGCTGCTCTCTCCTGCCTCTCCCACTGCCCTCTTCTTGGCGGTTCACGATTGGAAATTCCGCGAATGACCAGGATCGCGAACCGCCGACCACAAACAACCGGGGGAACACTGTATACTCAACTATAAGCTGAGATTTTTTTTTTACTCCCTCACCCCCTCCACAAACACACACACAAAAAAAGTCCCAACATTGGGATCTCAGTTTATATTTGAGTTGATACCAATTTCTTTCCTTCCTCTTCCCCCTGTGTTGATTGGCATTTCTCTTCTTACTGGTATCTCCTTGGCACTGCCACTGCAAAGTTACTGCAAGCTGCACATGCTGTTTTGAAGAAGGAGGGGGCCAGAAGGCCTTGAGCATACACAGATGATAAGGCCCCAGAATGGCCCCGCTTGCAGTCATATCAGTGTCAACAGCGACTGGCCAGAAGGAGGAACCAGTAAGAAGAGAAATGGCTGTCACCATAGTTGAGGGGAGGGAGAAGAGAGAAAAAAGTGCTGGTTACCATGGGGATAGGGGGAAGGGAAGAGAGAGGTCTAATCACTATGGCAGGGTGAGCAGGGAAGAGGGAGAGAAGTGGTCAACACAGGGGGTATCAGAGAGGGAGAGAAATGTTGATTATCATGGGGAAGTGGGGGGGGGGGGGCGGAGAGGTCAGAGAGGGAAAAAAATGCTGCAGATCACCATTCAGGGCCTACAGATGGGTCCAAGAGGGGGCTTCATCTGTTTGGGGGGAGGGAATTGTAGGGGAGATGGGAGGGACACAAGAAGTGAGGAAGTAGAAGTTCTTTCAGTTCGGGGGTGGCAGTGGAGGAGGAGGAGGAAGAAAGGGGCATCATGGGAAGGGAGGGAAGGGGAGAAATGCTGGACACTACAGGACATAGGGGAAGGGTAAGAATGCTGGACACCACATGAGATTGAAAAAGTCCTCTACTATCATGCTGGCTATCAATAATGTACTGATTTCAATTTAAAATTATTCTGATCGCTTTTAGACCATTACACGATCATACTCCAATCTTGTTATTTTTATATTTATTTAGGTTCTATTCAGATGAAGCAACATGGGGTGTGGATCGACAGTTCCTGTGGGGTCCTGGGCTTCTTATTACACCAGTGTTAGATCCAGTAAGTCTGATATAGTTTTACACCTTGCACCAAATTCACTATATGGCACTGAAAAATTGGCACCGATAAAAAAATGAATGCTAAGCGTTATTCCATAAACAGGACTCCCGTTTATAGAATGCCATCTAGCGCCAGGATCTGTGCCTAACTTCTGGGTATGAGGATTTATACCATCTGATCAGGCATATTCTTGGAATGCCCATGACTCATCCAGGCCTCTCACACGACCACGCCCCCTTTTCAGATCTGTGCACTAGAATTTACACATGTGCAGGGGTCAGAGCTACAATCGTAGCACTCTGAGGCTGTGGGTTCAAATCCCTCGCTGCTCCTTATGACCCTGGGCAAGTCACATACTATACAGAGTGGAAAATTTTCTAAAAGCCTGGAACATATCTTAGACAGGACCAATATTAAAAAAAAAAAAAATCCCCCAACGAAGTACAATAAAAAGGCAAAACATATGTAAGGTTCCCAGATTTTACATTTGTAAAATCCAGACCCAAAGACCCGGCCATCCGTGCTCCGTCATGCCCCAGTCCTGCCCCTAATCCCGCCCCCACTGCTTGCTCTGGTCGGACAATGCAATGGCATCACGTGGCATCCGCGTCTCTTGCTCGACACAATTTCGGGGGAAGCTTTCCAAAACCCGGACAAAGTGCCAGATTATGAAAAGCCGTCCAGACCCCGAGACATGTCCTCAAAAGGAGGACATTCCGGGGAAATCTGGTAACCCTAAACATATGTGACCCCCTTCCTGAAAAATTCCTCTGCTGTAAAAGCAGTGGTGGAGGATTTTTCAGGTGGTCGCTGAGTCTTAACTGTGGCTAGAGAGGAGTTGTGGGAGGTCCCTTTTTCCCAGGAGGGAGGGGGAAGGTTATAAAAGGGAAGGGAGGAGTATGATCCTGACTTTTTTGCTTGTTACTTTCTCCCACCAAAGCTCAAAACCGAGGGAGACTCTCAGAGCAATTTGGGAGGGAACTCACAAGTCTGTGTGAATAATGGAGACAAAAGAGAATAGAAAGTGACAGGAGAAAATCTGTTGATAGAACCAAATTGTCTGCTGTTACTGAAAAAGCTGTAAATAATGGCCTCCAAGTGAGAAAGGAAGGGATGGGGGAAAATCTTTTGATGGAACTGGAGTAACTGCCTTTCATTGATTAAATGTAAATAGCTCAAAGACTGTTCCTCAAATCAACTTTAAATAAAGTTCCAATTTGGTTCACTCATACCTTGGACTGAGCTGTCTTTTACATCAGAAAGAGATTAAGGCGTTCGAGTGAGACCCTGGAGTTGCTCATCCTCTGATTTACTGGATCTCTCCGGCCCCAGCCTATGCCTAAGCTCGAGTGTGATCTGTGAGTCCACAAGGGACTGAAAACAGCTGTGTGAGAGATTTTTGCAACTCAAACATTTATTTATTTATTAAAAATTGTATGCACTCCCTACGACTATGCGGTTTCCAAGTCACATACATAAAATCTTGTTTCCCTGTGATTTCCACATATAACGTAGACATGTCTGGACAACATCAAAGAAACATGATCACATTACAGAAGCCTATCTCCAATCGCACTGGCTTCTGATCCCAGCAAGAATACAATTTAAATTCTACTGTCTACTATTTAAGACTTTATACGGAGACAGCCCAAACTACCTGAACAACCGCCTCATCCACAACACCTCAACCAGACATAGGAAAACTCAAACCCCATTCTCATACCCCCCAATTAAGGAGGTCAAACGGAAAAAACTATATGATGGCCTCCTAGCCACTCAAGCAGCCAAACTAGACAACCAAATCGCCAATCTACTGATGGCATCCCTAGACTACAAAACTTTTAGAAAAGAAATAAAGACCATACTCTTCAAGAAAACTCTGAAAAAAGAAATAATACTGCAAGTCTCAAACTCCACCTCTCACTAAAGCCAACTACCCCAAACAAATAACCTTACCCATTTCTCACTCTTTTTGAAAATGATCAATTTTTTTTTTTTTTTTTTTGTAAGTTCTTGTTGTAATACATCTTGGATAATTCTTTTGTAATCCACCTTGAACTGCAAGGTAATGGCGGAATAGAAATCCCTAATGTAATGTAATGTAATCATAGACATCCCCCCAATATAAAATATCAAAAGTTCAAGGCAAAACCACATTCACATCAAATCAAATGATCGACTCTAAAGTAGATAGCCACACCAATTCACATTGGCATGCAAATCAATTCAGAAATACAGCATGCTTTAAATCATACGTTAATGACAGGGAAATCTCAAGAGGATATTGTGTATCAATTTTGTCTGTAAGTTTATCGGTCTAGCCCATTATATGTAAATTTTAAATAGTATGTCTAAATTTATGTTTATTTTTATTTTATTGTAATTCGCTTAGTAAATTTCGAATAAATGATTCATCAAATTATAATAAAACTTGATAAACTTGAAACTTGATGAAAGGAATAAGCAATAGCATAAGAAAGCATTGGCAAATAATTGCGTTATCAGCATTTTCTTAAAGGACATCCTCTCAATACAGAATCGTAAAATACTAGGCAGGGCATTCCATAATTCTACACCAGCCACAGATATCATTGATGCTCCGATCTTGACATGCATAATCGACATTCTTCCCTCCAAACTTGTATCTTGTATCTTTTTGTGAGCGCTATGGTCTGGTGCGTGACCCCCTCCCCCACCCCAACCCGAAGAGCTCTCCCGAGCCCTGTGCCATGCGGTGGAGGCGGGAAACTAGGACTACACGTACATAAAGTTCCTTTTACTTAGCTACGGTAAATTAAAGGGTGCAAAGATAGTACTGCTATTTATGGAGTCCCATTTGGCTGGCTAACATATGGGTTCTTTTACGGAGCTGCAATAAAAATTAGTGCCCATATGCGAGTCTTTCCCACGTTTGAAAGCCTTTTTTTAAAAAAATGTTATTTATTGTCTTTTATTTACATCAAAGGCAACTATGCAACCTGCTCCGTCGCCATCTTAGTTTTCTCTCCCGTAAGCCATTTTTACCGTGACCATAAACTCCCCAAGCTTCCAAGTGTATTTCAATCTTGATATCCCACCTATCATAAAATGTCTAAGCGGCTTATAATAAAAAAAAATATTAAAAAGTGTTAAAACAAAATTTGGCAGTGAAGAAAAAGGAGAATGAACTACAACTCGCCTCTCGATTTTCTATATTGAGCATTATGGCCATGTGCAAATGCTACAAGAAGAACCAAGGACAGAACTGACCTCCAAAGGTCACACGATAACAATAAACAACCAGTGGAAATGACTCAGATTCATAAATGTTTATTGGGATCTTCATAAACCCAACATGGGCCGTGTTTTGGCTACAGAGCCTTTATCAGGGGTCTTATCAAGAGCGTAGCTACCCAAATATGTAGAATTATAATTATGGTGATGAATGTCAAACAAAAGGATGCTTGCAGCGTTTACAAATGATATCTCATGAAATGAAATTTCCGGCATCGATCCCACTACCCAACCCACCCATTGCTCCACCCAACCCTGTCCATCACTCTGCCCCGCCACCCATTGCTCCGCCCCTAGCACAGCCAATTTGCATAGTAAGGGTCAACGGCACCCGGGGCGGTGTTGCCCCTCCCCCACTCTGTTTCCCACCTCCCTGCCGTAAGCATGCCCCTTCCCTTTCTTCATACCTTTTAAATTTCTCCGGAATGAGCAGCAATCCCACGTTGGTGTTGGCTCGCCCTTTGGCATCACTTCCTAGGCGTGGGTCCCAGGAAGTGACATCAGAGAGAGCGCCGATGCCAGTGCAGGCAGCAACCTCGTGCCAGGGAAATAAAAAAAAGGTACGGGGGAAGGCGAGGGGCAGAGAGGAGGAGGGGTACCAAGCCTTAGCAAGATGGCACCCAGGGAGAACCACCTCCCTGCCCGCCCCCCTTTACTACGCCACTGTCAGAGGCAAAAGTAGTTGACTCCCCATACCCTGGCATCAGGAAAAGCCTTCATAAAAGGTCACTTCCTGCTGCCTCAGAATTAGCAGCAGTAGGAAATGAACTTTTAAGAAGGCCTTTCCTGCTGCCAGGGCACGGAGAAGCAACTTAACAGGAGATTCTGGCTCATCAGCAGGAGAAGACCCGCTAAAGCAGGAGTCTCCCGCGGAAAGCTGAAGACTTGGCAGGTCTGGATTAAGTATTGCTGAATATCAGTAGTTGGTCCCTGCCTGGTTAAATTGTTTTGAATATTGACCCCCCTAAGTGTAACTTTAACAAGAATTTAGCTTTATTTATCCTATGATACTGTGATTTTTGGCATGGAAATGAGAGCAAAAAGTCAGATTTCTGCGAACAACAATAAATTGTTACTTATAATGACTGGGGTTGCCATTCAACAAATTACATATAATTGGAAGGATTGGAGGAGACTAAATTACAGTTTTTGGTGGAACTCTTTGTGCCATATCTATAAAATGGAAAGATTTATTGCAGTACAAAGAGGGTATTTCAAGAAATTTCAGGATGTGTGGAAACCATTAGCAAAATTTTGTACGGATTAGTTGAAAATGTTTTCCTTTAATGTATCAATTAATTTGGGTAGGGTGAGGGATATTTTATTAATATGTTTTTTATATGATTATGGAATATATGGTAGGGAGGGGTGGGAAGGGGAGGGGTAAAAATTTATGTACTGTACAAATGATAGAATGTAAAATGGTATATTTATTGTTAATGTGATTGAATATATATATACATTTAATGTAATTTTGAAAATGAATAAAGAATTTATAAAAAAAAAAAGAAAAATTTAGCTTTGATTAAAAAAAAAAAAAAGCTTTATAAATCTATTTTTCTATGGTTTCAGGGTACAACCACAGTGAGTGCCTATATGCCTGATGCAGTGTGGTATGAATATGAAACAGTAAGTGCAGTGTATTTGATTGCACCAATAAATTGTGCCATTTGAAGACAGCCTGGCGGGTTGAAAGAATGGTAGGGTTGATGTTGTTTAGGGGAAGAGTGCTGGTGCTGGGCTTGTAGGGGAAGATTTAAAGGGACGGAGTTTTCTTGGTGAAGGAGACTGGGGTAAGCTAGGTGAAGGGGGGGGCTTATGGTTTTGCCAAAGGTGAGGTTAAAAAAAGAGATTCTTTCATACAGCTAAATGTTTGCCTTTTGAAAATATTTTTGTATTTAATTTGTAATGGAGTAAACATCAGGATTTTTGTACCCTCCAAAAATAAATATCTCAATTTACAATTTATATATACAGAATATATATATATATATATAACAATCAGCTTATATACCGCAGGACCGTGAAGTTCTATGCGGTGTACAAAAAATAAATAAATACAGTGTTCCCCCGGTCATTCGTGGTCTGCGGTTCGTGGTCCCAGTCATTCGTGGTATTTTCTGACCACGAACCGCCGACAAGGAGAGGGCAACGGGAGAGGCAGGAGAGAGCAGTCGGAGCGCCGCGAGTGCAGGAAATCACTCGCGGTATGCTCCGACCGCCTCTTCCTGCACTAAGTCGGGCCTTATCTAATCAGGAGCTGCTTTGACACGCAGGTCCTGACTGGATAAGGCCCGACTTAGTGCAGGAAGAGGCGGTCAGAACATACCGCGAGTGATTTCCTGCACTTGCAGCGCTCCAGCTGCTCTCCTGCTTCCCTCTCCCGCTGCCCTCTTCAGGCTTCCCCATGAAAAACAGTATTCGTGGTTTTTCGAGATTCGCGGGGGTTCCTGGAACGGAATCCCCACGAATATCGGGGGAGTACTGTAATTGAATGTAATAAGAACATAAGAAAAGCCATCCAGACCCACGAACATGTCCTCGAAAAGGAGGACATGTCCGGGGAAATCCAGACATCTTTTAACCCTATATACTATAAATTATCTGCTTATAAAAAGATTTTGATGCATGCTCAGATCCTTTTAGAATGACTTTCACATAAAAAAACAAAATACGATAATTTATATATTTTTGTAAATCAGGGTAATAAATATACAAGAAAAACAAGGGTGGACATGAATCTTCCAGCGGATAAACTTGGACTTCATCTCAGAGGAGGCTACATTTATCCTACACAAAATCCAGCAAACACCACAGTATATAGGTAATAATGAACGCTACATTTATAGTTCAAATTAGACAGCAATCAGGGTTTAAGGGCTCCTTTTACAAAAGTGCGCTAGCGGATTTGGCGCACGCTAAAATGCCGTGTGCACTAGCCACTACCGCCTCCTTTTAAGCAGGCGGTAATTTTTCAGCTAGCGTGCGCTAAAAACGCTAGTGCACCTTTGTGAAAGGAGCCCTAAGTGTTGCATCAAAGCCAGAAATGACTATCAGAATTACAGCAATATATTATGTTGGTTTCAGTGTGGGCAAACTTGTCAGACCAGACTTGGACGATCAGAGTTCACTTTCCTCTGGTGTAAGATCTTCAAGTGGGATTTAGGTTTCTGTTTCTTTGGAAATGCAAAAAAATATATGTATAGTTCTAAAGTTTGCCTAACATTTCATAAACAGACATAAAAGAGTTCCGCAAAGAAATAAAAACATTACTGTTCAAAAAATATCTCCCATCACTCTAACCGCCACCCAATGACCTCCCAATCAACGACTTCGGAAATACCCACCTATATTATCTTTTTATCTGCGATCTAGAATGTACTGTAATTCTGCTACACTACACCCGATTCAACCGATCGAGTTAACATGTATTACCTCTGTTAAATGCATTATCTTCCGTTATATGTACTATCTTCTGTAACAAGTATTATCCTCTGTGAAATTGTAGTTCATATCTCACTACTGTTCCTGTAACTTACTTATCCTGAAATGTAACTCTACTGGAATATTCCAGATATTTCTATATTGTAATCCGCCTAGAACCGCAAGGCACAGGCGGAATAGAAATCCCTAATGTAATGTAATATTGGACCTACCTCTCTATATTTTTTTTGTGCTTTCATCCTTATTCTGTGCGACTGCCTTGAAAACCTGACCAGTAATTGGTTAAATTAGTTTGAGAAGAACAGTGTTAAAGCATGTTTAGACCCGCTCTTGGAGCAAACATTCAATGAAGCTACTAAGTCGTAGATTTAAAACAGACCGGAGAAAATATTTCTTCACACAACATGTAATTAAACTCTGGAATTCGTTGCCAGAGGGCGTGGTGAAATCAGTTAGCTTAGCGGAGTTTAAAAAAGGTTTGGATACTTCCCTAAAAGAGAAGTCCATAAGCCATTATTGTTTATGTTTATGCGTTTACTGACCTAAGTGGTTTACAATGTATCAAACTAAAATGAAATTAGGTACAGTACTTGAGAAAAACTACCCTATCTGTCCCGAAGGCTCACAATTTAGCTAAAGTACCTGATTAAAATAAAAATATGTAATACATTTCCAAGATCAAAAATCAAAGAAATAGAAAATAGAAATAATGAAAGAAGATAAAAAATAAAATAAAATAAAACAACTTTAAGAGATGGCTTTATTGAGATGCACTGCTTATGCCTAGGATAAGCAGAATAAAATCTGTTTTACTACTTGGGATCTTGCTAGGTACTTGGGACCTGGGTTGGCCACTGTTGGAAACAGGATACTGGGCTTGATGGACTTTCAGTCTGTCCCAGTATTTCAGCTCTTATGTTCTTATGTGAGCCAAGTATAGGGTAATCAAGCCATTGTGACATCACTGCTGAGTTTGGCTCTTAGGCATTGGTGGAATGAGGCATTATGACATCACAAACTCAGCTCTGGAATGTTGCTACTCTTTGGGTTTCTGCCAGGTACTTGGGACCTGGGTTGGCCGCTGTTGAAAACAGGATACTGGGCTTGATGGACCCTGCGGTCTGTCCCAGTATGGCAATTCTTAGGTAAACATCACATTACTGCAACCTTCAATGCACTGATAGAAACATAGAAACATAAAAAGATGACGGCAGAAAAGGGCCACAGCCCATCAAGTCTGCCCACTCTACTGACCCACCCCTTTAGGTCTGAGTGCTAATGACCTTAACTCGACCCTCGAAGGGACCCCCACGTGGATGTCCCATTTATTCTTAAAGTCGAGCACGTTGGTGGCCTCGACCACCTGCGCCGGAAGTCTGTTCCAGCGATCTACCACCCTTTCTGTGAAAAAATACTTCCTGGTGTCACCATTAAATTTCCCTCCTCTGAGTTTGAGCGGGTGCCCCCTTGTGACCGAGAGTCCCTTGGGAAAGAATATGTCGTTTTCCACTTCGACACGACCTGTGATGTACTTAAATGTCTCAATCATGTCACCCCTTTCCCTGCGCTAATTCACACCCAATGGAGTGGAGAAGTAGCTTAATGCATAATGTAGAGGACTGAGAACCTGGGGAACTTGGTTCGATTTCCACTGCAGCGCCTTGTAAGTCACTTAACCCTCTGTTGCTACAGGTACAAAAGAGTATAGATTGCGAGCCCACGAAGGAGAGAGAAAGTACCCGCTCACAATAAATGCAAATTGCTTTAGCCCTTTAACCTGGACCCTTTCCATCCTCCAATCCCTTGAAGCTCTCTTGGCATTTGTATCACCAAAAAAAGGCCGTCCTTCCTGCCCCCATCAACGGGGGCACTAATTTGAATGGAGTATGCAGGGGAGAGAATCTTGACAATGGAAGGGGGATTTAACTTGCCTTTTTGGGATTGATGTAGATACTAAAGAGGCATTAATTTTGGTGTGCATGGGTGGGGGGGGGGCCCACTGTCCCTAATTGCTCCCGCATTAGCCCCCAGAGGTTAATGCAAACACGAGACCAGAAAGGTACAGCTCTTCTTTTTCCATTACTAGCAGATTAATGCAAACTGTATTGCTTAAAATTGTTTATGACTCATTTAAAATGTTAATGCCTTACTTTGCATGAATTTGCATGCAACATTTGATTAATATTTTATTACATCAGTCCATGGCAATATTAACTTCTATTCATGCTCATTGACATGGGGTTTACTTTCATTAACATTGCATTAGTCTTACTGTACTTTTGAGTACAATTGCTTCAAATTTGTGTGAGTTCAATGTTGGCCATATTTTACCTTAGATATGAAATAAAAGGGAACTGTTGATATCATCATCTGAACAGTCTATAATATTGATTTTAAGTAAGACACGTTCAGATTAAATTGAATATAAATTTTCCTTCCCTTTTACAAAACCGCGTATTTTAGCGCTGAACAGTGCACTGAATGCTCTGGGAGCAGCGCAGTGTTCAGCGTGCCAGTGAGTGCTAAAAACCACTTTCAAGGTTTTGTAAAAGGAGGGGTGGGGGGTGGGGGGAGAGTGATTTCTTACACATAATAAATAGTTTATATTTTTTGACAGCCGTAAAAATCCCATGGGTCTGATCATTGCCCTGGATGACCATCAGAAAGCAAAAGGAGAATTATTCTGGGACGATGGCGAATCCAGAAGTAGGAATTTTTCAACTTGATGAAAAAAAAATGCAATTCCTAAATAATAAGAACAAAGCTTTGTTGAAAAATTACACCATTCACGCTTATTTTATTGGATTTTGACCAATGATATGGACTTGTAAAGGCAAAAAGACCTGATTAGTTTGTTTGTAACGTATAAACAATGACATAAATCTCATTGGAAACTTGAGGAACACTTGAAATTATAACTTTTCATACAACAGTTTGCCAGTATACTCCTTGATTCCAAATGTGACACATTAAGCTTCATAACAGAAACGCAAACGCTCTGTTTCTTCTTGTCAAAATTCTACGGTTTTAGAACACTGGTTCCCAAACCTGTCATGGAAGATCCCGAGGGAGTCATGTTTTAAGGATTTCAACAATTAATGTACATCAGATATATTTGCTTGTGACAGAGACAGTCTATTCAAATCTCTCATGCATATGTATTATACTAAAATCTTGACTGGCCGGGGGCGTCTCAGGACAAAATGAAGAAGACTTGGTTTTTCTACATTTTGAACACCTCATGGGACAATTGGTTCTATCATAACCATGTTTTGCCTTTAGGATAGATTTCATAAATGGTGCCCACGTTAGGCGCCGTAAAGCACCCTAATCATGGACACCTAGCTAAATTTGCACGCAACTCAAATTGCTTTAATTGATTATGCCACTGAAGTTAAGTGAAAACATATTATTCAATTAAGAGTTAAGAGTTCCACGTGGAACTTAAAGTGGTGCCTAGCAATGCCTATGTCCAGGCACCTTCTGACGCCTATTAGAAACATGACGGCAGATAAAAGACAAATGACCCATCTAGTTTGCCCATCTGCAGTAACCATTATCTCCTCCTCTCCCTATTGGCTAAGGCTCTTAACATTTGCATCTCCTCTTCCTATAGGCTAAGGCTCTGTGCACCTGCATTATGAGGTCATAGAGCTGCCCATCCGCAGTAACCATTATCTCTTCCTTTCTCTGAGAGATCCCACGTGCCTATCCCAGGCCCTCTTGAATTCAGGCATGGTCTCTATCTCCACCACTTCTTCCGGGAGACTGTTCCACGCATCTACCACCCTTTCTGTAAAAAAGTATTTCTTCTGATTACTCCGGAGCCTCTTAACTTCAGCCTAGGCCCTTTCATTCCAGTGCTTCCTTTCAATTGAAAGAGACTCGACTCATGCGGTGGTTAGGGGCAGAGAATAGGCATGGTTGACTTAGGTTTCAATAGACATTCGAGTTAGGTAAAACCTGGCTTAATATACTGGCATCTACCTCTAGGATGCCTAGAGACACCAAAGCATGTTTAGGTACTGCTAGGCATGATTCTATAAGTGGCACCAAGCGGATGATTGACAATCACTCCTACCAGCATCCTCAATGTAAGCGTGCTTAAGGGCCATTTATAGAGCCCTAGGGTACACATATTTAGATCCTTGTCTTAACTCACATGGAGTTTGGTGCAGATCCTACATTACATAGCTTTTCTTTGGGCCATCTCCAGTTTGTCTCTATCTTTCTGGAGGTGCATCCTCCAGATCTAAATATAATACATTAGGTAGGGGGTCTCACCAACCATCTAATAATTTATCCTTGGTTCTAAGGGACGGATTCTGTAACCAGCGCCCTAGTTAGCAGCCACCTTAAAAGTGGCTGCCGATTGCCTGTCAATCATTCAAGGGTACCGGTTACAGAATTGTGCCTATTTAGTCAAGATAGGTGGCTGAAACGTAGGCCTAGAAAATCCTGGCCTACATTTCAGCCACTTATCTTTGCCACTAGACCGCAGCGGCCAATCGCAGCAGAGGCAATCCCCCCTTCCCCATCAGCTGAGCAGCAGGATCTCCCTAAAACTGACATTCTGTAACTGGCACCCATGTTGGATTGCCTGTCAATCATTTGAGGGCGCCGGATACAGAATCTTGGCTTTGGGGAGTCCCACCACTCAGCTGATGGGGGAGAGTGCATTCCCCTGCCACGATCAGGTAAGCCAATTATCACAGACAGAGACCCCCCACATTCCCTCCTGCAAGAACCCCCAAAACAACCCTTGGCAGGAGGGATGCCCACTCCCTCCTGCCGGCACCCCCAAACGCATGACCCTATGAACACCTCCCCCAGAAAACCACCCGAGCCCCTGTACCTTTATCTGCAAGTCCAGGTGGAAGGATGCCTACTCCCTTCAGCTGGCAGGCCCACCTCTTCAAAATTGCAGGCCTTCCCCCTTCCTGGTGCATCCTGGTATGACCCAGGCACCTAAGGCAGGGGCTTTAGGCACCTGGGACAACTGGAGCCTTAGGCCTCCTTCCCAGTGCATTCTGTTCTGTGGCCTAAAGTGGCCGGGAGACTATTCTGCGGCTTAAAGTGGCTACCTAGCTGTGATTCCAGCAGCTATTTCAGCCGCCTTTTATTTAGGCATCAGTAGGCACTTCAACACTGCTGTTTCTGATTGCATTTTTCTATTACTTAGGCCAGGGGTGTCCAACCTGTGGCCCCCTGAAGTATTTTGTGCGGCCCCAGTTGAGGGCAATGTAGTGTTTTCCTCTGCTGCTCCTGGGTGTGTACCGTCTTGCTAGCTCCCTCCTCTGTCTTGCTGCAGCATTTGCCAGTTTTTGCGGCCCCAGAAATTTTTTTTCAGCCAATGCTGCCCAGGGAAGCCAAAAGGTTGGACACCCCTGACTTAGGCATTAGCAGGGTGCCTACCAACGCCTAAGTTTAGGCATTAGTTAAAGAATTTCCCCCTAAATGTCATCTTTAATCACTGAGAGGATAGTTCCTTTTTAGGAGATATATACTCTATATACTTGTTTACAAGTCAATCTCGTGTACAAGTTAAGAGGTGTGTAAGAAGTAAAAAATTGCTGTGAGCAGTGTATAAGTTGAGGCTGGGTCCAAAATTGCTTCATCACCCTCCCTCTCCTACATCTCCCAGTCTAATATTGTTCTCTCTCTCTTTCCCTTCTCTCCAACATCTTTCCTGACTTTCCAAAACTCACCCCTTCTTCCCATAGCCCACAGCTTCACAGATTTTAACAGGGTAAGAACAGATAGCCATAAGGAAACTGCTAAATCATTAGATTTCAGTTCTCCAACTGCATTGTTTCCAACGGGATGCAGTGCTTCAATATTATTTTTTTAATCTCTAGAGACTGGCAGGTTACCTGGAATCATGTAAATCTTGTCCTGGACCTCGCTATTGAAAATGTGATAGTGAAACAGCGTCACCCACTGGCAGGACTATTGGTGGAGGCCTCCTGCTCAGCTTAGAACAGGGGTGTCAATGTCCCTCCACGAGGGCCGCAATCCAGTCGGGTTTTCAGGATTTCCCCAATGAATATGCATGAGATCTATTTGCATGTACTGCTTTCATTGTATGCTAATAGAACTCATGCATATTCATGGGTGAAATCCTGAAAACCCGACTGGATTGCGGCCCTCGAGGAGGGACTTCGACACCCCTGGCTTAGAGGGAACAACGCTGTCACTCATAAGTCTCTTACTAAAGCAAAATGTATTTTCAGAAGTCACTTACCCTTTCTATCCAAGGATAAATGTGTTATTGAGAAATCAGTATTTCTTAGTACCCACACACACTCTCCTGTTTGTCTTTCATTTTTAAAAAAATAATCTGAAATTAACCCACCACTCTTTGAACACTGTCTCAGATAAGCTTCCTCTTTGAACCTACTGCTTGAGCCATCAGCCAATCAATTGGCTTCTGGCTGTAGCTTTCTCCAGGTCACCTGATAATTGTCACTTCACTGCAGGCATACCCTCCTCTCACTTTGCATGCTTAGAATGTTTATGTGTATTGGTATTTATAGACCACTATTAAATACGTCATCCTAGTGGTTTACATAGTACGAAACAAAAAAGAAAAGAAGTCCATAATCAATGGGGAAGTAAAATACAAAGAAAATAATAATAATTTACAAAGTATATTCTAATTAAAATAGAAAATAACTAAGAGCTCCTTTTACTAAGGTGCGCTATGCGTTTTAGCACGCGCTAACCACATGCGAAATGCTAACGCGTGCGTGTTAATCTACGGACACGTTAACACGCACGTATATTTAGCGTGCGGTACAACGCATAGTCCACCTTAGTAAAACAGGGGAGTAACTTTCAACCCAAAAGAATATTTCCGTGTTTTAAACAATCACTACCTTTTAATTATTATTCCCCCGTCTCACGTGCACACCTCATCCAAACCTCTTCTCTTTAATTTAAACACTGGATTAAGCGTGCTGCCCACACCAGATTCATATATAGCACTGGATTATCAGCTCAAACTACTTCAGCCCAACTGGGGGGTCTGTTCATTGTATTTCCATGAAGCTAGCAATAGCGAGAGTGCCATGACACTGATGAGAATGGCCCGTCGACAAGATAGATAGCTCCAGTTTATTGATTAGATTTTGAAGTCAAAATTTCTTGACTTCTTAGACAAGTATATACGGTAGTTGTTGGAATGTATGATTAAAAAAAAAAAATCAAAGATTAAGTGCATAGATCACATGCATATACTAGATAGTGGGAAAAGCCCAAAAAACTTCACACACATGTATACAAATGCTAACAGAAAAATAACCTTTTACATTTAACTGTTGGCATTTTGATTTGAAGAATGGTTTGGTTTAGAATTAAGGGCTCCTTTTACAAAGCCGCGCTAGGGCCTTAAAGGGCGGAATAACGCGCGCTAAATTTCCGTGCGCGCTAGCCGCTACCGCCTCCTTTTGAGCAGGCGGTAGATTTTCGGCTAGCGTGTGCTATAGCGCGCGCTAATCCGGTGCGTGCGCTAAAACCGCTAGCGTGGCTTTGTAAAAGGAGCCCTAAATGTTTCTCATAAAATCGGTCTATAGCGTTTTGAACAAAGCATTTATGCACGATAGTGTTTCTTCTAATATTGGCGCCTTTTGTGTGTTAGTAATTTCTTTGTTTATAGACAAATTATGCATTCAACTGCTGTGTTTCGACATGCTGATATTTTTTTTCATATCGTCATTATTCTAGGTTCAATATCCTCTGGAAATTACATTTTTTATGAGTTTTCTGTTGAATCGGTAAGTAGAAAGTGATGCATGGGTTTCAACATTTCACCAAGAATTTATACAATATATCCCCCTTCTTTTACAAAACTGTGCATCAAGTTTTTAGCACCGTCCAGTGTGGTGAATGCTCTGGGCTGTTTTGATGCTCACAGGAACTTTATCGGATAGAAAACAGAGGATTAGGTTAAATGGTCATTTTTCTCAATGGAGGACAGTAAACAGTGGAGTGCCTCAGGGGTCTGTACTGGGACCGATGCTATATAACTTATTTATAAATGATCTGGAAATTGGACGAATGATATGATTAAATTTGCAGATGATACTAAACTATTCAAAGTTGTTAAAACGCAAGCGGATTGTGAAAAATTGCAGGCGGACCTTATGACATCGGAAGACTGGGCGTCCAAGTGGCAGATGAAATTTAATGTGGACAAATGCAAAGTGATGCACATTGGGAAGAATAAACCGAATCACAGATGTTAGGGTCTACCTTAGGGGTTAGCACCCAAGAAAAGAATCTGGGTGCATTGTAGAAAATACAATAAAATGTTCCTTACCCAATGTGCGGCAGTGATCAAAAAAGCAAACAGGATGCAAGGAATTATTAAAAAAGGGATGGCTAACAAGACTAAGAATGTTATAATGCCCCTGTATCGTTCCATGGTGCGACATCACTTGGAATATTGTGTTCAATTCGGGTCTCCTTATCTCAAAAAAGATATAGTGGTGCTAGAAAAGGTTCAAAGAAGAGTGACCAAGATGATAAAGGGGATGGAACTCCTTTCATATGTGGAAAGACTAAAAAGGTTAGGGCTCTTTAGCTTGGAAAAGAGACAGCTGAGGGGAGATATTATTGAAGTCTACAAAATCTTGAGTGGAGTAGAACGGGTTCAAGTGGATTGATTTTTCACTCCGTCAAAAATTATAAAGACTAGGGGAATTTTTTTCACTCAGAGAATAGTTAAGCTCTGGAACGCATTGCCAGAGGTTGTGGTAAGAGCGGATAGCATAACTGGTTTTAAGCAAAGTTTGGACAATTTCCTGGAGGAAAAAATCCAGAGTCTGTTATTGAGAATGACATGGGGGAAGCCACTGTTTGCTCTGGATTGGTAGCATGGAATGTTGCTACTCTTTGAGGATTCCGCATGGAATGTTGCTACTATGTGGGGCTCCGGAATCTTGCTTACCCTGAGATAATGGAATGTTGTTACTCTCTGGGTTTTGGCCAGGTACTAAGAACCTGGATTGGCCACCATGAGAACGGGCTACTGGGCTTGATGGACCATTGGTCTGACAGTAAGGCTATTCTTATGTTCTTATGACTATCGGAGCCGTGCAGAGCATTCAGCATATCGGTCAGGGCTTAAAACCTCTTATGCGTTTTTTGGGTTTTTTTTTTTTAAAGGGGGGTAATTAGCACATAATTAAGAAATAGGAAGACAAAGGGATAGATTTTCTCAAAATTAATACCATATCAGTGCCTGCTAATAAACTTTAAAATTTATTTATTTTTTTTTAACCACATTTCCCATTTTATGTAATGGGTCTATTTACTAGGGTTGGGCTGTCAAATAAAATGATCATAGAAATGTGAACAACGTGTGTGGAAAGAAACCTTGAAATTTTGTGTGTGTGTGTGTGTGTGTCGGGGGGTTCACGTGTTCACTCTTTTCCCAATAATGCACCCATTCAAACCATTGCACATATGTAAACTCTCACACGTGAGCAAGTAATTGAACATTTAGCAAAATGCCCAGGGCACCATTCAGAGATGTTTGGAGCTAGACCTATTTTAAAAATGAATTAAGGCAAAAAGAGGTGACCAAAACGATCAGATGACCACTGGAGTTATTAAGGCATGTCTCTCCTTACTCCCCCAGTGGTCACTGTCACACTCTTCCCCCCCCCCACACGCACACAGTGCATTCCAGCCTGTATTACAGTTTCAGATGGCCACACAGACACATTTTAGCACGGCAGAGGGGTACTCTAGGGCAGTGGTTCCCAACCCTGTCCTGGAGGAACACCAGGCCAATTGGGTTTTCAGGCTAGCCCTAATGAATATGCATGAAGCAAATTTGCATGCCTATCACTTCCATCATATGCAAATCTCTCTCATGCATATTCATTAGGGCTAGCCTGAAAACCCGATTGGCCTGGTGTTCCTCCAGGACAGGGTTGGGAATCACTGCTCTAAGGGGTACTGCAGTGAACGTCTCGTTAAAAAGTCTCAGGTATACAAGTCATCATAACCTGCTTATATTGTACAGTGAGCCCTCCAAATCCCACCCCAAACATACTGTACTTACATAACGATGAAACCAGCAGGCATAAGGCTATTGTGGTATTCCAAGGGGTATAGTAAGTGTCTCTTTTACAAATGTGCGCTAAGCGTTTTAGCACAGATTTAGCTTGCGCTAAATCAACACGGGCGCTAGCTACTAACGCGTCCATAGGATAACATGCACGTGTTAGCATTTAGCGCATATTTAGTGCACGCTAAAAAGCTCAGCGCACCTTTGTAAAAGAGGGGGGGGTAAGTTTTGGGCTGGTTTTAGAGGGCTCACAATACAATACACTTCTCCCTCATCATTCGCGGGGGATACGGGCAGAGCTGGACCGCGAATGCCAAAAAAATGCGATTATCCGGCTCTGACCCACCCCCACCTCCCTGCCGCCTTCCCGGCCTTACCTGGTGGTCTAGAGGGCTTTCGGGGCAGGAGCGATCTTCCTACGCTCCTGCCCCGTGCAGATCGCCATCAGGAAATGGCTGTAAGGAGTTCCCGACGTAGTCTTGAGACTACGGGAACTCCCAGCAACCATTTCCTCATGGCGATCTGCACGGGGCAGGAGTGTAGGAAGATCGCTCCTGCCCCGAAAGCCCTCTAGACCACCAGCTAAGGCCGGGAAGGCGGCAGGGAGGAAAAAAGATGGATTTTTTTTTACATTGAGACTATTTTTTTAATTTTCCCCCTCCCCAGAAAAAAATTGCGATTATATGAAACCGCGAGTGCAGGAACCGCGAATGGGGAGGGGGAAGTGTATAAGCAGGTGATGGTGAGATGTGTACTTGGGAGTTTTTAATGTGACATTCACTGCAGTACTCCCCAGCCTGTCCCTCCTCTTTGCTGAAATGTGTCTGTGTGGCCAGTTTGTACGTCTCAATAGCTTGTTTGTGTGTGTTTTTCTTTTGGGCAGCTTTGTTTTTGAAAATGGTCCTAAAAGATAGACATACTGAGCTGATCAACATCTAGAAAATGGCAATTTTCAAAAAAAAACTCAGACATTATTTTCTGATTTGAAAATGGTCATTTTCTCTGTAGGATTTTTTGATAGTGTTTCCCAAAATGTCCAAACACAGACTTATACATCCTATAAAAAAATGCCCCCCCCCATGAGGTTTAAGGTTATGATTATTTCAGCCTAAAGGCCTGATTTATATAGGCTTTCTTTCAACCTCTTCCCCCCCCCCCAATTCTGTTCCTAAGAGAAAAACAAAACAAAACATTTTTCTAAATCAGGTCCTACATTTTAATAAAACACACATATGCATGCAATACATACATAAGTCAATATGTGAATTTGTTTAAATACTGTAAAATCAACAAAAAAGCTTAAGCTGCAATTAATTAAAGACTAATTTGTCAATAATAATAATAATAATAATAACTTTATTCTTGTATACCGCATTACCATGGAAGTTCTATGCAGTTTACAGATGAAGAGACTGTACATTTACAGCGAAGTTACATTTTCGGCAATGCTACGTTTACATTTTTGGCGATGTTACATTTACGGTGAAGTTATGTTGCAGCTAGGTTACATTTGTTACATTTACTGTAAGTTACATAGAGCGGTGTTACATACAGCAGAGTTACCTTCGGCGTAGATACATACTTCGGTGTTCGATAAGGCAGAGCAGAGGCATTTAGTATGGGGAATAACGAAGACAGGGTAATTAGTTGGATAGAGTGATCCATTTTGTTAAGCCATTTAGTGGCTGACAAGATTGGAGGAGTCGGAGAGTCTGGAGGGAAATCGAGGTCAGAGGAGGAGGTCAAGGAAGAGGTGGGGAGAAGTTAGAGGAATTTGTCAAACAGGTAGGTTTTGATTGACTTCCTGAACATTTGGTAGGGGGGGGAATTGGAGGGTGTCAGGTCAAAAGCGCGCCGGGACAAAGGCGCGCGCAGACAATTGAGCGCAGCGCGGAGGTGCGCGCCAAAGAAAATTACTGTTTTTAGGGGTTCTGACAGGGGGGCGTGGGGGGGAACCCCTCCCACTTTACTTAATACAGATCGCACCGCGTTGTGGGGGCGTTGTGGGGGGCTTGGGGGGTTGTAACCCCCCACATTTTACTGAAAACTTCACTTTTTCCCTGTTTTTAGGGAAAAAGTTAAGTTTCCAGTAAAATGTGGGGGGTTATAACCCCCCAAACCCCCCACAACGCCGCCGCGATCTGTATTAAGTAAAGTGGGGGGGTGGCTCCCCAACAAAAACCCCCATCGGAGCCCCTAAAAACAGTAATTTTCTTTGGCGCGCGCCTCCGTCTTGCACTCAGTTGTCGGCGCGCCCTTTGTCTTCCGCGATTATGTTTATGAATCGAATTGGAGATGAAGGCTATGAGGCATTTATGACATCCATATTATTATGACTGGCGTGGCCATGCAATTAATAACTAGGAATTGGAAATATTGGGACAGGTTGAATTTTTCTTTTTGGTGGGAAACACTGCGTTAATACTATAGATATGAAAGGATGATAGCGGAATAATCTGGAAATAGTAAAAGGTTCAGAGAGATTAGGAATCCTTTGCAGGTATTTGTCAAGCAATAGAAAGATTAAATCCTTGGTTTTATTTAGATTTTTACACACATCCAGGTAGGGAGGGAGGGAGGGAAAGGGAGAAAGGGAGGGGGGAAGGATGGGGTAATCTGTTTCAGATGTTTGCATGAATTTAAGGGCTCCTTTTACGAAGGTGCGCTAACGTTTTTAGCGCATGCGCACGTTAGCTGCAAAAATACCGCCTGCTTAAAAGGAGGCGGTAGCGGCTAGCGCATGTGGCATTTTAGCGCATGCTAAGTGCACGCTAAAACCACTAGCGCACTTTTGTAAAAGGAGCCCTACGTGTTGTTATTTGTTATTATTGTGTGTATAATTGTTGCACTTTTTATAAGTTTTGAAAATCAATAAAGATTTATAAAAAAAAAAAAAAAGAATGCATTGACAACTTAAAAGACAGGATTATTTTTAGACATACTGTTGCTCCTTTTGGATTTTCCTATTATATGTAGCTACAAAAACGTAGTCTATTTTTTTTTTTTAAGTGACCAATTCTACTATCTCTCCACTCTCTTAATTTTCCCGTATATCTTCTATTGTGTCTGTTTATTACATTTTGCTCTCAGTCTATCTCCTTGACTAATCATATCCTACATTAATACAGTGATATTCAAAGTTTACCCATTCATCTTGCAGAACCAGCTGCATATGAATGCCACAAATGCAAAATACAATGACCCAAACAACTTGGTGTTTGAAAATATTAAGATTCTAGGACTGCTTGAAAGTCCCTCCAGTGTAGTTGTGAAGAAAAACAACACTATAGAAACATCAGCACATCAATTCATCTACGATGCAGCTCTAAAGGTAATCCTTTACTGAATCTTTTCTATCAACTACTTTGCAAGGATTTGATTTAAAAGAAATGTGTACTGAGTGCTCTCTTGTGCACCTTGTACTTTTTCTCAGTTGCATCGATAGTTATGCTATTAAATGGAGTCTTGGCTATCTGAGATGCATATTAACAGCCACAGAAAACTTTCAGCATTGCTACAAATATGTATTTCATTTTTTGCATTTCAATATTGATCTTCTAACCCCCTCTTTTATTTTGGAATAAAAGAGTCTACTGTACTGCTTCTGCTTCAATGAGACAAACACTTTATTTTTTATTATGCAGAATATTTTAGACTCCGGTGAGATTACAAAAATTAGATAGTACACACTCCAACAGATGTTGGTACTGTCAAATTGAAGCAGGTACTTTAGATCATCTTTTGTTTCATTGTTCTTTTATAAAGGTTTTTTTAGGTCTATTTGGAGCAAAATTATGCTCATTCTTGAAGTGACTTTACCATTGTCTTACGATACGGTTATCTTCGGCACTTCTTTGTCTAAAAATCCGCTTGGAGCAGATAAAGATAAACTCTTACTAATTATGACCGGAATTGCAATACAGATGATAATGAGAAATTGGAAACATTGGGACTGTTGGAATTTTTCATTCTGGTGGGAAACTGTATGTCAGTATTATAGGTTTGAAAGAGAGATGTTAGAAAAATCTGGGGAGTTTTGAAAATTGAAAGAAACACAGGGTCCACTAGATACATATGTTAATTTTCTTTAAAAAGTCACACAGCTAATCCCTGCCTAGCCCTTCAGGTGGCTTAGCAGTGTTTTACTCTGACCTGTCAGTGTGGCTTCCTCAGGAAAGAGGAAGGCCTTTCAGGTAAAAACAGACCTAGGCCCCTGCCTAGTCTGCCCAGTCCACACTGAGATAAATTTACCAAGAATGGGAGACACAGTCCAGGTATTGTTAAACTCTCAATTCTAGGCTTTATTTGGTAAGTGATCTGAGCACCGTCAGCCACAATAATGACATTCATAAATCAGGCAAAAATAAAAATGGTTCACACAGTTGTCAGAAATGTCCAAAGTTCAAGTATGTTTAAGAGGATACAGGGATATATATCAATGTAGTCAGAAAATTGCTAAATGATAGAAAAAACAGACTGACTGTAGTAATAATGTTTAACAGTGAGGAGGGAGTGGACCTACTGGTGTTCAAAAAATGCTCAGAGAAGTGAAACCCTGAAGAGGGGGTGAAAACCACCTCTTGAAAGGAAGAGTTTACCATCCAATCATTGCATTTACATGTAGAAAATCACTCTCTGGTCACTGGTAAAAGTATAGGTTCATATACTCAATGCAGTATTATTCCAAAACTTATAGCAAAAAGTTCTCTATATGGACAAAATGATGTAATGCACTTAGCTGCAAAAGACTTAAAAAGATTGAAAGTCTCAGGGGTCCCCTGAGACTTTCAATCTTTTTAAGTCTTTTGCAGCTAAGTGCATTACATCATTTTGTCCATATAGAGAACTTTTTGCTATAAGTTTTGGAATAATACTGCATTGAGTATATGAACCTATACTTTTACCAGTGACCAGAGAGTGATTTTCTACATGTAAATGCAATGATTGGATGGTAAACTCTTCCTTTCAAGAGGTGGTTTTCACCCCCTCTTCAGGGTTTCACTTCTCTGAGCATTTTTTGAACACCAGTAGGTCCACTCCCTCCTCACTGTTAAACATTATTACTACAGTCAGTCTGTTTTTTCTATCAAAGTTCAAGTATGGCATGCAATATAATTCCCCTGGACTTTCTCTGGTTAAAGACAGTCCTCTTCACTAGGGTTCAGGTAAGTAGAAATGCCTTGAAAAAAAAATTCCATACAAGAAAAAAAAAAAACTGCAAAAACATGGAACCCAAACACAGTAGCAAAACTTTGGAGATGAAGCCCCCAGTCCATGGCTAACCTTGCAGGGTATAGTGTCCAGCTCTCAGCCTTTGCTCCGTTCAGAGCTCCGGTGGTTAATGTAATGTAATGTAATGTAATTTATTTCTTATATACCGCTACATCCGTTAGGTTCTAAGCGGTTTACAGAAAATATACATTAAGATTAGAAATAAGAAAGGTACTTGGAAAATTCCCTTACTGTCCCGAAGGCTCACAATCTAACTAAAGTACCTGGAGGGTAATAGTGAAGTGAAAAGTAGAGTTAGAGGAAAAATAAAAATAAAATAAACATTTTAAAAAGACAGCATTGATCTAAATACTTTGGAAGGTAGAAGAGAGGAGAGAAAGGAATAGAAGCAGAATGGGTCAGCGTCAGTGATGAAGTGGAGCAAGTAAGTTTAGGAGGAGCGATTGACGTATCCAGAAAGGGCTTCTTGTGGCCGACAGTCCCAGGATGCCCATGTCCCCTCCCCTGCGATGTTCTCCCATCCATGCATTCCCTCCCAGACACACTGCCCGTGTCCCAGCCGCTCCAAGGAGGCTGCCCCAGATGAGGTCCACGGTGAATGCAGGATTCTCTCCTCTGCGGGAAAGCCGCCCGGAGCCGACAGTCGATCTTCTTAGCGGATTGCAGGGGGGGAAGAGTTCACACTCTTGGTAGGATCGGGTCTGAGTGCTCTCGGTGGTTGTGGCTGGTCTCATTGCTGCTTAGATGTAAAAGCAGTTGATCTCCACTTAACAGGGCTTATCAGCAACAGCTGAGCTTTTCTGTAGACGTAGCACAGCAGGGTGCTTTAGACAAGGTACTGTTGTTGCAGAGGCTTTATCACAGAAACTTCACAGGTTTAAATTTACAGCTTTTCAGCAAACAAAGCATCAGAACAGACACGGAGAAAACAGAGAGGTTTTCTTTCCTTCTCTCCTTAGAGCCACCTGGGCTAAAGCTGGCATCTAGAGGCAATTCTGCAGTGTCCATAGACTTGGCTCCTACCCTGCTATCAGCAGCTGGTCTCAGGCTAGGCAAGTCCTCAGCCATATCCACGTCCTCACTGCTGTGAGGAAGAAGGGAAAGACTCCTCCCCTCACCATCCTGGTGGCACTGCTGCTGGTGCCTCTGCCTTGCTTCTCCTGCCTCTGTCTCCCCTGTCTCCCCCCTACTGTGATTGAGGGCTCTGCTTTTAAGTGTGTCATAGACCCACCCCTCTCTACTAGGAGGGGTGTTGGGATGGAAATCCCTTGGGAAATAAAGCTGGTTTCTCCTAGGCTGACGATAGTGTGAAT
The DNA here is from genome assembly GCF_902459505.1 of Geotrypetes seraphini. Lineage (NCBI taxonomy): Eukaryota > Metazoa > Chordata > Amphibia > Gymnophiona > Dermophiidae > Geotrypetes > Geotrypetes seraphini. The sequence goes on along the minus strand of NC_047092.1, from coordinate 166,973,034 downwards.
ACCCTGTAGGACCAGGTCTTCACTTCTCAGTAAAAGTCCTAACAGGCTTTCTGGTATATTTACTCTGGTATGGCACATTCCGCTGAATATCCTTAGGCTCATACTGTCTGAGGGGTAGTCAGCAATTTCTATATCATTACTTTTAACCTGGTCAGCTCTCCTGACCAGGGACCGTGTTCTGCTTTTATTAATCACAGGGACAAAGCTCGCATAAAATGTACCCTTTTGGACTTGGTTTCAATTCAAGATCCTTTTATACACATACAGGATGTGAGTGGGGGGGGGGGGTGGGCTTATTTTGGGGGGATCGGAGGGGTTGGTCTTAAGTTATATATGTCTAGTTTCTTGGTGTTTTCTGAACATATTGCTAATTTATATAAATTTTCTAACACGGTGGGGTCCTTTTATCAAGCTGCGGTAGGAGTTTAACGCGCATAATACCGCGCGTTAAACCGCCTGCCGCGCTAGCCACTAATGCCTGCATTGAGCAGGCATTAGTTTTTTAGCCGGCCGCGGGGGTTAGCGCGTGATGAAATGTCCAATGCGCTAACCCCGCTAGCGCGGCTTGATAAAAGGAGCCTTGTGTTTCAGCTATATTTTGCTATATAAAATGAATTAAAAAATTTTTTAAATAAAATAAAATACAAAGGTGCATTAGCTGATTTAGCGCATGCTAACGCGTCCATAGACTTATAGTGGGCGCATTAGCATGCGCTAAAATACGAAGCACACCTTAGTAAAAGGAGCCCTTAGCGTGTTCCGTGTGCCATTAATATCTTTCATTTCTAATGTGAAGAAAGTGAACAGCCTGGACTAATGCCGTGTGAAAATCTTCATTCCTAATGCTTCCAAAAAATTCCTTCTGCTAACTTGTTCGTACAGGAATACCTTGTGAGCCGTTGCCGCCTACAAAATGGGTGTATACCGCCTGTACGTAATTGGTTTATCAATTTAAAAAATGTTATTAAACTCTCTCATATTTTTCTCGTAAGAATGCAGTGTTTAATACTGATGTGTTGTGTACTCAACCTCAACAGGAAACTCAAACAAATGAATCCAGTAAGTTATTAACCAGCACGTTCTAATTTGACTCAACAAATCCTGGAATTCGGAGAAAAAAAAAACCTGACTTCAGCTTTTCTGCTAGCGTCAGAGGACAGACACAGAGGCGATTTTACTGAAAATCACCCCAACTTCCAGAAATTTATAGGACATTCTTTATAAAAATGATTTAAAGAGTAGCGTGTAAAAAATAATATATGGTATTTTTCTAAGACAAAATTTAATTGGTTTTTTTTGTTTTTTTTTGCAACAATGCATTATAGTATGATTTTGGCTTGGTTAATTTTTTTACAGGTTTTTCATGTGACAAAGCTTCAGCTTCAGCTTGGTGAATCCTATACTGTAGACTGGAATCCTATAGCTAATGAGATTGAACGAATTGACTGTCATCCTGACTCAGATGTAAATGAGACTAGCTGTGTGAGTCGCAACTGTATTTGGCAGGTGAGAGAAACCACCAGGCTTGAAGAGATCTTTGTGGATTAACTGGTTTGATCATCAAAAAATGTATGGGATGATATTTAAAATTATTTGAAAGAAGAAGTAAGAAGAGATTCAGATACAATAAAGTAAATGCATTTATACAAACACTCAGATATGTGTAATCCGACCAAGAGCCGTGGCTCCTACAGCCGAACCCACTGTCCCATCACTGTGTATGACTATAATGCTAATAACATTGGGGTGCTTCTTAAATAATAAAAGTATTTTTCAGTGGCAATGAAAGGAAAAACAATTCCTACTTAACTTAAAGGGGTGTTAGTAGGTCCCGACATGGACCATGTTTCGAGGGTCTTTTTCAAGGAACCCAAAAGAGGTGTTGGTAGTTTCAAATGCCAAAGAAATAGTTGCTAGGTGATGTAGACGAAAATTTTTTTTTACTAGAGTGAAGAAAGATAAAAAACAAGGTTTTAAGGTTAATACAAACTGCTTACATATCATTGTCTAAAAAGAAAGTGTTATATTGTTATCGAATTTGACCTCAGCCCTGCATTCTTTCAGATCATTTTCCTCACCACCTACTATTTTTGACTTAATTTAAAATTATTTGGCCATCTTTTACTAAGTCACAGTAGGGATTTCTACTGCAGCTCAGGGCACAAAGGGGCTGATTCTACAAATGGGCATCCCATTATAGGTGGCGGGAGGTGTTCTACCACCATCTCACAGCCAATCAGGATGCACATTTTTAGAAAAAAAAAAAAAAAGGCAGGCGGGGAAGGATACCTACATTGTAGGCGTTTGTCGTGTGCCTAGGGAGATGCATAGAACATAAGAACATAAGATTTGCAGCTGCTGGGTAAGACCAGTGGTCCATCTTGCCCAGCAGTCCACTCACGCGGTGGCCCTATTTGAGTCTAGCCTTACCTGCGAACATATTCGACCTTTTCTTGAATCGCTGAAGGGTGCTTTCCCCTATAACAGCCTCCAGAAGAGCGTTCCAGATTTCTACCACTTTCTGGGGGCTTACAGCTGCCCAAGGTGTGACATGGGCGTGGTCTTCACGGGAAGTGGCCTTGGGCATCCGTAAGCATCCCTATGCATCTCATTAGATGCAAAATAAATACCATAAATGTAGGCCTGTAAACGAATGACCTCCATGTAAGATTTAAGGCATCTTTTAGTAAAAGTTGATGCAATTCTCTTAAGGGATGCCAATGCATAATTGACATGCGATTGGACACCACCGAGAATCAGGCCCTAAATGCTCCGATGCTGCTCTGACGCTCATAGGAGTTCTTTGAGCATCGGAGGAGTGTCTGAGCATTTTGCACTCCAGGCTATGGTAGAAACCACTACTGTGGCTTAGCAAAAGGGGAGGGGGAGGGGGAGTGTCTCAGTCAACCCAAAATGGAAAATCCAGTTCTTGCAACTTCTGACCAAATATTTCAAAGCTAAATGCAATTATTTGTCAATGCCTTCCTGTGCTAATGCTATTCTCTGTTAATGCCTTCCCGTCCTGTAAATGATTTTATGGTATCTTGTGTTTCCATCTTGTAGGATGAATTTAAAAGAAGATTTTAATAATGATACCGTTAGTTAATGTCTTCTTGTCTTGTTGAAACATGTTTAGCATTTCTTAAATATGTATGCCTGTGCCTGGAGTCTCAGTTAATGCGGATTTACGTGAATGTCAATTTTGGGTGCTTCATCGTGGGTACTTTACGCGGCGCCAGTTACATCTCTCTGGCTATACGGACTCACCTCTTTGCCCTAAATGCTCCCAGCAACCCCACTCATTTTTCCATGCCTTTTGGTCCTGCATGAAAATTAAATGTTTTTGTGGGCAGGTTTTGTCCTACGTGGAGGGCATTTTGGATTGTCCTCTCCCTCTATCTGCGGCTGGCCTCTTACTTGATAAATACGAGGCTTTTTATATGCCTCGTAGTGGTCAGTGGCAGTTCATGAGGAGGGTGGGAGTCTTGGGGAAGAAAGTAATTCTTTCGGTTTGGATCAGTGACACCTTACCCTCCTTTTGGGCCTGGAGAAACCGCTTGCATGCTCTGTTGCTGATGGAATGGAGGGTGGCCAGTCTCAGTCTTCGACGAAAGAGGCAGTTTCTCCAAATTTGGGATCCCTATATTCAGTCTTTGTCCCCGAGAGTCCGGAGTGACATTTTCAGCTCCTTCTAACCTTGCTGGTGCTTTGGTAAATGGTTGGCGTGGGGGGTCCCGGGGTGCGTGAGAGGACAATTTTTTATATATTTTTTTTTTCCTTTTCTGCTTTTTTTTCTCTTCTGGTCTGTGGGGATGGAGGTTTCCTTCCTTGGCAGTGGGCTATCTGAGTCCAGGTCCACTGCACTGTGGTCTCTGCTTTGACTATAGATCTGGGGTGGGGGGCTGGGGTTTTGGATCTGTGTCGTTTGTATCATGGTTTTATTTGGTTGTTATTCCATGGTTGATTGTATTTGTAGGATGGAGTATTTTTCCAAAATTAAAAATTGATTATACATAAATATGTATGCATGTAATTTTGTAAACCGCATAATTATTATACGGTATATACATTTTTAAATAAATAAATAAATAGGGATAAGGGAAGGGGGGAGGGTTTAGCTAGGTCAATAGAAGAAAAACTGCTACTTGTGTGGGAAAATAACCTGCCTCCAAATCTGGGTTAATTTCAATAATTATGCTTTTATTTTCTTTTTAGGATTCCATCAGTCCTGGAGCGCCAGCTTGCTATTATCCATCCAATTACAGTTCTGGTTATTCTGTTAGTCCAGTTGTTGAAACTGGTAATGGTTTTATGGTTGAGTTACATAACGACTTTGCTTCTCTCAATAATCCTTTTACACCTATCAACGACCTTCGCTTGGAGGTGATATATCATAAGAATGATATGCTGCAGTTTAAGGTAAATTCAACCTAGATGATTTTTAAATGAAAAATTGTTCTCTGGGCGTTCATATGTAAAATACTGTAAAGTTTAGTGTAAATAATTGATGGGGGAGGGGTGTAGTATGAAGTGTTTTCTTGCATCAAAGTGCTGAAATTAAAAATGACAAATGGTAGACTTTTTTTTTTCCTGGACAGAGGCATGAGCAAGAAAACTTTCCATTACAAAAACCAAACATTTTTCTGCTACAATATTTGATGTTGAACTTTTGAGAAAGGGTAATTCACCCAGTTAAAGAGCAGAAAGAAAGTACCGTATTTTCACACATATAACGCGCGCATTATACACGATTTTACAAACCATGCATAACCTTGCGCGTTATACAAATTTTTTTTACATAGTTCCCCCCCCGACGTCCGATTCACCCCCCCGCAGGACCGCTCGCACCCCCACCCTGAAGGACCGCTCGCACGCACCCCCACCCCCACCCCGAAGGACCGCTCGCACCCACTCCCACCCGCACCCCCACCTTGAAGGACCGCTCACACCCCCACAGCCTCCCGACCCCCCCCATCATGTAGAAGCTCCTACCGGTGTCCTGCTGCTTCCTCTTGGCGGTCCCGGTCCTTCTGTGAGCCCTGTGCCTGCGCTGCTTCCTCTTCCGGCGGTCCCGCCCTTTCTATGACATCAGATGGGCGGCAACGGGAGAGTCGGGGCAGCATGCGCGGTATACGGGCGTGCGCGGTATACAAAAATTTTTTTTACATATATTTTGGTTTCCCGCGCACTATACCCGTGTGCGCGTTTTACACGGGTGCGCGTTATCTACGTGAAAATACGATATTCAGGAAGGTCAGCACTTGAAAAATGCAAATAATGGTGAATGGGGTGGGGGGGAGAGAAGGGGAAACCCCTTCAGAGCTGCAAAACCCCAAACAAATTCGGACATCCGTGCTGTATATAAAAACTGAATTGCAAGCTATTAGAGATACACATCTCCAATGTTGTTTAAAGTGCATGGTCAAATGCTTAAGTAAAAGTACAGTGAAGGACATATTAACAAATTTACATAAGTAAAAGTAAAAATGTTATTGCCTAATATAATACTTTTGAGTAAAAAAGTGAAAGTATCGTAACTACAATGAAGGCAGTTACATATTGTTAATGTTTTCATCCCAACAATTGTATTGCTCTATAGGCAATCCATTTTGCTTTTAGTAAAACTAAAATGTTGAAAATGACTGTCACTCATGCAAGTGTGCTTGTGAGTCATTATTAAACCAGTACAGCTTAAAAGGTGTTCAGCAATTGTACTGGCAAAAAGTGGATTGCTCAGTCTGAGTAAAAAGTTCCTTCAGGTCAAGCCAGGCTGCAATATTAATGATGTCTTTTGTTGGGTCTGCAGATGTAATGTATCATAGAAACATGATGGCAGATAAAGGCCAAATGGCCCATCTAGTCTGCCCTTCTGCAGTAACCATTATCTCCTCCTCTCCCTATTGGCTAAGGCTCTTAACATTTGCATCTCCTCTTCCTATAGGCTAAGGCTCTGTGCACCTGCATTGTGAGGTCATAGAGCTGCCCATCCGCAGTAACCATTATCTCTTCCTCTCTCTGAGAGATCCCACGTGCCTATCCCAGGCGCTCTTGAATTCAGACACAATCTCTGTTTCCACCACCTCTTCTGGGAGACTGTTCCACGCATCTACCACCCTTTCCGTAAAAAAGTATTTTCTTAGATTACTCCTGAGCCTATCACCTCTTAACTTCAAAGTTTCCTTTCAGATGTAACTAGGTTAAAATAGTGAAAATTGGTGAAATTATTGCTTCAGTAAAAAAAGCCAAATGTTATCTTGTACTTTTTTGCAAGTAAAAGTAATTATTACTTAAAAGTAATTGCTATTTTCTATTTCTTTGATCTTTGATATGTTGTTATTACTTATTTTTAGTTTATCAGGTACTTTAGCTAGATTGTAAGCCTTCGGGAAAGATCGGGTTGTTTTTCTCAAGTCCCTAATTTCATTTTAGTTTGATACATTGTAAACCACTTAGGTCAGTAAAATGCAGGAGCGATATATCAAATCTTAAATAAACATAAACCTAAGTTACATTTATTTCCCCCCTCTGTTACGTGGGTTTTTGCCCGGCAGCGGCAGTAACTGCTCCGACGCTCATAGGAATTCTATGAGCATCAGAGCAGTTACCGCCAATGCTGGCACTATGAGTTCGTAAAAGATGGAGTTAGTTGTTTTACGGCTCTGCATATTTTCCAAAACTGACATATAACAATTAATAAGGGCCCCTTGTATCAATCAGCACTAGAGGTTTTTAGCGTGAGCCAGTGCGGTAAATGCTCCAACGCTCATAGAATTCCTATCAGCATCGGAGCACTTACCTTGCCTCTTGCGCAGCTTGATAAAAGGGGGGAGGGGAAGAGGGGTAAATCCAGGAAAATATAGCCAGTTGATATTCAGCCTGTGGCGGTTAGTCCTGTATATTCAATACCAGACCACGTCTGGGTATTGGCATTAAATATCCAGGACCTATTCATTAGGTACTAGCCATCTGGTCGAGCATGAGTCGATGGCACCTACCAACAACATATAACTGTAAGCTCCTCCTTGACTCCGCCCTTGGAATGCCCATTTCTAACCTACTTCAAAAATGGCTACTCAGAGCAATATGTAGCAATACTGTCCAGTTAAGGAAAACTGAATATTGGCAGTTGGCCTACTGAAGACAATCAAACAGGGGTATCATTGATTTTGCCATTTCTGTGGGCTGACTCTTTTACATCGGGCCTGTTCGTATGACAGAAGATGTGCAATGTTAAAAAATATGCAGAGGACCTGCATTTAAAGGCCACATCACTTTAAAATTACCCTTTTAGCAGATAATTTGCATATTGATAGCTTAGTGCACCAGGTGTTTTATCAATGTTGCCTGGGAAAATGTGGAAGAAAATCAGATACATAAATTTTAGTACAAAGGGTGATTTATACTTGAAAGACGCTAAGAACAATTTATATAAAAATAACCTCAAAATAATTGTTTTCTTCTTTTCTTAAAAGATTTATGACCCTAACAATGAAAGATATGAAGTCCCGGTACCACTGAACATTCCAAGCACTCGACTAAGTACTCCAAATGATCGACTTTATGAAGTTGATATAAAAAACAATCCAGATTTTGGAATCCAGATTCGACGCAAGAGCACTGGCACAATCATGTAAGTGTAATAAGGAGAGTTTCGAAAGGACACTTAGGATGGAGACATCTATGAGGTAGATCATGTAACTAGGGTTACCATACGGCTCCATAAAAAGGAGGACAAATTGCAACATCCGGGTTTTATTTCCATTGCTTTCAATGGAAGTAAAACCCGGATGTCTCGATCCGTCCTCCTTTTTCTGGAGCTATATGGTAACCCTAATCATGCCAGGTTCTGGTAGAATATTAGAAAAGGATCTTCCAATACGGAGGCTGTTGTATAGTACATCCAGGAATGAATGTGTAGGCATCAGTTATATGTGTCGGGAACGGTCATTTTATAAATCTCAACATCTAAACTACAACAGCATCTTCAAGGCAATGGGAACCATGTATGTGCTAGCACATACATCTGTATGTTGGTATTTCTGAACATACCAATGTATGTGCTCGAACAGCCATTTTAATAACACACATGTTTATCCTATTTCCACAGTGGCCAATCCAGGTACTTGTAACTTGGATTGGTCACTATGGAAAAAGGAAACTGTACTAGATGGACCATTGGTCTGACCCAGTATGGCTAGTCTTATGCTCTTATGTGTTCCAGAGTTGTCAGAGCACCTGATATCCTTTGTCAGAATCACTTTTTGGGTATAAAGGGAGCAACAACCCTAATATTTCCAATAGAGCACTACACAAAACCAACAACATATTATGCCCTAGGCATTCCTGGTAGCAAGTGCAAATCTTGATCATGTCAGAGAAGTGGCATAGTAAATGGGGGGAAGGGTGGACCGCCCCAGCTGCCATCTTCATGGGGGGGGGGGGGCCACTGGTGCTGCCTCTCCTCCACTCTGCCCCCACATACCTCTTTAAATGTTTGCCGGCTCAAGCAGCATCTTCTACTTGCTGCTTGCGCCAGTGTCGACTCCCTTCTGACATCACTTCTTGGTCATGGGACTAGGAAGGTAGCCGACACCAGCGAGAGCAGCGGGTGAAAGATGCTGCTTGCACCGGCAAACATTTCAAGAGGTATGCAGGATCGGGGGTGGGGTGGCCCTCAAGAGACGGGGAAGACTTAGGGGGGGCAAACTGTGGGGAAGAGGAGGGCAGGAAAGAGTGAAGGGTTCATAGTGCAGTGATGCCTGGTGCCACTGCCAAGGGTGACAACCTCCTTCTCTATGCCTCTGTGTCAGCGGACATTATCTTATATCCCTCTTCTGAAATGGGGATTTCATGTGTATACTTGTGCCCTACTCTAGCCTCATAGAAATCATGTCAGGGTATATATACAGTGATCGTCGGTGGCCATTTTGTTGATTGCTGCTGGTATTTTTCCTAGATATTCAATGCTGGGCCATGTCCAGGCTTTGGTTTTGAATATTAATAGCCAACTAAGTCAATATTCAACACCTAAACAGCTATGGGTTATCGCATGAAGAATGAACAGCCTTTTATGTGGTCCCTTTATACAGGTAATTTGGTCAGTTAAATGCTGAATGGCCAAGGGCTGACTCTGCCCGAAAACACCCCCAAATAACGGATAGCCCAAACCAAACAATTTAACTGGTCAGCAGCCAGCTCAAGCCTCCATCACCAGATCCCTTAACCCCACTAGGGTGCCATTTTCCTAAAGGCATCGGTTGGAGCAGGAGTGAATGGGCCTTGCTCCTGGCTGAAGATTCACCTAGATCGCTACAGCTCATAAAGATAACCCCTAAAGGGAGTGAAGGGAGGCGACCTGAGATCTTTATCCTGAAGGAAGGAGTCTTGATGCTGAAAGAGGAATCTGGGGGAGTCTCAAGGCTTAGAGGGGGTCTTCAGCCAGGGAGGAAACCCCTGCTCTGTAGACCCAGGAGCAATGGACCAAGGGACTGCTGCTTGCTAGGTGGCTTGCAAGCAGAGTTATTCTCTTGTCCCAGGATTCATCAATTTGCAGTACTAGGATCCAACAGATTGCTGAACCCCATGAGGAATCACGGTGTGGTAAAAAAAAAGAACTTTTACCACATCTTGATGATTCCCTTCCCTCAAATGCTGGTTTAGGTACATCCATAACGTGAATAAGGCTTCCGTCATATTTCTTCTAACTAGGTTATATTCTCTTTTATGAAAAGCTGCTTTAGTCATATTATAAAAATGCATCACAATTTGATCAGACTAGAACAGTTTTATTTTATTTTGCTTCGTTTGTCCCCCAGCAAATTATTACTTTTGTGAAACATTTCCTGTTTTAAGATACAGCTAGTCTCCTGATGGGAATACCCCCAGGCATCTCACTGGAAGTCAATTGTGCTTTGAAAACAATTGATTCTTCTATGAAAATGTCAAACTTTCTCTCTTAATCAATTTTAAGGGGGAAAAAAGAAGAAAATTACAATTGCATCATGAGGGTTACCTCGTTCACTTTCCATCCTTTGAGTATGAAATGCTAGCGCGGTTGGATTAAAGATACAATTGGATTTTTTTATTTTTATTTTTTTAATAAACCTGTTGCATTTGTAAAACTGGAAGCATTTCACGAGACCTCTGTAAACAGAAATGTGTGAATCTCTTCACTACAGATTTACCGAACAGAAGTTTAAATCTGACAACGCTTGAAAGTCTAGTAAATTGATTCACAAATTTTCTAGCAGAAAATATGAAGCAAACTTGAAATCTGGAAATCTGATTTCTCAGTTCTGAAAATCTGGATCAGCCTTTGTCAGGCTTTCTTAAGGCATGTTTTGCAACAGGGGATATTGCATGTGTTGTTGAGATTCCATCCCTCTATCCCAGTGGTTCCCAAACCTGTCCTGGAGGACCCCCAGCCAGTCAGGTTTTCAAGATATCCCTAATGAATATGCATGAGAGAGATTTGCATACCTGTCACTTCCATTATATGCAAATCTCTCTCATGCATATTCATTAGGGATATCTTGAAAACCTGACTGGCTGGGGGTCCCCCAGGACAGGTTTGGGAACCACTGCTCTATCCCTTCGTACAGACCTATTTGGCAGGCTCAGTTGTTGGTGTGGGCTGCACGTTCATGACTCGTGATCTAAACTTGGTCACCCGTGTAGGAAATCCAAATAGCTGCCTATTTGGGAGCTATTCTGCACAGAGGTAGCATAAGTAGTCTGGGGGGAGGGCTAGTGAACCATAGAGAGGAGGACCCAGGCCACTCTAACCACTGCATTCATGATGGAAAATGTGAGTCCACCAAACCTTCCCCCCAAACCCTGCTGTACTGCCATATAGGTGGCACCTGCAGCCATAAGGGCTATTGGGTTGTAGACATGTGGGCATAGTAGGTTTGGGGATTTTTTTCTTTTTTTTGGAGGGGGGAGCTCACCTGCAAGGGAGTTGTGGTGAGATGTTTATGTGGTACCCTTTTTGTGACGTTCACAGCAGTGCCCTATAGGGTGTCCCACTACTCTGTTGCCATGTCCAAAAGGTCTTGTTCTCTGTGTTTTGGGGATTTGACAATTTTTTGGACGAGAATGGGGTATAAAGATTAACAACTTGGCGGTCTGGACTCCCACATGCTAACTGATTAGCACATGATTAGATTTGGTACCATTTTTAGAATCTGACCCTTACTCCTACAATATAAGTGGCAGTAAGGCTCATGCACTAATCTTTCTTAATGGGCATGTGCTAAAAGCAAAATTAGCACATGGCCATTAATTTGGAAAATGAAAAATTGTCCATATTCTAGCTGTGATAAAAAATGGCCTTAGAGTGCAGGAAAGACCAGCGTAAGAGCATGCTATGGTCACTTATAGCGTAGCTTTGTAAAAGGTTCCCTAAAAGCCTAGGTCACAACAGAGGAAAGATGTTCAGCTTTACATGTGCATTATTGCTTGAATTTAGAAATAAGTATGTTTGTTTTTTTATTTGCAAATGTGTATGTTTTTAGAGAGTTTGTTACCTAGAACGTCCCTTTCAAATTGCACATGGCTCACTTTCATAGATAAATTAAAAGTGACAAGCACGAAGGATTTCTACTAGACACACCAAGCAGCAACAAGAGTGCAGTGAGCCACGGATGGGACTAAAGGGCGAAACCTTGTGTAGGAGGAAGCAAAGTGTAGTTAATTAAGTGCTATTGACTCATGTTCGAACCCTAACGAGCTGATGAATTACAGATCTAAAAAGAAATCGGTTTTGTGCTAGTCGGTAAGGTCCTCCAACGTCATCCCCATGGCTGTTTTCAACATGTTCAGCCATCTGATTGCAGGTCGACCTCTTCACCTGGTTCCTTCGATCTTCCCAAACATCTAATCTAATCTAATCCTTAGGTTTGTATACCGCATCATCTCCACGTTCGTAGAGCTCGATGCGGTTTACAGTAGGAGTAATAGGAAGGAACTACAACAGAGGGTTAGAGGTAGAAGTGTGAAGAAAATTTAGAGGACTTGGGATGCCAAGATATAAGAGTTTCCTTGATTCCTAAGTTGGAGGGAGACTTACATTTTTTGAGAAAAGCCAGGTTTTCAGATGTTTGTGGAAAACTTGGAGAGAGCTCAAGTTCCGAAGAGGGGAGGTAAGGTTGTTCCAGAGCTCAGTGATTTTGAAGGGGAGGGAGGTTCCTAGCTTTCCTGTGTGGGAAATGCCTTTTAGCGAGGGGAAGGATAGTTTTAATTTGTGGGAGGATCTGGTGGTATTAGGGTTTGAGGAATTCCAAGAAAGAGGGATAAAGGAAAGGAGGATACCATATAGGATTTTGAAAGCTAAACAGGTGCATTTATAGTGGCGACATAATGTCCTTCTCCAATGATCTTTCTCTTCTGATAGTGTGAACAAAATAAGACAGTTGCAGCTTAATCATTTGGGCTTCAAGTGACATAACCAGTTTGATCAGCCAAGTTTACACTATTAAAAATCCAAACCTTTCTTGGATTAATTTAATATTTTGATCATCATGCATTCCAGTTATAATATACTATACTAGCTGATCTCCCAGCATTACCTGGATTTAAATTCCCTTAAGGAACATTCATTTGAGGATTAACATCACACAATTTTTCAGTTTTCACTTTCCGTTTAGGTTTCACCACACCGCACCACAGCTGCACTTCCTTATATACTATTAAATGACTGTGTGACATCTTTCCCGAAGCTGGTACCTCTCCTCCTCTCTGCTCCCCCGCCTCTTTCCAATCCTCCCCTCCACGTGCGTGCCCCCCTTCCATTCCCCCATAACTCTAGTTGAAGTTGTTTGCGGCGTTGCCCGGATATAAATTCCCTTGGGTGTTGGTTTACATTCACTTGATGATTAACATCACACAAATTTTCAGTTTCTGTTTAGGCTTCACCACGCCATACCACAGCTGCACTTCCTTATATATACTGTTGACTGTGACATCATTCTGTGTGACATCATTCCCCAAGCTTCACACCATTGGTCAAAGCAATATTTGTCTTTTTTGATGATTCTTTACATCAGGGGTGTCCAATGTCGGTCCTCGAGGGCCGCAATCCAGTCGGGTTTTCAGGATTTCCCCAATGAATATGCATGAGATCTATTAGCATACAATGAAAGCAGTGCATGCAAATAGATCTCATGAATATTCATTGGGGAAATCTTGAAAACCCGACTGGACTGCGGCCCTCGAGGACCGACATTGGACACCCCTGCTTTACATGTCACCCCTTCCCATCCCCACAGTATATTTTCCCAGATAGTAATTGATATATATACCAAGTTTGGTTGAAATCTGTCCATGTGTTTCGGAGTTATGCTGGAACATACATCCGATTTTATATATATAGATAAGGAAATTGTGCACAACTACAATTATACACTCTTTGATTACAGCTGGGATTCTCAGTTAGCTGGTTTTATCTTCAGCGACATGTTCATCCAGATCTCAACCCGCTTGCCCTCCAGATACGTATATGGGTTTGGAGAGAGTGAGCACTCATCATTCCGGAATGACCTGAACTGGCACACCTGGGGAATGTTTGCAAAAGACCAGCCTCCTGGTGTAAGTGATTAGTAGCTTTGGATTACTTTTCTTCCATTTGACTAGCTGCTACTTAATTGTGAACACGCCAAAGATTGCAATTTTATTGATAAAAAAATTACAAGGGGTATGGAGATCTGCTGGTTTACCCGAGCCAACATTGCAGTCCATGTTGTTGATTACAGTATTTGCAGTATGCTGGATTTGTAACAGGTAGGCATTCACCAGGATCATGGTTTAGACCCAACATGCCAAACCAAGCTAAGCTATATTGTACACCTGTGGCCTCCAGCCTTGTGGTACAGACTGACTGGCTGCCATGCACCTAGCTGACTGCCGCTCTTGAGAGAGCCTGATGAGACACTCCATCATTGATACCAGCTAAAATGTTCTGTCTCTCGATGCCTCTGCAGCCCAATACAATCTTTTCACTTTGTTACCTGTTATACTGTGGATGCAGAGTAGCACAGCTTGGTCCACAGCCCCCACTTAAAGAATCCGTTTTAGCCACTGATGCATGTAAGAAGCTCAAGAATGACCAAGAAACCATCTAATATAATAAAATGGTAGGCCGCGCATGCGCACTAAAAAAAACGTGTTCCCTGATCTGTTGCGAAAATACGAGTGCGCATGCGCGCCTACAACGTCAACACAGCCTGCTCTCCGTCTCCACCTCGCGCCGCTGCAGGCCCCACACTCGCAACTCACACATCCACTGCAGCCTAGCAACTCCGACCACAACCTTCCCCCCTCAACCACCTATGCCGGCTGGCGCGTTGAGGAGTCGGAATGCAAACCCGGAAGAGCGAAGGAAGCCTCACACTGAGCAACTGTATTTACACTGTGCAACGAGCCTCTGCCACGGTCCCGGGTTCCTCTCAGCCCACCCTTCTCGCGGTCTGGCCGGCTACCTTAGTCCTTTGCCGCCGCCGCCACCCCCTTCCCTTTCCGCGGTCGACAAAACTCTTGCCTCCAGCAGCCGCCGCAGCACTGTAAACACGCTGCTTCGCGGCCTCTACTGCCTTCATTTGCTCTTCTGTTTCTCTGATGATGTCATCAGGGACATGGAAGAGCAAATCGGGGCAGTAGAGGCCGCGAAGCAGCGTGTTTACAGTGCTGCGGCTGCTGCTGGAGGCAAGAGGTTTGTCGACCGCGGGAAGGGAAGAGGGTGGCGGCGGCGGCAAGGGACTAGGGGAGCTGGCCAGACCGCGAGAAGAGAAAATCGCGTGGGCCACGAAGAGACAGGGAGGAACTGGGAAGAAGGAAGAGGGAAAGGGGCCTGCTTTGGGGTAAGGGTGTGCTTGGAGGCACACAGCTTTGCTTGGGGGGGAGACAGAAGGGGGGCCATGGAGAGACAGGGAGGAACTGGAGCTGGAGAGGGAAAGGGGCCTGCTTTGGGGAAGGGCTGTGCTTGGAGGCAGACAGCTTTGCATGGGGGGAGACAGAAGGGGGACCACAGAGAGACAGGGAAGAACTGGAGTGGGAAAAGGGCCTGCTTTGGGGGAGGGGTGTGCTTGGAGGCAGACAGCTTTGCTTGGGGGGGAGACAGAAGGGGGGGGGCACGGAGACACAGTCAGGGAGGAACTGGAGGGCCAGAAGGAAAGGGGTCTGCTTTGGGGGAGGGGTGTGCTGGGAGGTAGATAGCTTTGCTTGGGGGGGGAGAAAAAATGGGGGGCCACGGAGAGACAGTCAGGGAGGAATTGGAGGGGTAGAGGGATAGGGGTCTGCTTTGGGGGGGAGGGGTGTGCTGGGAGGCAGACAGCTTTGCTTGGGAGGGGAGACAGAAGGGGGACCACGGAGACACTGTCAGGGAGGAATTGGAGGGGTAGAGGGAAAGGGAGCTGCTTCGGTGGAGGGGTGTGCTGGGAGGCAGATCATTTTGCTTAGGGGGGGAAGACAGAAGGGGGGCTACGGAGAGACAGGGAGGAACTGGAGGGGGAGAGAGAAAGGGGGCTGCTTTCTAGCACCCGTTAATGTAACGGGCTTAAAGACTAGTTAAATAATAAATCCCAAGGTGATATTTGATAAGTGAATCAGATCTTTCCTTGTATTGTCTTGATACAACTGGGTATGGCCAGTCGTGATGAATCTGTCAAGTTCTGCATCGTGGATCAATGGTACAGTGCTTACTGATAACCCACTTCAGTCTTGGGATTATCTGTTGGGCTGCTAAAAAGTTCTCAGCCTAACCAAGAAAAGAATGATGTGGAGCCAAGAAACTTACAAGTTATTCCACACTTTTCTTGGCACTGTTCACTTCAATGAGGCAAATGCATCTAGTATATGGGCACAAGTAGAGGGAAACCAAGCCATTGTGACATCACAGATGAGGCTGGCTCTTAGGCACTGATGGAAGGAGGCATTATGACATCACAATATATATGCCTGATATAGTAATTTATATTTATCATGTTAGATTTACTATTCAATTTTTTCCTCTACAATATAACCACTCTGCTTCACTTTCCCTGGCTCTCTGCATCTCTCCGGGGCTCCTTCTTCCTTCTCATCTTCTTTCTATTTTTATCTTTGAATATGCAAATGATGTTCTTTTTTTTTCTCTTAGGCGCTTTAGTTAGACTGTGACACTTTTTGTTTCAATGATATGAAAATGGTTAGGCTGAGAACTTTTCAGGGGTCCCTCGTATTGGACCAAATCACTATTTTGTTTGGGGAACAGTGGTTACGTTGGCCAAATTAGCTTTGATTGTCTTGATGAGCTGCTTGAATGAGCGTGCCCCTAAGTACTGCAATTACACTTCCCCCTCCCCATTCGCGGTTTCTGCACTCGCAATTTCACATAATCGCGATTTTTTTTCTGGGGAGGGGGAAAATTAATAAAAACCCATCTTTTTTTCCTCCCTGCCGCCTTCCCGACTTTACCTGATGGACTAGAGGGCTTTCGGGGCAGGAGCGATCTTCCTACACTCCTGCCCTGTGCAGATCGCCATGAGGAAATGGCTGCTGGGAGTTCCCGTAGTCTTCTAGAATCAGCCCCTAATTGCCTAAGGATTTTTCTATAATTCTCACTCATATAAAGGGAAAACGCCTCAATTAATTATCCTCATTGTAGAGCAAGGGACAATTATTATAAGATTTTACCAACATTCATAAATTGAGACAAACACTTCAAAGATATTTTCCTGATTTCTTACAATGGAAAATTAATTTCCTCTCTTTGATTTCACAGTACAAAATGAATTCCTATGGTGTTCATCCATATTATACATGTCTGGAAAATGATGGAAATGCCCACGGAGTTCTCCTTCTAAACAGCAATGCACAGGGTAAAAACACACTGTCATATTTACATGCAACATTCATATCAACTCAGATTTAAATGGAAATACTTGTGACACTATTACTCCTACTAATGTTTTCCTGTGTGCGGGCAGGGAATGATGTGGTGTACAGGTTCAGGGGTTATTTTTTGGGTATCGATTATGGGGTGGATCCTGTCTGGAGTCTGTCCTATCATTGCTACTACTACTATTTATTATTTCTAAAGCGTTGAAAGGCGTATGCAGTGCTGTATATTTTAACATACAATAGATGGTCCCTGCTCAGAAGAGCTTACAGTCTAATTTAGACAGGCCATTTCGGGGTTGAGGAGATCATGGTAGAGGAAATGATACAGTGGGAGTTAGGAGTTGAAAACAGATTTTTAAAAAATGGGCTTTTAGCTTGGATTTGAACGCTGCCAGGGAGGGAGCATGACGTATTGATACGGCGCCGCAAGAAAGAAGGGAAGGAGTTGGCAGTTGAAGAGAAGTGTACCAATAAGAGGGGCTTGCCCGACGAACAGAGATCACGGGGAGGAGCATAGGGGGAGATAGGTAAAGCGAGATATGGGGGGGGGGGATGGCTTCAGAGCGAACGCACTTATAAGTCAGCAAGAGGAGTTTAAACTGTATTCGGAGATAATAATAATTATTTTATTTTTATATACTACCAAAGCCATAGTAGTTCGAGGCGGTTTACAATAAGACGAACTGGACAGTCGGCGAAAAAAAACCATGAAGTCTTTGAATACATGAATATTTGTAGGGAGGGAAAGAGACAGAGTAAAAATCACATCATGTACATGTAAGTAGAATATGGGTAAGGCTTTAAGAGTTCTTGGTTACAAATCGGTTATACAGGTTAGGGAGCCAATGAAGCGACTTGAGGAGAGGGGTAATGTGAGAATAGTGGCTATCACGGAATATGAGCCGCGCAGCAGCATTTTGAACGGATTTAAATTTATTTGGAGTTCCTTGTCAGTTGTCTGTCATGTATTTGGAGTACCTTTTTTGTTTTTAATTATATTGTATGTATTAAAATTGCGCACCATTGGGGTTGCCATGGCAGTTAGGCGGTTAATAAAGCAACATAAAAGTGTAAACTGTAAAACTGCAAAGAGAGTGGATAATAAGCAAAATAGTTCAGGTAGCTGTAAATAACCACTTATCACACCATAGTCACAGTATGAACTGGTAGCCAAAATGAAAAGCAAATGGGTTAAAAAAAAACAAAAAAGTTTCTTTTCTTTTCCAGACATCACTTTTCAACCAATTCCAGCTTTAACATATCGGACGATTGGAGGAATTTTGGACTTTTACATGGTACTGGGCCCAACGCCCGAGATGGTCATTCAGGAGTACACAAACGTAAGTTACTGAACTACAGTGTTCCTCCGTGAATTCGCGAATTGCGTTCTCGCTCATTCGCAGCCTGCTCCGACCGCCACTTTCTGCTTCAATCAGGCGCTGCGTGTCAAAGCAGCTCCTGATTGGTGTAGCCCGACTTTACTACAGGAAGAGGCGGTCGGAGCAGACCACGAGTGATTTCCTTCACCCGCTGGCGCTCCAGCTGCCCTCTCCTGCCTCTTCAGCCTTTTCGCAGGCGAAAAGCCGCATTCATGTTTTTTTTGAAATTCGCAGGGGTTCCTGGAACAGGACCCCCGCAAATTTCAGGGGGGGGTACCGTATACATCAATACAGTGGGGCAGTAAGGGGGTGGGGGAGGGGCTGTCTGCCCCGGGCACGTTCTTCCTAAGGGCGCAGCACCCCTCCTCTATGCTCCCCCGCTCCTCTCCTTGCCGCGCACCCCTTGCCTTCACCCATACTTTTTTTACTTCCCCAGCGCGAGGTTGCTGCCCGCGTCGGCATCGGCGCTCTCTCTGACGCCACTTCCGGAAGCCGCGCCTAGGGCATGCTGCTCACACCGGAGAAGTTAAAAAGGTACGGGGAAGGGGGCGCCGGCACATTGGGGGTGGTAGTGAGGGGGCGCCCCTCACCCTTACTATGCCACTGCATCAATACAGCAATTAATATTACTTTCTAACACTAACCTATGTGTTGTTCTTCTTAGCTTATCGGGCGCCCTGTCTTGCCAGCATATTGGAGTTTGGGATTCCAGTTATGTCGCTATGGGTATGAAAACGACACAGAAGTAGCTAACTTGTATGAAGAAATGAAGGCAGCTAAGATTCCATATGTATGTATTGTTCAGTTCCAGTTTATACTGTTATATTTTCAGTTCTAGATATATTCTTATGCAACAAATATAAAAATTCAGTTCTCTTAGGTAAAATCCGGAACCCCCCCCCCAAGACCTGCCCCCAGGCCCGCCCTTGCCACACACCCCATGGCCTGCTCTCATTGGGCAGGAGGAAGTCCGCACATGCACGGACTTCCTCCTGCCTGGCGCGATTTAGAGGAGGTTTTTCAAAACCCGGACAAAGTGCCATGTCCAGGAAAAATCTGTTAAAGCTGTTTGTCTTCCTGTAACCTCATAAATTTTTAAATTTTATTCTTCAGCGCTTTGTACCTTAGGATAAGCGTTTAATCAGATATTCAAATAAACTTGAAACTTGACGTCTGGTAATCCTAGTTGCAGTTGTCCAGGTCTTGTCACATCTCGGTAGGTAGAAGTAACGTTTCAGCCATCATGCTGTGACTTTCTTCAAGGTCTGCTGTGAGATCTGCAGTTTGTGTTTATATACAGTGAGTCCTCAAACTTGATTGGCTGAGGCTTGAGGCGACTGAGAAAGGAAAGTCCGTTGGTCACAAATTTGAATTACGGTGGGAACCTTCATTGATCACAAAGTTTCCAGCCTCTTTCCTGCCAGAATTTAAAATTGTGACCAACGGACTTTCCCATCAAATTCAAATTTGTTTTTCCCGCCAAAATTCAAATTCATGGCCAACGGACTTTCCTGCCTCAGTCACCTCAAGCCCCCAGTTAATCCAGTTTGAGAACACACTATATGTAAAGACAAACTGCAGACCTCACAGCACATTCTTAAGAAAGCCACAGCAAGATGGCTGAAACGTCGTTTCTACTTACCCAGACGCAACGAGACCCGGACAACGGCAACAATCATAAATATTATCATTTAAAAAAAGAAACAAAAGTTGACATATACCGCCCCATATTCAACCCATGGAGGTCAATGGTTTTAAAGATGATGACTTCCACAGGCCGAATCTAACCCAGATTTTCAATGCCAGGGACCATGTCCAGGCACCAGCATTAAAATATAGCACAGAAAATAGCGATGCAATTAGCTGACAAAATCCAATGTGGAAATAATGAGAAGAGCAAGCTGATGTGAAGATAGAAGTTAGGCTTTATTCGCTTATCTACTATAGATCAGGTATTAAAAACAGATGTCTGCCATGGGGAAAAAAAAACACCTTAGACCCTTTATGTTATGAATAATTATTGTGGATATCCTGAAAACTTGATTGGCTGGGTATCCCCCAGGACAGATTTGGGAACCACGGGGTTAGTGACTCCCATGGTGAAATAAGGGGCAATGAAAAGCCAATTTTTACTTCACCTTTAGTAATTACTCCTTTAAGTAAAAGGAACCCTTAGAAGGGTTGTTTCTGTGGAGCAGGGAAGAACATAATACCTGCATACATTGACTATCTGAAATTTGTCCATAGGCGTTGTGATAAAAAATATTTGTGGTTTTGACAATTTATGTTAGTGTCCTGCAAACCTTTTGACTCAGTGGCACAGTAAACTCCAGGCTGCAGCCGGAGGGCACCCAAAAAAGCGCGTATGTGAATGATGACATCTCATGCATGCGTGATGCCATCGTGTTGATGTCTGCACATGCACGAAGGCACTCCAGGCAGGGCCCTTAGCCGCCAGTAGGGTGGAGGGGGGGCTTGATCAGGAGAGGCACCATTGAGGAGAAGAGGCCGGTTTGCTGCCTACAAGACTTGCCTCTCGCCATGAGAGTCACATCCTGTAGGCAGCCGGTGCCTCTCCTCTATGCTGGCATCTTGCGGTTCACCTAGGATCTCGCCCGTTGAACAAATTTGCGATACACTGATTTATGTACTAGTCAATGCCTAGACTGAGGTGGTGAGTACATATGGAAATGCCAACATTCCAGTCATTTGCATGCGTTTATGAACCCATGTGTATATAAATAAGTGGTTTCTGGTCACGCATTAGTTCGTAAGAATGTGCCAATACTCAAAGGCATGCTTTGTAGAGGTAGTTCACATGGTTGTACTTTGAGCACAGCATAGGATGGACACACAGTTACATGCAAAGGTAACATAAGAACATAAGAATAGCCTTACTGGGTCAGACCATCAAGCCCAGTGGCCCGTTCTCACGGTGGCCAATCTAGGTCTCTAGTACCTAGCCAAAACCCAAGGAGTAGCAACATTCCAGAATCTCAAAGAGTAGCAACATTCTAGAACCCTAAAGAGTAGCAACATTCCATGCTACCAATCCAGGGCAAGTAGTGGCTTCCCCCATGTCTTTCTCAATAACAGACTATGAACATTTCCTCCTGGAAATTGTCCAAACCTTTCTTAAAACCAGCTTTTCTATGACCTGTATAGAGGCTTTCACAGTCTAGATGCAAGCATTTACACCAGCTCTGTGGTTGGTATAAATACTCATGCCTAAAATACAGGCACCTACTTTTCATTATACTATAGAATAGGAACCAAATAGGTATGTTCTTGGCAGCTATAAATAAGTGCCCTGTGTAGAATTACCCTCCATATGGATAGTGGGAGTGTTTTGCTTTAGATCATTTTCAAAGGGTGGACTCTGAAAATTTGCATTAAGTATGTGTGTTATTGTTGTGATTGCATTTCTGTCATTGCTAAAAATAAATAAAATACATAGATTTAAAAAAAAGAAAAAAAGCATAAGAACAGCCTGCAAACATATGAGCTATTTGGAATTCACCTTCATTCATACATCTTAAAGAGACAGTTCTTGCTCTTTGGAGCACGCAATCATGGTTCTGATGTGTCATTTTTCCATAGGATGTGCAGTATACCGATATTGATTACATGCTCCGACAGATGGATTTTACTCTTAGTCCAAAATTTCAAGGCCTTCCTGACCTGATTAATCAAATGAAATCAGAAGGAATGAGATTCATTATTATTCTGGTAAGTATATACATTTTTTAGTTCAATAAAGTTTTATTTATTTTCTATAAGTACATGTGACAAGTAAAATAAACTATACTGTATTTGTTATGCTTTGACACAGTAAGACTCCAATTTGTAATTGTTTTGTAAATGCCTTCACTGCTTGGGTTCGGTGCTTGGGCCTGTGCTCTTCAACATATTCATAAATGATCTGGAAATTGGGACGACGAGTGAGGTGATTAAATTGGCAGACGATGCTAAGTTATTCAGAGTAGTGAAAACGCAGGAGGATTGCGAAGATCTGCAATGTGACATAAACACGCTCAAGAAATGGGCTGCAACATGGCAAATGAGGTTCAAGGTGGATAAATATAAGGTGATGCAAGTCGTAACAAAAATCATATACAGGATGTCCGTGGCAGTACTTGGAGAGATCCCCCAGGAAAGAGACTTGGGAGTACTGGTTGACAAGTCGATGGAGCCGTCTGCACAATGCACGGTGGCGGCGAAAAGGGCGAACAGAATGCTAGGAATGATTAAGAAAGGGATCACGAATAGATCGGAGAAAGTTATCATGCTGCTGTACCGGGCCATGGTGCGCCCTCACCTGGAATACTGCGTCCAGCACTGGTCGCCTTAGATGAAGAAGGACACGGTACTACTCGAAAGGGTCCAGAGAAGAGCTACTAAAATGGTTAAGGGGCTGGAGGAGTTGCCGTACAGCGAGAGATTAGAGAAACTGGGCCTCTTCTCCCTTGAAAAGAAGAGACTGAGAGGGGACATGATCGAAACATTCAAGATACTGAAGGGAATAGACTTAGTAGATAAAGACAGGTTGTTCACCCTCTCCAAGGTAGGGAGAACAAGAGGGCACTCTCTAAAGTTAAAAGGGGATAGATTCCGTACAAACGTAAGGAAGTTCTTCTTCACCCAGAGAGTGGTGGGAAACTGGAATGCTCTTCCGGAGGCTGTTAGAGGGGAAAACACCCTCCAGGGACTCAAGACAAAGTAGATAAAGACAGGTTGTTCACCCTCTCCAAGGTAGGGAGAACAAGAAGGCACTCTCTAAAGTTAAAAGGGGATAGATTCCGTACAAACATAAGGAAGTTCTTCTTCACCCAGAGAGTGGTGGGAAACTGGAATGCTCTTCCGGAGGCTATTATAGGGAAAAACACCCTCCAGGGATTCAAGACAAAGTTAGACAAGTTCCTGCTGAACCGGAATGTACACAGGTAGGGCTAGTCTCAGTTAGGGCGCTGGTCTTTGACCTAAGGGCCACCGTGGGAGCGGACTGCTGGGCACGATGGATCACTGGTCTGACCCAGCAGTGGCAATTCTTATGTACTTCTAACTTGTACCTTTTGTAAGTATATATTTTTAACTCTTTGTTGTGTGGTGGCTATTTTTGAAACCCTATTCATGATTTCACATGTATAAACTGCCATTTAGAAATACATATTGCAAACAGATTTAAATACTGATTTTAGAAAGCCAGGATATATTTGTATGTCCAGATCATATACTGTACATGTGCATGTGGCAAGGGAGCATGGTTCGATCATTCTGTGGTTGAAAATAGGGTGGGGCTAAATAGACACATGTATTACCCTCCTCCTCCCTCTCCCCGGAAGTGGTCCCCCAATCCAACCCCCCTGAATAGTATAATACACCCCAACCAGCCACATCCAACTGAAGAACCCCCATGTCAATATTGGCCCCACCTTACCTTAAAAATGCATTGGCATCTAATGAGTTGCTCATGCTTTCACTGGCAATGAGATTCAAAGTGGCACCGTGAACTCCTAGTTGTAGTTTTGCTTTTATATGGAGAGATGACCCCCGAGTGGTAGTATCGACAGACTACCATTAGGGGTCTTGAGTCTTGAATTGGGATTTCACACAGAACCATTTCAAGAGCTCTATGAGTAGGAAACCCGAGAGCAGATGAGGCTGGGACTGGAAGTCTTAAGTCAGGGGGAGTACACCTTGACTGATATGTAGATTTCAGTGTCAACAAGACCAGCAGTGAACAAGGTTGCCTGAAGAAAAAGAAGTGGGCCCAGCGTGACAGGCCAGAGCGGCCCCAAAGCAGACAGGGTGGTTTGCAACAAAGACAGCAGCAGAGAATCCAGGAGTGCTGGGAATCAGAGGAAGTGACTCCCAAGGGACTGATGAACAGTCAAGAACAAAAATTTCAAGGCCATTGGTGTGACAGGACCCAATGGCTGCTGTTCACTTGAGTATGTGTGAAGAATGGAGTGTGACAGATGGTGTTGTGGCTCTGGGGTGGTCCTAGATATTCCTAATAGTGGCTAGGGTCCTAGATGTCCTGGGAGGGTCTACCCTTGAGGACAGGGCCCCTGACAGTAGCAGTCAATCAACCTATTAGGACTGAGCTGAGGAACAGGGTATGTGAGAGATTCAGGGGTTTTCCCTCACTAAAGCTGCAGTTATACCCCTGGGCAGCAGGAGGCATTAGGCAAATCAGGGAAAACTACATATCCCAGAATGCCCTGAGCTTTATAGTTCAGTGCTGAGATCCCTTAGAGGAGGAATACAACTCTGCTGGGTCAGAGAGGTGGGACTCAGGCAGGAAGGAGCACTTCTGCCCCAGAAATAGCCCCAGAGAAATAGCCCCAGAATACACCTTGTATTCTGTTTGGCTGAGGTAAGCCAAATTTCTTGTACTACTTACATCTGAGCCTTGTTCTAAGGTCTGGCTAGATCTAGGCCCTATTGCCTGACTGGGGGAAAAAATGTTTGGGGCGACAGTCACAAGCCATGGTCCATGTTTTGGGTCCGGTCAGCTACAGGCCCTCTCAGAACATTTTGGACAAGAGACTATTCCCGTGGGCCTGATCCTGTGAGGTAACAGGATTCAGGGAGTGTGTTTGAGTCAATAAATAACTTTTTGACACTATTGCAGCTCGTGTTTATGCTGTTTGGATGAATGTACAGAGGGTTCCAGGAAAACCCGGACTGGACTCTTCCACAAGCTCTTTGACTTTTTAATATTTTTCTTTTAGGACCCAGCAATTGCGGGCAATGAAACAGAATCCTATGAACCATTCACAAGAGGTGTTCAGGATAATGTTTTTATTACATGGCCAAATGAAACTGAAATTGTGTGGTCGAAGGTACTATGAAATTTATATTTTTTAATTAGCAGAACACCGAGCTAAACTGTTGAGCTTGCTGAGCTTTTGCTTTTTCAGAAGTGTGTCTGAAGATGCTATTATGATTCGTTACATAACAACTTAGTAGATGATGGTTGATAAAGATCAACTGACTCCCTTCCTCCCAGATATTCAGCTGTAGATGAATGACTTTTTTTTCCAGGATATCACTCCTTATTTAGAAAGTCTTTTTACTAAAAGACACTAAGATACGAGCATGTGAATTTACATAGGATAACTGTTAGTACACAGCCACAGTTACCGTTTCCACACTGGTATGAGAGAGAGCAGAGTAGCTAAGCACTCTGGGAAATTGAGTCCAAAGAGCATACTTTGTTTACACATTTAAGAACAAACACTCATAAACTTGTTTTATACAAGAACTGAGAAACTTCCCACATAAAATGGGTGCAGAACACTACCTGCCTGGTATCTGTAGATACCACTATTACTATTTAAACTTAATATTACCATATGGTCCAGTTAAAGAGTCATATCACCATGTAAGATAAGATTGTAACATTGAAATTTTGTAAAGTCATATCACCATGTAAGATACAATGCCTCTCCAAGCTTAATTCTAAGAATAATCTTATGTGGGAGTATAGGGGGAGATAAGTGAGGAGAGATATTGGGGGGCTGCTAAGCGAATGCACTTGTAGGTCAGTAAGAGGAGTTTGAACTATATTTGGAAATGGATAGGGAGCCAATGAAGTGCTCAATTGGCTCACCCAAGATGCATGTGCAATTCTTGAGTGCCATATTTAGAACTAGGGAGATAACGTATATAGCACTACATACATCTAGTAGCACTATAGAAATGATAAGCTGTAGGATAAATGCCAGGGTAAAGCTATTTTGAGCCTTACCCCCTCTTTTACTAAGGTGACTATGTTTTTTAGCGTGCGCTAATTAGACACTAAACGCTAACGTGTGCATGTTGTCCTATGGATGTGTTAGCGGTTAGCGCACACGTTGATTTAGCGCTTGCTGAACATGCGTTAAAACACTTAGTGCACCTTAGTAAAAGAGGGCCTTAGTTTCATCAACAGCTCATATGTTTTTGTTTTAAATTGGCCCTATTGAAACAATACCCTGAAATTGGATTGCTTAATTCCGTCATTTCTTTTCCTTTGTAGGTCTGGCCAGATCTTCCCAACGTAACTGTGAATAACTCTTTGGACTGGGATACACAAGTTCAGGTATATAGAGACTTAAAACTCAAACTAAAAAAAAACCCTGTATGTTAAAAAAGTACAACACAGTTTCTGAAACTTTAACGTTCTGTAAAGCAAGTTTAAAATAATGAATAATGGCTTCCTTGGGGGTCGTTATTGAAAATGCATTCAGCTACAACGCTGCCTTTCAAAAAAAGGGACCCGTTGGGCTAAACTGAACTGCATTATTGCACTATTGTATAACGAAACATTAAGATAAGTGCATTTTCATATTTATATTTATTTTTGAATATTATTTATATAAAAGATTTTTAAAAAATACAAAAAAAAAAAGGATCTATAAAGTAAATAGAGAGGTTTTTGGTCGATGAGTCAAAACCTGACCTGCATAAGCTATTCAAATGATCATGCATTGAAAACGCAGATGTTCTGAGACCTTTTCCTCTCATTTCACATAACACTCTAGTTGTGTTATAGAAACCTGATTTCTGATTGTGTGTTCACTATAAGAGGTTTCTTCCATTTGGGTTTTAAGTAGTGCTTTTAAAAATACAACATAACACAATAAGTACATAAAAGGATTTGTTTCATAGTCTATATTTGATGGAAAAAAAAAACTCCATAAAGAAACCTTTTCTTTTGCAGTTATACAGAGCTTATGTGGCTATGCCAGACTTCTTCAAAAACAGCACTGCTGCTTGGTGGGAAAGAGAAATAAGAGACTATTATGACCATCCAACAGACAAATCAAAAAGTATTAAGTTTGATGGCCTGTGGATAGTAAGTTCTATGTTTTGCTTGTCATTTACTATAAGAGAACTATTTGCACCCTACCCCCTTTTACAAAACCACGATAACGGTTTTTAGTGCAGGCTGGCGTGCTGAATGCTCTGCGCTGCTCCCAACGCTCATAACTCTAAGGCCCTCTTTTACTAAGGTGCGCTAATCAATTTAGCGCACGCTAAACACTGACGCGTGCATGTTAGTCTATGGACGCGTTAATGTTTAGCGCGCTCTAATTCGATTAGCGCACCTTAGTAAAAGAGAGGGTAAGAGTGTCAGGAGCAGCGCGCTGGCCTGCACTAAAAACTGTTATTGCGGTTTTGTAAAAGGAAGGGGGGGTATATGACTGAAAATTTAAAAGACTGAAGAAAATCAGGCTAGATATGCCACATATTTTTGAGGGTTTTTCTTACTAAAGTGTAGTAAGTTTATGCACTTCTCGCGCCTTGAGCGCAGAACATATGGTGTTGTGTGTGCAAGCCCTGAGCAATAAGGTGCTGATTCTTGAACCATATCCTACCGCCGTCCGGTAGCCAATCGGTACGCATGTTGTTAGAAAAAACGCTACTGAGGAAAGATGCCTGCAAGGAAGGCATCTGGGGTGCGTCTACAGAGACGGGCAGGTATACTTAAGCACACCTGAGGCGGGGGGGGGGAGGGGGATGTGAGTGGTTTCACTCAGAAGTGACCTTGGGCAGGCTTAAGTGTCGGTACGTGTCTCCATAGATGGGAGACAAACACCTTAAATACATTTAAGGCATCTGTCCGGGAGTGCAGACCCACTTCTGAATAGGACGCCGCCGAGTGATTGACACGTGATCGGCAGCCGCTTCTTCGGCGGCCCCCAATACCGGTGTCCTATGTAGAATCATGTCCTACTCACACAGGGCAGACTTTTAGGCCCAGATGCTATAAATGGTGCCTGAAGTTAGACACCTAGATGCTGATCTGGGCACTTAACTTACCCCCCTCTTTTACTAAGGGGCGCTAACCGATTAACGCGCGCTAATCGAATTAGTACGCGCTAAACGCTGACACGTCCATAGACTGACATGAATGCGTTAGCGTTTCGCGCGCGATAATTCAATTAGCGCACGCTAATCGGTTAGCGCACCTTAGTAAAAGAGGGCCTTAATTTTTACTTAGCTGAATCGGCGCCATTAATAAGCAATAATGAACTTATAATTGGCAAAAATCAAAATGAATTGAGTAGCAGGCGCCTAACTAAAATGCAATAGCACATGGTACTTACCTCAGGTCCCATTTTATACAATGTGATCTATTTACTAATAGCACACAATAGCGCACTAGTAAATCTAACCCATATATCATATGCCCTCCAGCGAGAAGGAAATAGCTGTTGTATCTGAGAGTAACCTACCTTGAACTACTGCTAAAGAAACACCGTTGCACCGAAATAAATTAACACCGACAAAATACAACAGTTTTCATGGTTTGATTGTAGTGGTGGAACACCAGGCTGTGAGAGGGCTCTTTTTACAAAGGTGCGCTAGCGTTTTTGGCGCACGCACAAGATTAGCGCACACTATAGCGTGTGCTAGCTGAAAAATTACCGCCTGCTTAAAAGGAGGAGGTAGCGGCTAGTGCGTGCGACATTTTAGCACGCGCTAAGTGCGCGCTAAAACCGATAATGCACCTTTGTAAAAGGAGCCCTATATCTGCCATTACGAGGGTTACCAGATTTTATGTTGGTAAAATTCGGACCCCTAGACCCCCCCCCCCCCCGGCACACCACGTTCCACCCATCCCTGTCCCGTTACGCCCCAGCTCTGCCCCCAGCCCCGCCTCCCGCTGCCTGTTTGTCGGGCAGAAAGGCGCGGATGCCTCCTCCTGACGCAATTTCTTTTCAAAACCTGGACAAACTGCCGGGTTTTGAAAAGCCAACTGGACCCCCCCAGACATGTTCTCAAATGAAGGACATGTCCTTGGAAATCCAGACGTCTGGTAACCCTAGCCATTACAAATGTCCAACATCTAATTTTTTGTAGAAAATGTTGTTGCAGGCCACCACCTTTCAGTGTGTTTGTAGCTCACATGATTGAATAGGTCTTTCTGAATTTACTTATTATTCTCACTAGTCTTTAAGGCCGTTACATTAACGGGTGCTAGAATAGATGTGTCTGTTTGTGTTTCTTTATCTCTCTCTCCTTGGCCGCTGTCTGTATCCTTCTGTTCCCCCCTCCCCCCCGAGCAAAGCTATCTGTCCCCAGCACACCTCCCCCCAAAGCATGCCCCTGTCCCTCTCCCTGTCTCTCCAGGGCCCCTTCTGTCTTCCCCCCAGAGCAAAGCTGTCTGTCCCCAGCACACCTCCCCCCCAAAGCAGCCCCCTTTCCCTCTCCCTATCCATGGCCCCTTCTGTCTCCCCCCAGCACACCCCTCCCCCCAAAGCAGCTCCCTTTCCCTTTCCCTCTCCCCCTGGCTCCCGGTATTGATCCCCTTCTTACCCTCCCTCCATCCCGGCATCTTCTGGCCTGCTCCTCTTCAAAGCAGCCTGCGATCGTGGTGGCCGGCTTTAGCAAACTTAGCAGGCCGCTCTCCAACTCGGTAGCATGTTCCCTCTGACGCGATCCCGTGCATCAGAGGGAGCGTGCTACTGAAGTTGGAGAGCGGCCTGCGAGGTTCTTTAAAGCTGGCCACGATCGCAGGCTGCTCTGAAGAGGAGGATCAGCGGCAGCGGCAGCAGCGAGTGAGGGCGGGAGGTGTGTTCCCTGCCGAGGACGCGGGCAGGGAGAGAGCACAGTCACGCGCCTTCAGCCACCACATGCGCCTCCAGCTCCTGCAAGCGCCATGAGGTGTCAAATAGAATACTGCCACAGAAGCACACCTCACGGCGCCAGGAATCACAAATTTTCAATAGCGCATGCGCGCTCTAGGGTTTTATTATTATAGATATTCCTAAACTGTCAAAAGCTTCCATTGGTTTTTTGCAGAGCTCACCTTCACAATTGCTAGAGCTATCTGATTTTATTTTCGGTCCAGAACTTCAGATATAATGATAATATGTACCTCGATAATTCCAGCAAAATCATGGAGAATTCTCTGTTCCTTGGTAATCACATCACTTCTATGCCAACTAAGGTATATCTTTAGCCTCAGAGCTCTTCGAATAAGTGTCGTTGACGGGGATATTCAGGGTCACTATTCAGGTAGTGTCTCAAAAATTCTTACAAACTACCTTGGCCCTTTGCAGAGCCAGAACTTATCCAGACAAAGGCAATGTTTATTCTGCTATTTGGATAACTTGGCCGGATATCTTTGGACAAATAAAAAGCTGTCCTAAGTTATCCAGATAGCAGTCTGCTATCTAATAGGCCCCACCATTGACCACCTCATGTAGATATTCAGCACTGGCCATTATATCTGGTTAGTGGAGCCAAATATCTGGCTATGTTTTGACAGCCATGGCTGCAAGCCATGTTAGGCAATTTGCATAGTAATGAGATGCAAAACATGTATTTGCATATTTGCATCTCATTACTGAGTAACACGCTGTAACTTAAATATTGGCACGGTAATTTTGGCCTTGCAGCTATAGGGCTGTTTAAGTCGTGGTAAGGGACATTTACCTTAACATAAAGCCCTAAATCTCAATGATGCCTGTTTTCCTTAAGTATCTTTATTTCTCTTTTTTAAAGGATATGAATGAGCCATCAAGTTTTGTTGATGGAACAGTTGGTAACTGCAAAGATGAAAAACTAAATAATCCACCTTATATGCCAGGTAAGCTGGTAAACAAATGTGTACTATTAACAAGCTTATTGATCTAAATGGATCATTTTGTTATACACTTCTCCCCCCATATTTGCGTTTTCTGCTCTTGCGGTTTCGCTTATTTGTGATTTTTCTCACGCTGACTCCTCCCCCAAATTACATCATCCATGAGTGCAGGGGGAGTGCGAGGAAGAGAAAGAGCGCAAGGGAAAGGGCTGGAATACCAAGCGTGTGGGAACTGAGAGCTGAACCGGGGGACAGGGAATGAGCAGGGAGCCTTCCGCTTACCCAGTTCTCATGGGAAGAGCTGGACGCTGTGGCGGCTGCTGCTCTCCTAAAAGCCTGGCATGGTGTGAGCAGGTGGAGTGGACCCGGAGCTCGGCGCTGCCGCCTCGTTGTCCATCCCGGTTTACCAGAAATGAGAGAGGGGAGGGAGAGGGAGCTGAGCCAGAGCTTGAGCTAGGAGCGCGTGCCGGCGCCTGAAAGGATTGGTGGGCGAGTCCGAGCCCATCACGCAAGCATGGAGCTTGGCCCTGGAGTTTTCGGCACGGTTGGTCGTTGGGGAAGTCTGGACGCTGGGGGAAGTCTGACCCCGGCTCCGCGGAGGTTCCCTCCCGGTGTGCACAAGGAAGATGTGTTGGAAGTTTTTGGCGGTTTCATCATTTTCCCAAGGGTTTTTTAATAGAAAACTGCGAATAACTTATGAAGAAGTTATTTGCGGTTTTTCCGTATTTGCGAGTCCACTCTGCCCCTAACCTCCACAAATACATGGGGAGAAGTGTGCATAAAACTGAAAAACAATGTATGTAAATATGAACACAATGGGACTAGAACATAAGAACATAAGAAGTTGCCTCCACTGGGTCAGACCAGAGGTCCATCGCGCCCAGCAGTCCGCTCCCGCGGCGGCCCATCAGGCCTATGACATGTGAAGTGGTCCCTGACTATTCCTATAACCTACCTCTACTTCTATCTGTACCCCTCAATCCCCTTATCCTTTAGGAACCTATCTCAACCTTCCTTAAACCCCTGTAGCATGCTCTGGCCTATCACAACCTCCGGAAGTGCGTTCCATGTGTCCACCACCCTCTAGGTAAAAAAGAACTTCCTAGCATTTGTTCTAAACCTGTCCCCTTTCAGTTTCTCCGAGTGCCCCCTTGTACTTGTGGTTCCCCACAGTTTGAAGAATCTGTTCCTGTCTAAAGCACTGTTTCATCATAAATGCTTTTTTACAGAATTAAAGGAATAGATAACTCTATAGTTTTGGCCTTGTAAATTATTATAAGCATATAAAAATAGGGGGGAAGGGATGATTTGGGCAAGAGTTGGGATATGACTTGTTATCCATAAACCAACTGTACAGATAACCTATTGCTTTAACTTTGACTGAAGAAATAGAATTACAGTGGAACCTCGGTTTGCGAGTGTTTTGCAAGACAAGCAAAACACTCAGCAAACTTTTGTCTCGCAAACCGAGCACAGCCCCGATAAACAAGCTCTCAGCAATGTTGGCCCAGGGGTGGGTACCTGCCTGTGGGTGCTGCAGCGCTTTCAGCGTGGTGGCTTCCTTCCCTCGGGGTCCCCGTGCGGCTGCCCTCCCACTTCGGCCTATGCCTCTGCCGTCCGTCAGCGCCTCCCGGCTCCCGAACCCAGCCGGCCACCATCCTGTGCGAGCATGCGCACGACCCGTCCTCTCCTGAGCCAAGCCAGCCGCTGCCCCGACAACACGCTCGCCACGTACAAGCACCTAGGACGTCCGAATGGCTTTTAAAAACCCAGCACTTTGTCCAGATTTTGAGAAGCTTCCAGCTCGGGATCCGCGTCGAGAGGGCATTTGCGCATGTGCACCAACTCAGCTAGCTTCGCTTAAGCCATGTTGAGCATTAACCCAAGAATCTATAGTATTTGAATGTGGACCTTACTGTTTATGAAAGGAATAATCAATCACACCAGAATGGGGCAGTAAATCTTCCATATTATTTCACTAGCATCACACTATATATTTGAGGAAAAGATGTAAAAAGGCTGGCCTTGACGTGACGCCATAGGGTTATTGCATTGCCATCAGGAGACTTCATTCAGACAATGTGCAGGCATGAGTGATTTTTGCTCTTTTATAATATGTAATAATTCCATAAGGCAATCTTAGAAAATAACTTAAGGTTTTAGAAACTTTGGGCTCCTTTTACTAAGGTGCGCTAGCGATTTTAGCGCGTGTTACATTGCCGTGCATGCTACACGCTAATGCCTTCAGAGAGCTTGCATTAGCATTTTCCGTGTAGCGCGCGCTAAAAACACTAGCACACCTTAGTAAAAGGAGCCCTTTGTCGAGGTGAATGGGAAAAAGACAACAGGTCCTTGTTATTGCTGTTTACCTGTATTGTTTTACTATAAATCTCATTTTTATTAGCCCTGGAATCAAGAAAAAAGGGTTTAATTCACAAAACCCTCTGCATGGAAAGCCAGCAGCACCTGCCAAATGGAAAACCGGTTAGACACTATGATGTACATAATTTGTATGGCTGGTCGCATACAAAACCAACATATGAGTAAGTGCTTCATTTTCATGAGTTTATGAATCTGTTTCCTTTTACATTATTATCGCGTCCTTTTACTAAAGTGCGGTAGCGAATTTAGCGCACGCTAACTGATTTAGTGCGCGCTAATCGATATAGTGCACGCTAAATATTTGCATGCTCTAAGCGCTAACACATCTATTACCCCATTCAACACATCTATACCCCATTCAACCCATGCTAAAACTTCTTGGAGTACTGATTGACAGAGGCTGTACCATGCAACCAAAAATCAACAAAATAATAAAAACATCATTCGCAACTATGAGAAACCTAAGACAAATTTGAATATTCTTTGACAGGAAACAATTCCAACTTTTGGTACAATCTCTAATCCTTGGACTAATAGACTACTGCAACATACTATATCCTTGGACTAATAGACTACTGCCACATACTATACCTCCCCTGCCCAGCGACCATGATAAAACAACTACAAACAATACAAACTACAGCCATAAGACTCATCTATTCGCTGAAAAAATATGACCACATCACAGAGGCATACCACGACTCACACTGGCTCCCAATACAAGCAGGAGCATACTTCAAATTCTACTGCCTACTATTTAAAGCTATGAACGGAGACAGCCCAACCTACTGGAACAACCGACTAACTCAATCCACCTCAACCAGACACAGGAGAACCCACTCACTATTCACACACCCGCCCACCAAAAAATGTCAAACGAAGAAAACTATATGACAACCTAATGGCCACCAGAGCGGCAAAACTAGACAGAGCGGCAAAACTAGACCAATTTGCTGTCTTCGACCACAGACTACAAAACCTTCAAAAAAGAAACAAAAACCCTACTCTTCAAAAAATGCATAAAACCTATTTAACACGACCAGATCCCAAGCTTCACCTACTATACTATCTACTCCTTATCAAATCTAAAATGTTCAAATTACCCATTATGTATTACCTAATTTCATGACAATTCTTATGTAATCCGCCTATATATGTCGTAACATCATGACAATTCTTATGTAATCCGCCTTGAACCGCAAGGTAATGGCGGAATAAAAATCATAAATGTAATGTAATGTAATCTATTATATCCTATGGATGTGATAGCGTTTAACACATGGTAATATGTAGCGCACCTTTGTAAAAGAGGGGTATATTAGGTATTACTAGCTATTAAAATACTATAGTTGATCGTTTTGCTTTTTCTGCAGTATTGTCTCGACCAGAAGGAAAAGGGTAAATGATTGGGTGTCCCGTTTAATACTGTACAGTAACTAGTTAATAGAGAATGACACGGTGGTTGTTACCCGCCAAAACGGTGACCAAAAAAAAAGGTCACCGCGAGATCGGGGACAAGGCCATTCACCGCCCCGTGGAGTGGTGAATGGTTAGCACGCATGGTGAATGAGCGTTTAATCCGGCAGCCCCCTCTCTCCCGCCGGCCGGCTGGCCGGCCATGCATCTCCCTCCCTCCCTCCCTCCTTTTCCCTTACCTTCTCTTGTTGAAACTGGCGATTTCTATAAGGCTATGCGCTGTATTACAGCCGGATCCTTGAAGTTGCATCACGTTTCCTGCTGGAAAAGTCTCCTCCGACGCAACTTCCTATTTCTGGTTGCATCAGAGGAGACTTTTCTAGCAGGCAACCCGGCACAACTTCAAGGCTCCGGCTGTAATACAGCGCATAGCCTTATAGAAATCGCCAGTTTCAACAAGAGAAGGTAAGGGAAAGGGAGGGAGGGAAATGCACGACTGGTCGGCAGGAGGGAGCTGCTGGACTGCGTGAAGGGTGCTGGAGGTGGGGGGATGGAGAGGAGAAGACGCTGAAGACGGGGACGGGGCGGTGAAAGGGACAGTGGGGATAGTGACGGGGTGGTGAAGGTGACAGCAGAGACGGGGACGGGGTGGTGAAGAGGACGGCGGGGACGGGACGGTGAAGAGGATGGTGGTACGGGGACGGAGCAGTGACGGGGACAGAATTTTTCCCCGTGTCATTCTCTACTAGTTAACACTGTTAATACACAGTCATAGGCATTAAAGTTAACAAGCAGACATAGTTTTAGGTAGGAATGCCATGTAGGTGTCTATTAAAAAAAACTATTTTATAAATAACATATGCAACGAATGCTCACTTGGCTTTCTGAAGTAAGTAACCTGTTATTAACGACTCAGGTAATTTTCCAAAGTCTTTTTTTTTTTTTTTTTGAATTGCCCATCATAAAACTCTTCTATGTAAAGTATGAAAGATGAAAATATGTGACTGTTGGGCAGACTGAATGAACCTTGCAGGTTTTTATCTGCTGACATTTGCTATGTTACTATGTAGCTGTATTTTTAAAAAAGTTTGAACAGATTCCTGGAGGTAAAGTCCATAAAATGCCGTGAGTTGAACAAGTAGATGTGAATCGCTTGTTTACTCTTTCCAAAAATACTAGGACTAGGGGACATGCAATAAAACTATTACCGTAGATACTCGAATATAAACGGGGGTCCCAGTTAATATTTGGGCCAGCGCCCACCCGCTCCCCTCCCAGACTTATTGCAGGCCTCCGCTGGGCCGCCAGGCTCTGCACCCTTTTCCCCCCTCCCTGCCCTGTCCATCGTACTTTCTCTGCCGCTGGAATCCCTGGTGGTCCAGAGGTGTAGCAGGCAGGAGCGAGCTTTCTGCGCTCATGCCCCCTGGTCGGTCGCTGCCGCGAGTTCCAGCTTCAGCCGCTGATCGGTACTGAGCAGGAGCGCACTTTGGCACTGCCGCTCGGCACTGAGCAGCTTCCTGAATGGCTCTTGGTGGGACAGATAGGGAAAGTGCATGAGTAGCTGAATATAAATCACTTATCCCCCCTCTATTACTAAGGTGCGCTAATCGATTAGTGCGTGCTAATCAAATTAACACGCGCTAAACGCTAACACATCCATAGATTAACATGCACGCATTAGCGTTTAGCGCATGCTAATTCAATTAGCGCACGCTAATCGGTTAGCGCACCTTAGTAAAAGAGGGCCTTAGGCTATAAGTAGTATACACATACATAAATAAATAAATATTACATACTATTTTCTGATATTCATTTACCACAAGGCAGTAACAGTTCTAGTCATTAAATAGTAATTGCCAAAACAGTAACCCCCAAGTAATCAACATCATTAAAAATATTAAATATTTTGTGCCTGAAGGTATAATTGGACATTTTTAATTATGCTACTGATTTACTTTAAGCTTTGGCTTATATGTTGAGTAGGCATAATATTTAAATGCTTGCAAACTTTTTATTCTGCTTTATGATCATATCAGTCTTTTGGAAATTGACTTGAGAGATGATGGATCCTTTTTAGGAAAAGAGTGTAGGTAAGCTTTTCCTAGCATTAATTCACTGTCTCAGGTAGCGAACTTTATTATACTTTTAATTCTCTACTGACTAATATTCTCTTCTCTTCTAGACAATGCATGAGATAATGATAATATAAGCACATTGTTTCAATTCCAATTCAGTGAGCAAGCAAAGAGCAGCGTTTATCTATGGGTCTTAATGACCTCGAAGCCCTTCCTAACTTTGAAATCGCAATAAAGAAAGATAATATCAAGGCCACTGGAATTTTTTTTTTTCTTTTTGGCTGAGTGGATGTTATGTTTGGCAGCGCACCAGGCTGTCACTGTCAATCAAAGCATTTGCACAAGTGCTGACAGGACAATAAAGCCAAACCCAAGGCATGATTTGAATAGTCAGCGGACACTAATTGAAAACTGAAAAGAAAGGCATCATTATGAATGAATAGCAATTGCGTATTTTGCTGTATTGTAAAAATCTGACCTCCTTGGAAGAGCATACTATGATAAAAGATACATCGTCAAAAATATATTCCTCATCCTGAAAAAAAGTAACAGAACTGGAAATGATAAATGATGGGTTTATTTTTCAGAAGATGTTTACAGACTCCTACTTTTCTTATACTTAGAACAAGGCCCAGGTAGTTAAGGAGATGGCCATTTGCAAAAGCCTGGAGTACGCCAGCATTTTGCCTTGAAAATATGCATTTGCCTTTCAGTGTTGGTAGAATTATGTGTTTCTACAACATGCCAACAGAAAGAATTGACCCTGTTCACTCCACAAAATGTCACAGACATAAGAACCGATGCACTCAGACAGCATAAAATCATGCTCCAAGCTCATAGGCTCAAAACCTGTCAGTTTTGGGCCTGTGAGATGTTCAGTTTTGAGCCTGTGAGCTTGGAGCACGATTTTATGCAGTTCGAGTATGTCGCTTCTGCACAGAGTTCTTTGTTTTAATCCACAAGTCCATTCTTAGGACCAATAGGGACCCCTGAAGAAGACAATTGTATCGAAACAAGGACCCTGTAGGGTCCATATGTTTCTAGAGGTTCCGGCCCTAGATATATTTATGTGGATGATATATTTACTTCAATAAAGCTATCAACTTGGACATCATCTCTCCACAAGTTCTTTATTCTTATTTCTTCAACATGCACAATTTTAGCTACACTGTTTAGCAGCATCCCCGTTGACATATTTAGGTCATAGATGAAACAATTCCCCAAATTCTACATTGGGATGCCTAGCTGATATAGGTAGGGTTACCAGATTTTCTGCAACTAAAATCTGGACCCATGGCCCCGCCCCCAGGCCTGCCCAGCCCCGCCCCTAAACCTGTTCGCTTCTCAGGAGGGCACGCGCATGTGCTGGTGTGACGTGATGATGTCACACACACATGCACGTGATGTCACCACATTGCAACCACGCATGCGCAGATGACGTCCCGACGTCGCTCCTAGCTGGAAGCTTTTCCAAACCCGGACAAAGTGCCGGGTTTTGAAAAAGCCGTCCGGACGACCGGACATGTCCTCTAAAGGACGACTGGCAACCCTAGGTATAGGTGCCCAACTTGGGTAGTTGGCTAAATCGGCGCTAATGGTCGGTACTCAGCACCTCTTAATTGGCACTAAGTGGAATTAATTGAAAATTAGGTGCCTAACTTGGAAGGCATGATTCTAGAACAGCTAGGCACCTAGTGCAAAGTGCCTAGGTTAAAGTGGGCGTGGTAAGGGGGTGGATCATGGGCATGTTTTTGAGTGAGGAGCTGTTGGGCGCCTAACTTAAGTTTAGGCATTTAGACCTAGAAAACTTTGGCATAAATAGGGTTCGCCTAATTGTTAGAACAGGGGTGTCCAACCTGCGGCCCGAGGGCCACATGCGGCCCCGTGAAGTATTTTGTGCAGCCACGGTCGAGGGCGATGCAGTGTTTTCTTCTGCTGCCCCCCGGATGTTTACCGTCTTGCCGGCTCCCTCCTCTGTCTTGCTGCAGCGTTTGCGCGGCCCCACAAACATTTTTTTCGGCCAATGCGGCCCAGGGAAGCCAAAAGATTGGACACCCCTGTGTTAGAACTTTTACTGCTGCCTCAGCACGCTCGTTCAGCTCTAAGCACGATTCTATAATGGGCGTCTAACATTTATAGAATCGTGCGTAGCGCCGCACCAGATGGCACATATTTTGATAGGCGACATATATAGAATTGGGCCCAATAATGCATAGTCATGGCAGGACAAAAACTACCACACCATCACACTTTTGGTTTAGCACTTGGTAATTCCCTCCTATCTGTGCCATTTTCCTCCTCTGCTCACTCCAAACTCCGTCCCTTCTATCTTGCTGCGCCGAATGCCGGGAGCAAACTGCCCAAATCCCTGTGGCGGGCTCCGTCTCTGGCAGTCTTCAAGTCCTAGGTAAAAGCCCACCTCTTTCGAGACTGCTTTCAACTCCCAACTCCTTTCACCCTGGGTTCTACATCCGCCAACCCTATATGTCATGTCTAAGTTAGATTGCAAGCTCTTCTGACCAGGGACCGTCTATTAAATGTCAAATGTACAGCGCTAGCACTAAAGAAGTGATAAATATGAGGAGTGGTAATAGTAGTCCTGAAGGATTCTGTTTAAATCCTGTAAATGATAAAAATCATATACTTACAGACAGAGATTGTAAAGGGTCATCGTCATCTGAATAGCTTATTTTATTTTTTATATTAGTGCCTTACTCAACGTAACAGGAGAGCGAGGAGTCGTCATTACTCGCTCAACATATCCATCCAGTGGGAAATGGGCAGGACACTGGCTTGGTGATAACACTTCTGCTTGGGACCAACTTTTTAAATCTATTATTGGTAAGTGGAAATTTACTTACGACATATATGTAGCTTTGTGACCAGGGGCAGATTCTTTGGATCTTTTCCAGATAAGCCCCGCCACTAATGGAAAAAGACGCGCCGAAAGTTAAGCCCCGCCACCTTTTGCCAGCGCACGCAACCTTAACCAGTGAAGTTCTCAGCACAACGGTCCCACAACGCGGCGCGAAGTGTATAAAGTAAAGTGGGGGGTTCCCCCCCACGCCCCCCCATCAGAGCACCCAAAAAAGATTATAAAAAAGAGGATATGAAACTTAACATTATAAAAAAATAGGATAAACTGTCGACCATTTTTTTAAGGGCTCCGACGGGGGGGGGGGGGGCGTGGAGGGAACCCCCCCCCACTTTACTTTCTACAGATCGCGCCTCTTTTTTATAATTTTTTTTGGGTGGCGGGGGCTAACTTTTTGGCGGGGCTTATCTGGAAAAGATCTGCTTCTTCCACTGGGGTCTTTGGGTTTCTTGGTAATATGGCGATGATCAGAATCAACTAATTGTTGACTTTATTCTTCCAGGTAAGATATTGTTTGATACACATCATGAACATGGTATAACAGCTTTTAAGTAACCCCCCTACTTGTCCTATTTTTCCGTTTGATAAGAACATAAGAACAGCCTTACTGGGTCAGACTAATGGTCCATCTAGCCCAGTAGCTCGTTCTCACAATGGCCAATCCAGGTCCCTAGTACCTGGCCAAAACCCAAAGAGTAGCAACATTCCAGTATCTCAAAGAATAGCAAAATTCCAGAAACCCAATGAGAGCAACATTCCAGCAACATTGTGATGTCATAACGCCTCATTCCACAGTGCCTCAGAGCCAACCTCATCAGTGATGTTAAAAAGACTTAATTGTCCTATACTTGGCTCACATAAGAATAACCTTACTGAGTCAGACCAATGGTCCATCAAGCCTAATAGCCTGTTCTCACAGAGGCCAATCCAAACCACAAGTTAAAGCCAAATAGTAGCAGAATTTCATGCCACCGATCCAGGGCAAGCAGTGGCTTCTCCCATGTTTGTCTTAAAAGCAGAATATGGACTTTTCCTCCAGGAACTTGTCCAAGCCTTTTTTAAAAGCTAGCTACATTAACCGCTCTTACCACATCCTCTGGCAACATGTTCCAGAAGTTAACTTTTAACTGAGTGAAAAAAATATTTCCTCCGATTGGTTTTAAAAGTAATATTTCTTTAACTTCATCGAGTGTCCACCTAGTCTTTGTAAATCCTGATGCAGCAAAAAAATCGATCCACTCGTACCCGTTCTACACTCAGGATTTTGTAGACTTCAGTCGTATCTCCCCTCAGCCATCTCTTTTCCAAGCTGAAGAACCCTAACCTTTTTAGTCTTTCCTCATACGAAAAGATTAGATTGTAAGCTCTACTCAGGGACTGTCTCTTCAATGTTTTAACGCACAGCACTGCGTACGTCTAGTAGTGCTAGAGAAATGATAAGTAGTAGTAAATACCACGTCTTGTCAGTATCTCACATTGATAACTTACTCGCTCAACTTGGACATCATTTCTCCACAAGTTCTTTATTCTTATTTCTAGAACATGCACAATTTTAGCTACCCTGTTTAGCAGCATCCCCGTTGACATATTTAGGTCATAGATGAAATAATTCCCCAAATTCTACATTGGGGCGCCTAGATGATATAGGTAGGGTTACCAGATTTTCCGCAACTAAAATCCGGACCCATGGCCCTGCCCTCAGGCCTGCCCAGTTCCGCCCCTAGCCCCGCCCCCAGGCCTGCCCAGTTCTGCCCCCAGCCCCGCCCCCAGGCCTGCCCAGTTCCGCCCCCAGCCCCGCCCCCAGGCCTGCCCAGATCCACCCCCCAGCCTCAGTTGCTTCCTCACTAACCCCCTCTTTTACTAAGGTGCGCTAACCGATTGGCGCACAATAACACGCTAAACGCTAACGCGCACATAGACTAACATAGACTAATCGGTTAGCGCACCTTAGTAAAAGAGGGCCTAAGGCATCACTCCTTGATTCAGTTTTAAGAATCTTGTCTATGAAATGAAGAAAAAACAAAACCAAACCAGTTTTAAGACTATTATTTTTGATTGTGTTTTGATTGTAGCTAATGAAAAAAAATAAAAAGTTTCCGGAAGAATCATAAATTGTCTATTTTTTTTATTTTTAGTGGGAGTGAGCGCATGTATTATAGCCCCCCTTGGCAGCAAGAGACATGCCCAATCTCTCCCGCTGCCAAGAAACACACCTCCAGCACCCCTTCGGCAGCGGGAGAAATGCTCAATCTCTTCTGCCGCCAATTGAAACATCCTCCCAGTAGCAGGAGAGATGCCCAATCTCTCCCGCCGCCAACTGACACACTTCCCCGGCACATGAAAATTTATAATAATAATAATAATAATAACTTTATTCTTCTATACCGCCACAATCTTGCGACTTCTAGGTGGTTTACAATCAAGAGTGCTGGACATTCAGCGAAATACAATAAGTAGATATTCAGAGGAAATACAGAGATCAGAGACCTCAGGAGGCAATAGTATAGAAATACAATTTGCTGAGCGAAAATGTAATATGTGCATTTTAGTAGGTAATGTCCGACAGGACCTGTTGGGGATAAATAGCAACGTAAAGTTACGATAAGATGAAGATAACAGATTATATTTATAACAGTGCTGTAAGTTCAGGTGGAATAGGGAGGGAGGGGGAGAGCGGGTCAATTGTTTAGGTATTAGCGAGTTTTTGCTACTCTGCCTACCTCATTTGCATGAGTGTTTTTTTTGGAAAATGACTTGCTCTTTTAAAATCTCTACTATAACGGCTGTGACAGCGGCCCATCAGT
This sequence comes from Geotrypetes seraphini, assembly GCF_902459505.1. Classification (NCBI taxonomy): domain Eukaryota; kingdom Metazoa; phylum Chordata; class Amphibia; order Gymnophiona; family Dermophiidae; genus Geotrypetes; species Geotrypetes seraphini. The sequence continues at coordinate 166,930,642 of NC_047092.1, read as the reverse complement.
TTTTAATGTGACTTTTAGAGAATTTAGGCCTCAGAACCTTATGTCTATTATTTTTGTTGCAGGTATGCTGGAATTTAGCCTTTTTGGAATATCATATGTAAGTTCTCATATTGTTGAATGCCTTATTTGAATGGCTTTAAAAAATAGTTCTAAGGCCTCAGTATTGTTTTTTTATATATATATTTTAGACTGGAGCAGATATCTGTGGATTCTTCAGGGAAACGACCTATGAAATGTGTGCTCGATGGATGCAGTTGGGAGCTTTTTACCCGTTTTCCAGAAACCACAATGGTTTAGGAAATAAGGTATGTTTGCCAGACAGTATCCACCAGGATGACCTCATTTACGAAGGGGTTTCTCTCTTGCCCTCATTTGGAACAACCCAACAACTACCTTGAATTCCAGAAGAAACTGAAGACACACCTCTTTTCACTATAATCACTTTCCTACCCTTCACCCCTCCTTCCCAGTGGGGTAGCGAGGGTGAGAAGCGCCCAGGGCAGAGGCTCCCCTCCACCGCTCTCATCTCCACCCCCCGCTCCTTCCCCGATGCCCCCTGCCATGCACGTGCCCCACTCCCTCGTGACCCCGGCGCTCTCCCTCTGATGTCACTTCCTATGCGTGGTACCAAGAAGTGACATCGGCGAGAGAGCTGATGCAGTCGTGAGGAACATGTTTAAGCTGTTGCTCGCGGCGGCGAACAGCTAGAGGTACGGGAAGGGAAGGGGGCCATCATCCACGCATACTCAGAGGCCTTCCAGATGCGGACGGAGTTCATCGGGGCTTTCCTAAACCCGGACAAATGGCAGGTTTTGGAAAGTCCATCCGGGAGCCCGGATAGTCCTCTAAAAAGAGGACATGTCCGGGTTTTCCCAGACGTCTGGTAACCTTATGTTCAGGGCTGTGAATGTCTAGTAGTGCTATTGAAATGATGATTAGTAGTAGTAGCAGTAGTAATACTGACTATGAGTAATTTACTATCCCCCTCTTTTACTAAGGTGCGCTATGCTTTTTAGCACGCGGTAAATATTAGCATGTGCTAAATGCTAACGCGTGCATGTTATCCTATGGACGCCTTAACGGTTAGCGCACACATTGATTTAGCGCGCACTAAAAGCATGTTAAAACGCTTAGCGCACCTTAATAAAACTACTATGAGTCATTAGTAGTAGTAGCAGTAGTAATACTGACTATGAGTAATTTACTACTAGTCATTAGTAGTAGTAGCAGTAGTAATGCTGACTATGAGCCATTTACTGACTTTGAGTGGATAGTTGGCCAGAGGCTGGCTACCTGACAGAAATCCCAGCTTGGGATTTGAACTCAGATCCTAGGAGCCGTGGGGAAACAGCCTATTGATTACATCGCCAAGTCTTGTAATGAAAGGCTACTATTGTTTAAAATATTCATAGAAAGCAAACCTTGCAAATGCTAAGTTCGCTGGTGAGGCTAAACACAAACGGGAATGCATATGTTTTCAAGAATAACGTTAGCAATAGTAACTGCACTCTCCAAGGAAACCCGTGTGTAATATATTCTGTTGCCTAAAGATCAAATGTGACTCTACCACAATCGAAAAAGGGTCCTGAAAAATTTAGTTCCTGTTAAAACAAAAGTTGACAAAGCTTGTAACATTAAAAATGCATGCGCTTTAATTATATTTTCTCGGGCAGTCCGTTTGAATGAGTTGGCTCGCCTGCATGAAATAGATTTTCTTTTTTTCTTTGACAAAAGAACAATTAGCTGTGGGCTCCTTTGACAGAGCCACGGTAGAGGTTTCTGCTGCGGGCCGGCGAGGCACATGCCCCAGTGCTCATACGAATTCTAACAGCGTCGGAGCATTTACCTCCCCGGCCCAGGGTAGAAACTTCCACCGCGGCTTTGTAAAAGCCAGCATTTGTTTGCTAATGAAATACCTTTTAATAGGAAGTTTATACTTAATGAACATCCAGACATCAGCGTTATCATCTAGTTGCCAGTCTTACCTAATTTACTAAGGCATTGTTTGGCAAATTAGTATTCACTGCTGTCACCTACTGGAGCTTCTGGCCTCTTTAAAAGTCCTGAAGGCTGCCCTGTACGAAAGGAGGATAATAAATTACAGGCAGCAAAATGTCTGACATATTTAGCTCAGTCCTTCATGTGGTTGCTATCATCCCTTTGACTCTTTACAAACCTGTCATACTCAGAAAGCCTACAGACATTTCCTCTTGCATTAGAAACATAGAAAAAAGCAGCAGAAAAGGGCTATAGCCCACCAAGTCTGCCCATTCCAAGTATCCCCTCCCCTGAATTTACTCCCTTAAAGATCCCACGTGAGTATCCCATTTTCTCTTAAAATCCGTCACGCTACTGGCCTTTATCACCTGGAGTGGGAGTCTGTTCCAATGATCCACCACTCTTTTGGTGAAGAAGTACTTCCTGGGGTCGCCATGAAATTTCCCTCCCCTGATTTTCAGCGGATGCCCTCTGGTGGTCGAGGGTCCCACGAGCCAGAAGATATCATCTTCTGACTCGATGCGTCCCGTGATGTACTTATATGTTTCAATCATATCTCCCCGTTCTCTTCTTTCCTCAAGTGAGTACAGCCGCAATTTTTTAAATCTTTCTTCATACGTGAGATCCTTGAGCCCCAAGACCATCCTGGTGGCCATTCGCTGAACCGACTCGATCCTCAGCACGTCCTTTCGGTAGTGTGGTCTCCAAAACTGAACACAGTACTCCAAGTGAGGCCTCACCATGGCTCTGTACAACGGCATCATAACTTCAGGTCTCCTGCTGACGAAACATCTGCGGATACACCCCGTCATTTGTCTTGCCCTGGTGTCTGTTGGTATATTGTTCAGGAACGAGTGCCCTAATAGCCAGAGCAAAAAATAATAACCATAGAGCTTCTTATCCCCTCTTTTACTAAGGTGCGCTAACCGATTAGCGTGCTAACGCATCCATAGACTAACATGCACGCGTTAGCGTTTAACGTGCGCTGATTTGATTAGCGCACCTTAGTAAAAGTGGGCCTTAGTCTCTCTGCATAATCATAGAGTAGCAACTCGGACAACATGTTCAACCTTCCGTCGTAGAATCGATGTGACCTACGGTTCAGTGATCTGTATACTCAAAGGACCAGAATTCATTCATTTTTTTTTCCTGCTGTACGTGCGCACTCTTGCCTCAGTAAATCTATTTGTTAACTATGTCCAACACTCTGTGGAGGGAGCAACGTTTTGCAACCTTTTTCACACCTGAAAATTTTAAGATTCGTTGAAGGTTATCATACCCATTACTGGTCCAACATAGGAAATATCCAAACAGGTCATGTACATCAGTTTTTAGGACCAGATAGATCCTTTCTTTAGACGCGCCAGCATGGGCCACAAAATACTGTAGTTCAATATGAATTTTCCTGGTTTTTTTTTGTGGCTTTAGACATAAATGAAAATTGCTCTTTAAATTCTTAAGTGGTGGTAACCAAATAGGAGTAATTCCCACTTGCTACTGCCCCTAGAGGCTTCCTGTAGTGAAATGGTGTCACAAGTAGCACCATATAAAACATACAAAAAGAAAAATAGACCACCAAATGAATGGTTTGACTGTGAACTACTAACCACCAAACAGGAACTAAGAAAATTGGAGAGAATCTGGCAAAAAACAAACAATGAGTCAGACAAGACAAACTGGAAACAAAAAATGAATACATACAAAAATCTGATCAAAGAAAAACGCACTAAGCACTATGCAAAAAAAATTGGTACCTCAAAAATAAACAGCAAAGAATTGTTCAAACTAGTAAAAACAATAACCGATACAACACAAATACTGAAAAAGGACAATGAACCCACCCCATCAGCACAAACCCTAGCCAACTTCTTTCAAAATAAAATTGCTGACTTAAGAACAACTCTACCCACTACCATAACAACTGCCCTTCAATACCTCGAACCTCACGACCAAGACACCAGAGTAGACATGATATGGGACCACCTCGAATACCCAAACTGGCATCAGTTCCTAAACCTATTCAACAAGTACACCAAATCTAACTGTCTGCTTGATACATGTCCCCCTAAAATCATGACAGTCGCCCCTCCAGAATTTAAAAAGGAACTATTTGAATGGATAACATCCGCCCTCACAAGCGGAACACTAAACAAAAAAATGGGACACATACTAATCACTCCAATCCCTAAAGATCAGAAAACCTCTTCAGCACTAGCATCCAATTTCAGACCCATAGCAAGCATTCCCCTTTTCACAAAGCTACAGGAAGGATTGGTCAACCTTCAACTAGTCAACTACCTAGACAAATTTAACATCCTTAGTGAACACCAATCAGGATTCAGGAAAGGATACAACACAGAATCTGTCTTAGCCTCCTTACTAAACCACCTTTATGATCTCTTTAGCAAAGGAAAAAGCGCACTAATTCTTCAATTAGACCTTAGCAGCGCATTCGACCTGGTAGATCATGAAATCATGCTACTGTGCCTTGAAGTGATGGGAATTACTGGAAAGGCAAAGAAATGGTTCCAAGAATTCCTAATAAACAGATCCTACCGAGTAATCAGCAATGGAAATTACTCCAAACCATGGAAAAACCCATCAGGCGTACCTCAAGGTTCCCCCCTATCGCCCACCCTCTTCAATATCTATATCGCCTCCTTAGGTCACCTCCTACAAAAACTAAACCTAATACACTACATTTACGCAGACGACATATCCATTCTAGTCCCCCTAAATGACATCACAAAAGAAATAGTAGACAACCTCTCAAACGTAATGACTGAAATCGATAAATGGACCACCAATTTCAAACTAAAACTAAACGCAGAAAAAACAAAAGTCTTCCTGGCTAGTCCTAATGACAAAATCACGAAAACATTGATAAAAATAAACAATCACGAACACCTAATTTCCAAAAACATAAAAATACTTGGTATCACGCTAGACACTCACCTAACTATGACTGACCACACAAACTCACTAGTGAAAAAATGTTTTTACACGCTATGGAAACTAAGGACCATAAAAAAATACTTTGACCCAACATCATTCAGGTTACTGGTACAGGCACTGATCCTATCCATTCTTGACTACTGCAACATCATCTACCTGGGCATCCCACAAAAAACAATAAAAAAACTGAGATTAATACAAAACACCGCCGTTCGACTAATTTTCGGACTAAGAAAAAACGACCACATCAGCCCCTACTATAAAAAACTACATTGGCTTCCAATTGAAGCGCGAATACTATTCAAATTTGCTTGCACCTGTTTCAAGCAAGCCTGGGGACTAGCACCCTCATATCTACAAACTCACTTCATCCTACACAACCCCACACGAGCGACCAGAAACAAAAATATCTTTGCATACCCAAAGATCACTGGCTGCAGATACAAATCATTTCTGGATAGAACCTTTAAGTTCCAAGCGAACAGACAGCAAGTTTGGCTGAAAAACTACATAAATAAACCTAATCAGTCTTACAGTGCATTCCGCAAATCGATCAAAACCGCCTTATTCGCAAAATTCACGGACTAAAACGGTCCCCCCCTTCAATAGAACTCCCTCACTGTAAACGCCTTTCTTTCTCTAAAGATGCCCCTCACGTATTCAGATATTCGCTTTCCATAGAACTCCAACTCAATGGAAGTTCTAAAGAAATACTCAGATATTCATTACCTATTGAACTCCAAACTATACGTAACTTTCCCTTCTACAATATTGTATTATATTTAGACTCATTGTAGGATACTGTATTTAGACTTATGTATAGTATTATATTCAGACTTATGTATTGTATTGTATTCAGACTTATGTATTGTATTGTGTTCAGATTTTTGTATTATATTGTAGTTAGACTCGTACTATATGGTACTGTATTGTATACAGAATCTTTGTATTGTATTGTATTGTATGTTGACTTATTGTATTGTATTGAGACCTCTTGTTATTCGCTGATTGTCCAGCCTTCTTACACTGTAAACCGCCTAGAAGTCGATTGACTATGGCGGTATAGAAAAATAAAGTTATTATTATTATTATTAAGTTTTAGTGGTAGTCTCATGGCACTACCACTAGAGGTCAGCCTTCCATATAGGATTCAAAGCAATGGTAAGGACAACATGCGCTGATCTCTGTATATGAAAGACTGACATCTAGCGGTAATACTGCTGCACGAATCATCTTTTATCAACCTCGCTATGCTCATGTCACCCCTCTCTTTAAATCAGTTCACTAGCTCCCTATCCACTTTCGCAAACAGTTCAAACTCCTATTGCTGACCTACAAGGGTGTTCATTCGCCTGCCCCTCAATATCTCTCCTCTTTTCTCTCTCCTCCATTCCTCAGATAATCTGCTCTTAGCTGTATCCTTCTCCTCCACTGCCAAGTCCAGACTTTGTTCTTTTCATCTAGCTGCCCCCTATGCTTTGAATAAATTACCCGAGTTTGTCTGCCAAACCCCTTCCCTTCCCTTGTTTAAAAGCAGGCTGAAAACCCACCTTTTTGATATAGCCTTCAATCCTTAACACTACTCCTCTGCCCACCAACCCAGCCAGCTGATTAACTGTTTCCCTTAACTGTATCCATGGCATCCTGTTTGATTGTCTGTCTTGTCTGTGTAGATTGTAAGCTCTTTTGAGCAGGGACTGTCTTCTTTGTGACTCTGTACAGTGCTACATATATCTGGTACCGCTATAGAAATAATTAATACTAGTAGTAGTACTGAGGGACTACCACTAGAGTTTCAGGCATCCATTATACTACATGGGGCAACTAGGGGCAGGAGTGAATGGGGATTGTTCATGCTCAGATACCCCAGGCCCATCACGGATGCAGGTGGGACCTTGGGGAGATGGGAGCTAAATTGATGGGAGGGGATTTTGGGGGATAACTGATCACAGGGGACAGCACTGCTTGCTCCCTCCCCCTCCTAATTCTCTCCTTAGAATTCCCCTCCCCAGCATCCAATCTACTTTGTGAATGGCCAATTAGAGCTGATATACAATGGCACTGCCCAGTTAAATGTCACTGAGTATCAGCGGCTGGCCTGAAGACCATGAGTTAAGTGGACAGGAGCCTCTCCTGCCCACTTAAATTGCTTTGAATATTGACTAGTTTAATTGTAATGATGTTCTTATTTCCTCCTCTCAGAGACAAGATCCTGTTGCATTTGATAAAGCATTTGAAAATATCTCTAGAAATGTACTGAATACAAGATATACACTGCTACCCTACCTGTACACATTAATGTTTGAAGCTCACGCTAATGGATCAACTGTTGTACGTCCAATGCTGCACGAGTGAGTACTAAGATTTTTATTTTACGACAAAGCATTATTTGCATACTGCTTCAATAGTTTCCATGACATTCAGCATTTTTTATGGATTATATAATATACTAGTCTTTAAGCCCGTTACATTAACGGGTGCTAGAATAGATGTCTGTCTGTCTTTCTTTCTGTCTCTCTACCTCCTGCTGTATTTCTCTCTCCCTGACCCCCTTTCTCTGTCCCTCTTCCTGCCCGTGTCTTTCTTCCTTTCTTTCTGTCTCCCTCCCTCCCACTGTCTGTCTGTCTTTATTTCTATCTGTCTCTCTCCCTGCTCCATATGTAACATTCCCCCCCTTCATTTCCCTGTGCAGCAGCATTTCCCTCCCCTGACCTCACTTCCCTGTGCAGCAAAAGAAGCAGTATTTCCCTCTCCGTCCACTTCTCTGAGCAGCAGCAGCAGCAGCGGTATTTACCTTCCCTATAGGTCCCTGTGCAGCACCATTTCCACCAACCCCCCCCCCCCCCCCCTTTGCTTTCCGCGGTCTGGCCTACCATCGCACTCAGTGTGATAAAGGAGATCGAGAGGACACAGCAGGAAAAACGTCACTACTGGTAGAAGTTTATTTTCAAGTTTAAGTTGCCGCCGCGGCTCCTCTCACGATCGCTGCCTGTGTTGGAAGCCTTCTTTAATCTTAAAAATAAACTTCTACCGGTAGTGCCGTTTTTCTTGGATTTAGGTTTGCGCGAGGTGGAGAGCAGGGAGGCCAGCTGGTGGTGGGTGAGTGAGGGCGGGAGGGGGGAGTCGCGGCGTGTTTCGTGCCTCTGTCAATCGGCCCCTGCCACAGCTAAGCGCTCATGCGCACTCCTTCTTGCGGGTCCCTACAGCTCACGGAAGACGGGAGCACGCAGGTGGGAGTGCGCATGCGCGCTTAAGGCTTTATTATATTAGATTATTTATTAGGATTTATTAGCTACCTTTATGAAAAGATTCAACCAAGTTGGTATACAGCAGGAAGAGTTTAACATAAAACTCTTTTTTTTTAGGGGGGTCATTTTACTATTTTTATATTGTTAATTTTCTTAACAATATAAAAATAGTAAAATGACCCCCCTAAAAAAAAAATATATATATATATATATATAGTGTATACACATATATTTGATCATTTTACTATTTTTATATTGTTAACAAAATATATATAAAATATACACTTCTCCCTCCCTATTCGTGGGGGTTAGGGGCAGAGCCGGCCCGCGAATAGGGAAAAATCGCGAATAACTTTTGGCCGGCTCTGACCCACCCCCAGACCTTACCTGGTGGTCTAGCGGTGATGCGGGGCAGGAGCGATCTTCCTGTACTCCTGCCCCGTGCAGAGCTGTAAAAGGGGGGGGGGGGGAGTAAGAATCACAATGGGCTCCCTAAGCAAAAAGAAAATGATGTCCCAAATGTGAAACTAACATTTGAGAAGCATTTGATAAAACTCGTAAATAAATATTTTTGAATGGTCCAGATTCACTTTATTCCATTTTTTTATGTATTTATTTATTCAATTTTCCATTCCGTTCTCTCAAGAGAGCTCAGAACGTTTTACATGAATTTATTTAGGTACCCAAGCATTTTTCCCTGTCTGTCCCAGTGGGCTCACAATCTATCTAATCTACCTGGGGCAATGGGGGGATTAAGTGACTTGCCCAGGGTCACAAGGAGCAGTGTGGGTTTGAACCTACAACCCCAGGGTGCTGAGGATGTAGCTTTAACCAGTAATTCTTGGATATATGCAAATGTCCTTTGTAACTGGAATATATATATATATTTTTTAATGAACCTTTAATTGGGATAGAATTATAAATGTATAAATGCATTTTTTTTTAAATTGCTCTTTTAGGTTTGTGGATGACAGAGAAACCTGGGAGGTATACAGACAGTTTCTCTGGGGACCCGCACTATTGATTAGTCCAGTACTGGATGAAGTAAGTATTTCTAAAAAGGTGCTTGGAATATTTCAAAACTTGGGGCTCCTTTTACGAAGCCGCGTTAGCGGTTTAACGCACGTAATAGCGCGCGCTAATTTGCCGGCCTCGCTGGCCGCTGCCGCCTCCTCTTGAACAGGCGGTAGTTTTTCGGCTAGCGCGGGGGTTAGCGCGCGCTAAAAATGCGCGTGCGATAAAGCCGCTAACGCGGCTTCGTAAAAGGAGCCCTTGGTGCACTGGAAGATAAGAGTGTTTAGGTAACATTATTTTATTCTTAAATTTCAGGGACATAGAAGTGTGTATGCATACATACCAAAGGCACGCTGGTATGATTATTACACGGTAAGGAAATAAGTTGTTTGTTTGCTGTGTTATTTGTTAATGTATTCACAAAAATCAAAACCCACAGATACAACAGTTATTCAAATATAAGTGACTCGGCCCCCTTCTTTTACTAAGGTGCGCTAACCGATTAGCGCATGCTAAACGCTAATGCGTCCCTAGACTAACATGCACGCGTTAGCGTTTAGCATGAGCTAAATCGATTAGCGCATCTTAGTAAAAGAGGGGTTGAGTCACTTATATTTGAATCACTGTTGTATCTGTGGATTATGCTTTCTGTGATTCACAGTTTTTCTTCCAGACCTATTTTTGAATTAATATTTCCCACTGGTTTTTTCTTAGGTTACAGCATTATTAATGTAGTGCATTTGCAAAATTAAAGAAGTTTTGTTGAGGCGTTTTCTTGACAGATTTATTTATTCTTTGAAATTTTTGAGATGAACGTATGTTGTCGTATTGTTATTTTGATGATTAATTTTGTATATATATTGTGAACCACTTAGGCATAAGTGGGCTAGAATTTTTTAAAATCCTATATAATAAAACCCTAGAGCGCTCATGCGCTCTTGAAATTTCGTGATCCCTGCCGCCGTGATTTCTGATCCATGGCAGCCAATCCGGCGGCAGGGAAATTTCTGGCCACTCCCCTCCTCCCGCCCTCACTCATCAATCGCTGGAGGAAGCGCAGGCAAGCTCTCTCCCTGCCCGCGTCCTCGCCGCCCCGATTGGTGCTGGCGGCAGCTGCTGGGAGGAGGACTACGTGGAGCGCCGCCGTGCGCCAACACCTTCACAGTCTCCTTAGCGTCCTCGCCACCCCGATTGCCGCTTCCGCGACACAGGCGGGGATAGGAAAGGGTAAGGGAGCCGAGTCAGCGGGGGTTGGGCTGGGAGGGAAGAGAAGCGGTCTGCCTTGGGTTTTTCAAGGCCTGGCTTCTTCGGGCAGCAGCAGCGTTTACAATTCGCTGCTATTGCCGACTTTAGGCCTTCCTCTCTGGCGGGTCCTGCCTACTTTCTGTTTCAGGAAGATGAGCCGACAGAGAGGAAGACCTGAAGCCAGCAACAGCAATGAATTGTGAATGCTGCTGCTGCTGCTGCCCGGTGAAGTTCAAGGAGGAAAGGGAGCAGAGGGGGAGAGAATAGCTTGGAGGGAAGAAGAGATGGCAGGGCATAGAGGGAAGTAGGAATGTATGCCAGACCAAGGGAAAAGGAAAGGGGAAAGGAAGGAGGAGATGCCATATGGAACAGAGAGAGAGAGGGCGGACACTGGATGGAAAGAAAAGAGAGGGCAGTGAATGGAAGGGGCAAGACAGAGGGTGAACAGTAGATAGAAGGGGTAGAGAGAGGGAGACAGACACTGAATGGAAGTGTGAGGGAGAGATGGGACAGCCACTGAATGGAAGTCTGAGGGACAGGGGGAGCAGACGTTGGAAGGAAGTGGGGAGGAGAAAGAAAAAAGGGCACATGCAGGATTGAGGGAAGAGGATAGAGTTAGAAATAAAGATAGACAGGGGGCCAGGGAGAGACAGACAGAAAGAATGATAGACAGACAGCATCCAAGGAGAGAGAGACAAATAAAAAAAAAAACCACAGACATGTACTCTAGCACCCGTTAATGTAACGGGCTTAAACACTAGTAAATAAATAAAACCCCAATTTACAACAGGGTCTTTTTACTGAGCTGCAGTAAGCACTAATGCATGCTTAACGCAGCTTAAAAAAGGGCTTGCTGTGGGGCACGCTGAAGCATTCTGCTGTAAAATTCTGACGCACGTGCACAGTCCCTGTGTGCTAATATAAAGTTTTATTTTTTGGCCTAGGGAGTGTGTCTGGTGGTGGTGAGTGGGAGAGTCTGCTCTAATCCATTTAGTACAGCCACATTGCCATGTGCTAACTGCCATGTTTTCCCGAAAATAAGACAGTGTCTTATATTAATTTGGGGGTCCAAAAAATGCACTAGGGCTTACTTTTGGGGATGTCTTATTTTTTTCATGCACAACAATCATCTCTCCCTTCCTCTCCTCCACCCCAATTCTTCCTCTTTCCTTTCTCTCCCCCCCCCCCCATGTGCAGCATCTTTCCTCCCATCTCACCCATCCCCTTGTGCATCTTTCTATCCCTCCTTCCCATCTCCCTGTACAGCAGAACCCCACCGACCCTCCCACCGTGAGACTAACATACCGTACCCTCGAGGCCTCCTAAAGCAGCAGGGTCCAATTTTTTCAGCAAATTAGGCAGCACTAGTGTCAGGGATGGATTTAGAGAGTGTTGGGTAAATTCGAGAGGGGGGTGGATCTTAACTAGGGCTTATTTTTGGGGTAGGGCTTATATTAGGAGCATCTTTAAAAATCATGTTAGGGCTTATTTTTGGGATAGGTCTTATTTTCGCGGAAACAGGGTAATTAGCACATAAGCTCTTATGGCCGGCAAAATGGGTGGTGATAAGGGCCCGCATGCGAATGGAAACAGCGTGTGGCTATTAATGCAGAACATGAAAAATCGGCCATTTTCCAGCTGCAGCAAACCTTAGCACGGGAAAGATCCATGTATGGGGCAGTGGTCCGGTGGAGTAGCTGCAATGCAAGAAAAGTTTTCTTGATTTTGGTATTTATTTATTTAATTCGATTTCTACCCCGTTGTCCCCCAGGAGCTCAGAACGGGTTACATGTTTAACAAAGATAATTTCTGTACAAGTTTACAATACAAGTTTTTATCCTATTTTGATATAAGAACATAAGAGCTGCCTCTGCTGGGTCAGACCAGAGGTCCATCATGCCCAGCAGTCCGCACCCACGGCGACCCATCAGGTCCACGATATGTACTAGGGTCTCATATTACATTACATTAAATTAATGACTTCTATTCCGCCCGTACCTTGCAGTTCTAGGCGGTTTACAAAAGAATCTAGCTGGACATTTCCAGGAGAATACAATTTAGGATTTTTGAAATGCAAAAGAAAAAATAAAATAAAATAACTGGACAAGTCCAGGAGAATTATAATTTAGGGATTTGTTTACATTTCCTGGAGAATTGCAATTTAAGGAGTTGTTTACATGGATGTGACTTTGAGGAGAATGAAGTAGCAAAAGAGGAAGATATTTTTTGGGGGGAATTTACAAGGGAGGGGGCAGGGGGAAGAGTTAAGACAGCTGGATAAATTTTTTTGAAAAGCAAGGTTTTAATGTCTTTACGAAATGATTTAAACTCGCTCGTTGTTGTCAGTAAGTTGGAGATGGTGTGGTCAAGTTTCGCTGCTTGCGTTGCTAGAGGCCACATGGCCATGTGGTCACACCACCCGCTCCCCCGCAGCAGCCGGAGTCCTCCCTGTAGACAAACCGGCAGCGCCGGATAACTGACCCAGCCGCCGGGACACGTGGGCGCATAATCTGCTCTCCGCGGCAGCCGGAGCCATTATTCACCGGCAGGAGCGGATCACTAGCGGATCACTGAAGTTGGCTGCGGCGCACCATCAACCTGTCCCCCCACTACTGCCAGAGCCGAATCCACACCTCCCCACTACCGCCGTAGCCCTAACGAGGGAGTTAAATGGCCGCGTGTGCTGCGGCGCTTACCGGCTCCTTGGGTGCACACTGGTGACCGTGTTTACCGCGTGTACAGTGGCCAGACCCACTTCCAGCTACATTGGGGTTCAGGGACAGTACGGGGTCGCGTGTACGGCGGTCCGATCCGCTTGCGGGACGTTCTTACCTCGCAAACCAGCAGGAGCGTCTCGGCGGGGTCTGGCTATCCACGCTAAACCCGACACTCTCCGGTAGCTCAGGGAGAGTAGGAGATGTCCGACGCGACTCAGGCAAAGCGTGCCTCCGTAGGAGAGAGTGCACGCTGGTAGGCAGGTGCGCGCTGGCAGGCGAACGAGGCGCGGTGGGTTCGCTGGGCCTACCGAGAAATTCCTGCAGGTGAGGTAAGCCGTGTCTATCTTCCTGGATCGCCATGTCGAAAGGGCGACCTCCCTTCCGCTCACCCCTATCCCCCTAACCCCCACCGCTTCCTCTGTTGATTGGCCCTTCTATCTCCTCCCTTCCCCCTCCCCCACCCTCCTTTTCGCTCCAGCTTCGGCCGATTTGGCCACGCTCCTCCCTATACGGGATCGGAGCTTGTTCTTAATTTACAGTTTACTGGTTATAATTTGAAATAGTTATCCTTACAGGATAAGTTTTTCAGTACAAGTTATATCCTAATTTGACAAACAAAAAGTTACAGTGTATGATACAAATTATCCTCATGTGACACATACTGGTTCTGGTACCAATATACATCTCTTTGTAGTCTATCGGTCAAGGGTAGGGGTTAGATGAAGAGGTATGTTTTTATTGCTTTTCTAAAGTTGAGGAGTCCCCCAAGGGATCTGATCTGCAGGGGCAGTCGATTCCAGTGGCTCGATATGAAGTGGGAAATTTAAGGCCCTCTTTTACAAAGGTGCGCTAAGCATTTTAGCGCGTGTTTAACGCGTGCTAATCTTTGTGCACGCTAAACGCTAACGCGTCCATAGACTAACATGCACGTGTTAGTGTTTAGGGTGTGATTAGTGCGCACTAATCCTTATTAAAAGGAGCCCTAACCGAGATAAATACCTTCCAGAGGTTCCATTCACTGGATTCCCTTTTGACTAAAAAAAAAAAAAAATTCCAACTACACACCTGTGGATTTGTACACACCATTACAGAATCTTGAACACCAAAAAGATATGCAGAGAAAAAAGAGGAAACTCCACGCTCAGTAATGATAGAGAAATCTCACAAACACCCTGAATTATCTTTTGTAGGGTAAGGATATTGGAATAAGGGGACAGTGGTATGAGTTTCCAGCTCCTCTTGAACATATAAACCTTCATGTCCGTGGCGGTTACATCATTCCGTGGCAAGAACCAGCAAACACCACCTACTATAGGTAAGTGAACGCTTCGGGGAGTCATAGTAACATAGTAGATGACGGCAGATAAAGACCCGAATGGTCCATCCAGTCTGCCCAACCTGATTCAATGAAAATTTTTTTTTTTTTTAATTTTTTCTTCTTAGCTATTTCTTGGCAAGAATCCAAAGCTTTACCCGGTACTGTGCTTGGGTTCCAACTGCCGAAATCTCTGTTAAGACTTACTCCAGCCCATCTACACCTTCCCAGCCATTGAAGCCCTCCCCTGCCCATCCTCCACCAAACGGCCATACACAGACACAGACCGTGCAAGTCTGCCCAGTAACTGGCCTAGTTCAATATTTAATATTATTTTCTGATTCTAAATCTTCTGTATTCATCCCACGCTTCTGTGAACTGAGTCCTGCCGGCTCAGCTGATCGGGGATTCCCATGCCGTGATTAGCTGATGGCAAGTCTTATCTACTGTTGAAGTAAGAAATGTAGGCCAGCATTTTGCAGGCCTACATTTCAAACATATGTCTCCTGTCCACGGAGACGTGTAGGGATACATAAGCCCTCCCAAGTCCACTTCTGGACGAAACCACACCTATGCCCCACCTTGGGCATTCTTAAGCATCTCTATGCATCTCTACAGACGCACTGTACCTGCCTAAAATGTAGACATAGATCCTCACACATTTTTTTAGAAACTTGCAACCCGATTGGCTGGTGAGAAGGCGGCAGGACATCTACTGCCGCTTACAATCGGGATGCCGTTTGGAGAATCAGCCCCAAAGTACATATTCTGTGTGATTTTTACCATTGTTTTCTGTATTATCCGACTTTGCTCTTATCTGACAACGGGTCAGGTTTGGTTTACATCAAATAGTTGAGACTATAATTGGCATGTTGTTGTTCTGTATTGTTAACATTATTTCTGTTCATAATTTTGTGTATATTTTGATAGGTATTTATATTTAAATCTATTTTATTCATTTTCACATCAAAGATCACAAAAAGCACTTTGATACATGTAACTAAATACATTCAAGAAATTATTATCAAATCATAAGAACCCTGTACATTTGTGGCATATGCAAATATGACCAAGTTTAGTTTTCTTTAATTCAACTACCCTTGATTGTGTATGGTTTCACTCTCCTTTAATGTGGACTATAATCATTGTACTGGAATTGATAGGTATTTATTTTATTTTTAAAA
This sequence comes from Geotrypetes seraphini, assembly GCF_902459505.1. Taxonomy (NCBI): domain Eukaryota; kingdom Metazoa; phylum Chordata; class Amphibia; order Gymnophiona; family Dermophiidae; genus Geotrypetes; species Geotrypetes seraphini. The sequence goes on along the minus strand of NC_047092.1, from coordinate 166,914,966 downwards.
GATGTTTTTGTAATACAACCTATGGACTATAATTTACAAATTAAATGGTGCTTTTTTGGACTGATATCTTAGGCTACAACACATCCACACATCTATGCTTTTTATTTTTAAATTTATGCAGCCGCCAAAATTTCATGGGGCTTACTGTTGCTTTGGATGAAAACGGAACTGCTCAAGGTCAACTTTGCTGGGATGATGGGATAAGTATTGGTAAGTGAATTCCCTCCCAGTGAAGAAATAATCCTAAATGGTAAAAGACGTTTGAATGGAAAAGATGTCTGAATTTGAATATATTCTTTAATTAAATTTATTTAATTGGTATAACGTAGAAACATACAGATAGATATTTCATTTAAACACTAGCCATGGCAATTCGCATTAACATACAAATATGATGGCAGATAAAGGCCAAATGGTTTATTCAGTCTGTCCATCTACAGCACCCACTATCTCTTCCTAAAAGATCCCATGTGCCTGTCCCACACTTTCTTGAATTCAGACAGTCTTTATCTCTACCAGAAGCCTATTCCAGGCATCTAACACCCTTTCTGTTATAAAAAAAAAAGTATTTTCTTAGTCTACTCCTGAGCAGTGTTCCCGCTAAGCTGCGCTGGCGTGCGCTGGCGCACAAAATATTACATCGCAGCGCACAAGTTTCTCGTCACAGCGCACACACGTGCTTGCAGGCAGGCGAGCTGGCAGTCCATGTAACGCGTCGCAAAGGTAAGGGGAGGCTGGGGGAGGAATCGGACGTCGGGGTGGGGGTGTTTTAATGTATTTATACTTTTGTGTAGAAGCTGGAATTGATAGATTGTCTAGAAATTGAAAGCATCAAACGTATTGTCTTCTGGACTGTTTTTAATTTACAGTTTACACATATGGATGTAACAGACATAACTACATTTGTTGTAAAACATTTATTAAGATATCATTTCATCCCTACAATTTCTGTAGACTGTTTTAAAATAAATTTGAGTTTTTCTGGTAAAAAAAAAAAAATAAATAAAGAATTTTGTACTTTCAAGAATTAATGCGTTGTTTTGTGTTCTTAAAAATATTATTTAACGTTATTTAATTTAGCGTGTAGGCCTAAAATTCCTTTGAATACCTCGTCCTCATGTATCAGCAACTTTGACAACATATTTATTTGGCTCATAACTTGCTGGCGCCCGATATTTTTAGCTCACAGTGAAAAAAGTTTGCTCACAACACCCGCCCGCTTAGAGGGAATACTGCTCCTGAGCCTATCACCTTTTAACTTCATTCTATGCCTTCTCATTCCAGAGCTTCCTTTCAAATGAAAGAGACTCGCCTCAACGTCTCTATCATATCTCCCCTCTGCCGCCTTCCCTCCAAAGTATACACAGTGAGATCTTTAAGTCTGGCCCCTTCCGCCTTATGACAAAGACCACGCACCATTGTAGTAGCCTTCCTCCGGACCGACTCCATCCTTTTTATATCTTTTTGAAGGTGCGGGCCTCCAGAATTGTACACAATATTCTAAATGAGGTTTCACCAGAGTCTTATAAAGAGGCATCAATACCTCCTTTCTCCTACTGGCCATACCGCTCCCTATGCACCCTAGCATCCTTCTAGCTTTCATCATCACCTTTTCAACCTGTTTGGCCACCGTAAGATCATCACATACAATCACACCCAAGTCCCGCTCTTCTGTCGTGCACATAAGCTCTTCACTCCCTAATCTGTACCGTTCCCTCGGGTTTTTGCAGCCCAGACACATGACCTTGTATTTCTTAGCATGAAATCTTAGCTGCCAAATTTCAGATCATTATATCTGAATATTCAGCCTCTGCTGTCTGAATATCAGCTCTGAATGTCATGGTAGAAGGAGTGGAACTTTGATAACAGCGATAAATAAATAGCTAAAAGAAGATATTCTAAATCTAGCCCATGTTGATAACTTCTCCCCTATTTTTCTTGTGGGGAACATATTTTCTATGCTGTAATGAATTTATAGAATGTTGGTTTTTTTTAAAAAAAAATAAGCAGTGTGTTGTTTGATAATTATGTATGCATTTTTGTAAGCCACTTAGGTTTAAGCTGGTTAGAAATGTTAGAAAGAAATAAATATTTTTGATTTAGAGATGCATTTCATTACTCTTCTGCATTACAGATGTCTATGAAAAGAACCTTTATTTCCAAGTTTCATTTAATGCATTTCAGGTATGTATTCTATGTTTATACACAGAAATTCTTGCTTTCAGTTGACATTTAACAGGACTTCAAATGAGTAAGTGAGTACTAGGCATTGTTATATGGCAATCTATTGGAACAGGTGCAATCGTCTAAGGATAGGACTGAGTTAGAATCCAGTGGAAGTAGCTGTCATCGGCTTATTATATTTTAAAAGTCATTAATTAGAAAGACACACTGATTTACCAACATCATTTTCCTTATCATATCAAATGGGAGAATCAGTTTGGAAACAGAGGCAGGAGTTTCGTCAGCCGTAAGCCTGAAGTCATTATGCCGTTGTATAGATCCATGGTGAGGCCCCACCTGGAATACTGTGTGCAATTCTGGAGGCCGCATTACCCTAAGGATGTGCTGAGACTGGAGTCGGTCCAGAGAATGGCCACCCGGATGGTCTAGGGACTCAAGGATCTCCCGTACGAGGAACGGCTGGATAAGTTGCAGCTGTACTCACTCGAGGAACGTAGAGAGAGGGGTGACATGATTGAGACATTCAAGTATCTCACGGGCCGCATCGAGGTGGAAGAAGATACCTTCTTTTTCAAGGGTCCCGCGGCAACAAGGGAAATCAGGGGCGGGAAACTGCACGGGGACACCAGGAAATTCTTTTTCACTGAAAGGGTGGTTGATCGCTGGAATAGTCTTCCACTTCAGGTGATTGAGGCCAGCAGCGTGCCTGATTTTAAGGCCAAATGGGATAGACACATGGGATCTATTCACAGAGAAAGGTACGGGAGGGTCATTGGGGTGGGCAGAGTAGATGGGCCGTGGCCCTTATCTGCCATCTATTTCGATGTTTCTATGTTTCTATTTTCAAATGCTACGCCTTGGTCCCGGAGAATCAAATTTCAAGTTTAATAAAATTTTGATTAAAACGCATTATCATATCAGGCAGGCCCGGCCCTGACTCAGGCCTCTTCCCCCCCCCCCCTTACCTATTTTTAATTTGGTAGGGCAGGCCCCGGCCTCCCTCCCCCGTTACATTTTTTAAAATTCTGGCGCCCTCCCTCACTAGATGCAGCTGCCTGCCTGGTCCCTGCCGGTTCCCGCGAGCACTGACGGCTGCCTCCGAGTCCTCTTCTTTTCCCTTGCGGCAGAGCGGTGCACAAGGCTGCCTGCCTGGTCGGGAAGCGGCGCAGGACCGGGCAGACAGCCTTGTGCGCCGCTCTGCCGCACGGGAAAAGAAGAGGACTCAGAAGCAGCCACATCAGCCGTCAGTGCTTCGCGGGAACTGGCAGGGACCAGGCAGGCATCTGCGTCCAGCGAGGGAGGGCACCATAATTTAAAAAAAAGGTAATGGGGGGGGGGGTATTCACTCCATAAGACGCACCCTTATTTCCACCCCCATTTTGGGGGTGGAAAAAGTGCGTCTTATGGAGCAAAAAATACGGTAGGTCTGCAAATTCAAAAATTGTGTAGCAAACAAGGTATGAGAGATCATACCAGAGCCAACATAGTATGGCAAACACAGATAATGGTAGATAACACGGATAAGTTGATAAGGCATTGTAAGAGATATGGTTTTCATTGTCCAGATGGTTAAGTTGGTATATTCATGATTTCCTTTCACTTTTCTAAAACGGATCTGCCACTGTCTATATGTGGTTTAAAGAAGAAAGCTATCAAGATGTGATAGGGCATAAACCTGTATTATTTGCCCTTTAATGCTTGTTAAAGGGCTCTAGCGCTGAGTATGGTGCCCCAACACTGTGTTAAATGTGTCACTCTGTATTAGATAGCAATAAGTTCAAGTTCAAGTTTATTAATTTTAATATACCGACCATCGACCGACACCTGGCCGGTTTACAATGTTAAAAACGAAAGGTTAAAAATAAATTATTATAAGGGGAGGAGAAGTGTGAACATTAAATGGACAAATTACAGGTACGACTGTGAACTTGAGGGGGAAGGGGGGAATGTAAAGTTAATAATTACCGTATTTTCACTCATATACCGCGCACCCGTGTAAAACGTGCACACGGGTATAGCGCGCGGGGAACTGTAATTTATGTAAATAAATTTTTATATACCGCACACACCTGTATACCGCGCATTCCGCCCCGACTTTCCCGTCGCTGCCCGACTCTCCTTTCGCCCACCCCGACTCTCCTCTGGCCAGCCCGACTCTCCTTTAGCCTGCCCCGACTCTCCTCTGGCCAGCCCGACTCTCCTTTAGCCCGCCCCGACTCTCCTCTGGCCAGCCCACTCTCCTTTAGCCCACCCCGACTCTCCTCTCCCCCTTGAAGTCCTGTCCCCACCCTGAAAGCCTGATGCCCCCCTCCGACGTCCGATTCACCCCCCACGCAGGACCGCTCGCACCTGCACCCCGAAGGACCGCTCGCGTTGGAACACGCACCCGCACCCCGAAGGACCGCTCGCACACCACACAGCCTCCCCACCCCCCCCCATCATGTAGAAGTTTCCTACTGTCGTCCTGCTGCTTCCTCTGCCAGCGGTCCTGCCCCTTCTCTTAGCCCTGCGTCTATGCTGCTTCCTCTTCCGGCGGTCCCGCCCTTTCTCTGGCAGAGTTGAAGTGGCATGGCGTTCCATAAAGTAGGAGCTACAACGGAGAAATTAGTTTTTCTAGTGTAATAGAATTCTTTGATGGAAGGTATGGTCAGTAGATTCTGATCGGCCGATCTAAGAGTCCGGGAAGGGCAAAAAGGGATGAATTTATCGAGAAAAGAAAGGAGACACGAAAATTTGATTTTGTAGACCAGCATTAAAGTTTTATAGGTGATACGGTGAGTAATGGGTAGCCAGTGAGCTTCTTGCAGAAGAGGAGTGACATGATCATATTTCCCAACCTTATAGATAAGTTTAATTGCCGTGTTTTGAAATGCAAAGCATGCAAATGTATGTAACGTAGCTCATTATTATGTAAATACCATACCGTGGCTTACAATGTGCACAGGTACACGTCTCAAGCTGTGGTATAACTGGTAAAATAGCTCCAGCTATGTAGCTCCGTTACTGTAATAAGATGCTTCACCTCATCTTGATATCTTGTCAAGACCGGAGCAAATGGAATGCAACGTACTTTTGAGTCTACCGCATAGGTATTCTGCAAATAACATATTGTAAATCAGGTTATGAGAAACAAATGCACCCAGTCAAATGCCTGTTGTATGGTTTTATTTTCCAGAGAACTCTGCAAAGCAAAATAATCCATAATAACTATATATCAGGACTGAAACTTGGCTATGTTAAAATCTATGGAATTGGAAACTCTGCAGTAACAAGCGTTAATCTTGAAGTTGATGCCACAACCCATAACCCTCAGTTTGTTAGTAGCACAACCGATCAGGTAGGTGAAAAATAAAGCATATGTTTCATAATAACTAATTTTAGTATAATAGGAATATTTTCCTTATATATTCATGGGTTGACATCTAAACCCCACATAGTAGCAACATTCCATGCAGAATCCCCAGAGTAACAAGATTCTAGAATCCCAAAGAGGAGCAACATTCTAGAACCCCAAAGAGTAGCAACATTCCATGCTTCCGATCCAGGGCAATCCGTGGTTTCCCCCGTGTCTTTCTCAATAGCAGACTATGGACTTTTCCTCCAGGAACTTGTCCAAACCTTTCTTAAAACCAGCTACGCTCTCCGCTCTTACCACATCCTCTGGCAACGTGTTCCAGAGCTTAACTATTCTCTGAGTGAAAAAAATTTTCCTCCTTTTGGTTTTAAAAGTATTTCCCTGTAACTTCATCGAGAGTCCCCTAGTCTTTGTAATGTTTGACGGAGTGAAAAATCGATCCACTTGTACCCGTTCTACTCCACTCAGGATTTTGTAGACTTCAATCCTATCTCCCCTCAGCCGTCTCTTTTCCAAGCTGAAGAGCCCTAACCGTTTTAGTCTTTCCTCATACGAGAGGAGTTCCAGCCCCTTTATCATCTTAAAATGCCTGCAATGCCGTTAGATTTGTCAAATACTATAAAATGACAGTTCTGATTTTTCTGTATCTAGCTGGTTCAAAATAACAGCTCATAAAAACCTTGTTTTTTCATTTATTTCTCTTTTTTTAGGTTTTAAGTATTACTCTGACAGACATCAACGTCAGCTTGGACAAGCCAGTAAAAGTTACATGGCAAACTTCACCCTAATCAGAATCAAACCAGTCAAGGGACATTTTTATATTGCATTTATACAGTATAAGAATAGATCCACCTGAAGAATAGATTTATTTTTATTGTGGGTAACATCTTAAAAATATGTTTAACGAAACTCATTCCTATTTGTGGCTTTTATGATATTTTCATTGTGTGAATATTACATTCTCTTATCCTAATAAAACAATAATTTTTCCAGTTCAGATTTCTCAGTATTTTTTGTACATGTGGCCATAATCTTTTTGAAGCAGCAAGATACTGAATATGGTGATTTTAAAAAAACCAAAAAAAACAACCTGAGAGCTCCTTTTACGAAGGTGCGCTAGGGCCTTAACGCGCAGAATTGCGCACGCTAAATTGCCGCGTGCACTAGTCGCTACCGCCTCCTTTTGAGCAGGCGGTATATTTTCAGATAGCGTGCACTATAGCGTGCCCTAATCCGGTGCGTGTAATAAAAACGCTAGCGCACCTTCGTAAAAGGAGCCCTGAATTTAATGCATAGAAACAAAGAAGATGATGGCAGAAAAGGGCCACAGCCCATCAAGTCTGCCCACTCCAACAACCCTACCCCCTTGAATTTACCCCCCCTAGAGATACCACATGTGTATCCCATTTCCTTTTAAAATCTGACACGCTGCTGGCCTGAATCACCTGAAGTGGAAGTTCATTCCAACGATCGACCACCCTTTCGGTGAAGAAGAACTTCCTAGCGTCGCCATGAAATTTCCCACCCCTGATTTTCAGCGGATGCCCTCTTGTGGCCAAGGGACCTTTAAGAAAGAAGATATCATCCTCCACCTCAATACGGCCCGTGATATATTTAAACGTCTCTATCATGTCTCCTCTCTCTACGTTCTTCGAGTGAGTATAGCTGCAACTTATTCAGCCTTTCCTCATACGGGAGGTCTTTGAGTCCCGAGACCATCCTGGTGGCCATTCGTTGAACCGACTCAACTCTCAGCACATCATTTTGGTAATGTGGCCTCCAGAATTGTACACAATACTCCAGATGAGGCCTCACCATGGATCTGTACAACGGCATTATAACTTCAGGCTTCCGGCTGATAAAACTTCTACAGATACAACCCATCATTTGTCTTGCCTTTGATGAAGCCTTCTCCACTTGATTTGCAGTCTTCATGTCTTCGCTAATGATCACCCCCAAATCACGTTCCGCCTTGGTCCTAACTAAGGTCTCACCATTAAGTGTGTAAGTTTTGCATGGATTCCTGCTGCCAAGGTGCATGACCTTACATTTTTTTAGCATTGAAGTTTAGCTGCCAAGTCGAGGACCTGTGTTCCAATAGAAGTAGGTCCTGCGTCATACTGTCTGGTAAAGTGTTCTCACTTACTATGTTGCATAGTTTGGCGAATAATGTGATTTTACCCTGAACCCTGCAGCACTCCACTCCACCTCTGACGTTTTTGAAGGGGCACCATTCACCACCACTCTCTGAAGTCTATCGTTTAGCCATTTTTATACGTATTTATAAAAATGTATGAAATCAGGTTCCATTATAATGAAACTTTACCCCCCCTCTTTTACTAAGGTGCGCTATCCGATTACGTGTTAGCATTTAGCATGAGCTAAATCAATTAGCGCAAGCTAATCGGTTAGTGCACCTTACTAAAAGAGGCCTTAGTTACAAAAATTATCGGCTGCAGATACAAGACTTTTTGGGATAAGACTCATCTTGCATTTCAAGCAAGTAAGCAGCAGTCTTGGGGTAATTATGTCGGTAGAGTTATGATGTCTTATGGAAAAGTAATTAAGTCAGCGTTGTTTGCCAAATTCATTTCCTAAACATGGATATTAGGGTTAACAAAAATTGTATATTGAACATTGTTAAGTAACGTGTTGTATTTGTAATTATCTGTATTTCGCTGATTGTCCAGCCTTCTTCTGCTGTAAACCGCCTAGAAATTGCTTGATTATGGCGGTATAGAAGAATAAAGTTATGTTATGTTATAAGTGTACATTTTAAGGGCAATGCTATAATCTAGATGTCCAAACTATCACCCTTGCACACAGAAATGTCAAGAATACTAGAGAGCACACTTTTGTATTGCTACCCAGATTCTGTGAAAAATTGTAAATTTCTATAACAAATGATACCAGCAATAATAAAGTATATTGATTTGTTTAAATATATGTTCAGAGACTTCCCCCCTCCTTTACAAAGCCACGCTAGTGGTTTTAGCACTGGCCACTGTGGTAACAGCTCCAACGCTCATAGAATTCCTATGAACGTCCAAGCTGTTACTGCGGCGGGTGGCGCTGTAAACGCTAGCATGGCTTTGTGAAGGAGGGAGGGGGTGTCTATGAGATATTTATCTCAAATTGAAGTCCCACCGACTGATCATCGCATATATTTTATGAGAAATCATGCAGTCACAAAGTGCAAACAAACTTATATTAAACTAGTCGTTAAGCCCGTTACATTAACGGGTGCTAGAATATATGTGTGTCTGTCTATCTGTGTTTCTTTATCTCTCTCTCCTTGGCCGCTGTCTGTGTCCTTCTGTCTCCCCCCCCCCTCCCGAGCAAAGCTGTCTGCCTCCAGCACACCCCTCCCCCCAAAGCAGCCCCCTTTCCCTCTCCCTAACTGTCTCTCCATGGCCCCTTCTGTCTTCCCCCAGTGCAAAACTGTCTGTCCCCAGCACACCTCCCCCCCCCAAAGCAGCCCCCTTTCCCTATCTCTCCATGGCTCCTTCTGTCTCCCCCCAGCACACCCCTCCCCCAAAGCAGCCCCCTTTCCCTCTCCCTATCTCTCCATGGCCCCTTCTGTCTCCCCCCAGCACACCCCTCCCCCAAAGCAGCCCCCTTTCCCTCTCCCTGTCTCTCCATGGCCTCTTCTGTCTCCCCTCAGCACACCCCTCCCCACAAAGCAGCCCCTTTTCCCTCTCCCTCTGGCCCCCTGTATTGATTCCCCTGCTTACCCTCCCTGCATCCCGGCGTCTTCTGGCCTGCTCCAGGTCGCGATCGTGGTGGCTGGCCCCAGCGAACCTAACAGGCCGCTCCCCAACCCGGAAGCACGCTCCCTCCCGACGCGATCCCGTGCGTCAGAGGGAATGTGCCACCAAGGCCAGAAAGCGGCCCGCGAGGCCCGCCAAAGCCAGCCACGATCGCAGGCTGCCCCGAAGAGAAGAATCAGCAGCAGCGGCAGCAGCAGCGGTGAGCGAGGGCGGGAGGTGAGGTGCTTGCTTCCGGTTGGTGAGGAGCTTGCTTCGGGTTGGTGAGTGAGGAGGGGAGTGGCCAGAGTGATCCCTGTCCACGTTCTAAAATGGAACGCGGCCACGGATCAGAAAACACGGCGCCAGGGATCACAGTTTTTCAAGAGCGCATGCGCGCTCTAGGGTTTTATTATATAGGATTTTCAATTTTGTAAGGTCCCGACACGGACCATGTTTCGTTCTCTTCTTCAGGGCAGGAAGATTGAAGAATTCATTTAAAGTTTACAGGGACCTGGTTTGGTTCCCTGAAGCAGAGAATGAAACATGTTTCGTGTCGGGACCTTACAATATTGAAAATGTAAGATGTCAGTTTTATACTTTTTGAGCTTGCGATTGTACTTTCTACCTCCTGGTGAAACGTTAACTTTGAGAAGTAGATTACTGAAACTCTTTTGTTTTAGGTAATTAATCTTTTCATGAAATCAATAATGCATTTTCTTTATTACATTCATTTTGCCTGGTATACAATTTTAATACACTGAAAATTTAATTTTATATTCATTAGCTTGTGACTGTGACTTCTGAAACTTGCTCTCAAATGTCCTTCAGTAGTTGAATTACATGGCTGCAATCTGTAACTTCTAGACTTCACTGCACGAGCTTGAGGACATGCTTCTCATTTATCAAAAGTAGCAGGTCCAATTTTATAGGAGGCTAAAACATTTTTTTTCCGGGCATTGCAATTTTGTTGTTGAAATAGAAGCTTCCATTGCGGGGTGGCGGCTTCTAATTTTCTTAAAGATTAAATGTTTCTTTTTAAACACTAGAATGTAGGACTATAATGTTGACTCGCGGGACCTCTCCTATCTAATTTTTTATGTGTGCCAAAGGTCTTACATAAGCTTATAAATAAATTATAGCCACATAAAGTCTGTTTGACAGAGGAGATTTCAGCAAGTCTGCCTCAATTGTTTTCAACAAAATTTTTCTGCAGTGAATGCTTGTTAAAATGATCATGCCACAGAGGCCTCACTTTGATCACCAGTGCCAAAGGATTTTTATCTCAATAAGGAGCCCATAGACAAATGATTGGGTTTGATAAACAGTAACCACATGCCAATGACTGCAGGAGAAAATATAAAGAATCAATTTTCCCAAAGACAAAGTTAAACTTAACACAAGGACATTGTTCTTGACTCTGTCTCTATCATATTGTCTTAATCTCTATCTCTTGTACCTCAAGGGAATTTACTTATCCAAAGTGATATGATACAAATAAACACTTTCACTAAATCACTTTGCTTTTCACAAACAATGTCATTATCAATCAACAAGTAACTGAAGTATTTAGTGAACACTCAGACCCACAGCTGAGGTCCCAGTGAAAAAATCACGGAGCAGCTGATTTGAGAGACCATCATCGTTGTTCACAGTCTCACCCACCATACAATGGCTAAATAACATCAAATGAAATAACCAACTTAGCTTTGAATGGTGTGGGTAATCGATATAACTGCTCCGGGCTCCTCCTTTATTCATACAACTGCATACATTGTACATACACTGTCGACCCCCCCAACCTAGGTTTCGCCAACTGGCTTCTTCAGGAGGGGTACTATAAATATAAACCAACCAACATTAACACTAAATCCTTCAGTTACCACTACTGTCTCTATTTTCTCAATAATCACAATTACCTGCACCAAACATTCACTCTCCGACTTACCGGCACAGTTACTTGTTGATTGATAATGACATTGTTTGTGAAAAGCAAAGTGATTTAGTGAAAGTGTTAATCTCTATCTCAACAAACACTTTCCTTCCCATTAATTTTAAATAATATAAGTTTGATTAAAGGTGTTACTATAATATGTAGAGGCTTCAGCCTTCATCCACATTGAGAAGCTTAAAGCATGTCTCACATATGTTTTAAAGAGCTTGAACAATAGTCTGGTTTCTGCAAAAAATGAAGGGATCCTTTTATTAAAGAGCAATAGACAATTGCAGAAGTTAAAATATTCAAATATCAATGCAAAGTATGACATAATGGCCCTCTTTTACTAAGGTGTGCTAACCGATTAGCGTGCGCTAAACGCTAATGCGTGCATGTTAGTCTATGGATGCGTTAGCGATTAGCGCGCGCTAATCGGTTAGCGCACCTTAGTAAAACAGGAGGAATATGCTACATTACAATGTCTAAACCAAACAACAATTGGCAAAAAACTTCTAATTCCCAATGAGAACATCAATAAATATCAATAAATGTCAATTGAATATTAATAAGACATCAGTACGGGCACAACTAACCCTTTAATTGCCCTGGGCAGGAACTTATAAGTGACTAGCACCAGACTCTAGCATTAGTTTAACTTAGTGCTGCCCGATTCACGATTCAAATCGATTCACCAATTCGAATCAGGTGAATCGATTCGAATCGATTCAATTTAAAAAAAAATTGGCCTCCCGATTCAATGACCGAACCTTCCCCCGTGCCTTCCTAAAGCAGGAGCTGCAGCGCTGCCTCTTGCTGGCCATCTGCTGCTGCTCCCGCTTGAGGGGAGAGGGTCGGGCAGAAAGGCCTCCCCCAGCTTGCCCGCTCTTGCCTCCTTTATACTAATAGGTCAGCTTGTAGGCTCGCTGGTGTTATAGCGATCCCTGCAGCTGCCCGTGGTCCTCAGCAGCACGTTCTCTCTGCCGTGATCCTGCTCCTGACATCAGAGCAGGGGCAGGACGTAGCAGGAAGAACGTACCGCTGAGGACCACGGGCAGCTGCAGGGATCGCTATAAAACCAGCAGCCTGCAAGCTGCCCTATTAGCGGTAAGGAGATGGGGAAGGTGCAGGCTTTCAGGAGGAGCAGCGTTCGTTTCCGGCGGGAGGAGGAGAAAATGTGCCTTTGGGGCGGGGGGAAGCAGGCGTTCGTTTGCTGGGGGGGGGGAATCAGGCCTTCTCAGCGAGGAGGAGAAGAGAAAGTGCTTTCCTGGGGGGAGCAGGCCTTCGTGGGGGGGAACAGGTCTTCGTGGCGGGAAACAGGCCTTCAGGGCAGGGAAGCAGACCTGTGCAGAGGGAGGAGGAGGAAGAGTTCCTTTGGCGGTTCATAGTCTTAAGTGTGCGAGACAGACGCAGGCCAACAATTCAGTGCAAGACTTCAGCGCGCCACAGAAAAGCCTTCTTTTAAAGGGCTCCGATGGGGGGTGTTGGTGGGGAACCCCCCCCCCACACACACACACTCTTTACTTAATAGTGATCGCACTGGCTTTGGGGGGGGGGTTTTGGGGGTTTATAAGGCCACATTATACTAGAAACTTAACTTTTCTCTATTTTTTAGGGAAAAAGTTAAGTTTTCAGTATAATGTGGGGGGTTACACCCTCCACACACCCCAACACGGCAGCATAATCTCTATTAAGTAGAGTGGGGGGGTTCCCCCCACCCCACCCCCATCGGAGCCCTTTAAAAGAAGGTTTTTCTGCGGCGCACTGAAGTCTTGTGCTGAGTTGTCAGTGCTCGTTTGTCAGCATGCATCTGTCTTGCGCACTTAAGCCCCGTCACCCTTTTGGCGGTGGGGAGGCAGGCCTGTGCATAGGGAGGAGGAGGAAGGAGTAAGAGAGGGGAGGGAAGATGCCAGACCTGGGGTGAAGTGAAGGGAAGAGAGAGACCAAAGAGAGGGGGAGGAAAGCAGAGGAGAGGTGCTGGACTAATGGAGAGAGGGAGAGAAAAATGCAAGACCACAAGGGGAAGGGTACAAGAAGGACAGATACTGCTCCAAAGTAGGTGGGTAAGGTGCAGGATGGCAGGAGCGATAGTAGGAGAAAGCCTGTACCTTGGGAAGGGGATACAGGAGGTAAGGGAGAGAGAAAGAAGAAGCTGGATATGGGGAGAGATAAGATGCTGGGCATGGAGGGAGCATAGGAACAGAGACACAGAAGAGAGATGCTGGATGAAAGGGTAGATGAGAAAAGAAGAGATGGATCTGTGGATGGTGGGGTCCATCGCTGCAGCTGCGGGGCGATGGAAATGAAAAAAAGGAAAGATGCCAGACCTCCGGGAGAGGAAAGGGAAACAGAAGGGGAGGACAGAGATGGAAGATGGATGGTTAGCACGGAGAAAGAAGGAGAGCCTGATCAGAAGACAACCAGACCAACATGGGACCAACAAGATTTGAAAAATGACCAGATAACAAAAGGTAGGAAAAATAATTTTATTTTCTGTTTTTTGATTACAATATGTCAGATTTGAAATGTGTATCCTTCCAGAGCTGGTATTGGACCGCAAACGTGAGCTAGGATTTAATAGAGAGAGGAAAAGTCTTTTTAGTTTGTTTATTTTGTTTACACCACAGGACCACAGTGTGGGTAGGAGAGGGCAAAGAGGGTGAAGAGGCTATAAAATAAACCCACCAGGATGTTTGGAAAAAAACCACCCAACTGGGCAGGAAAATCGAATGGAATCGAAAAATCGATTCAATAGGCTGAATCGAATCGAAATATTTTTTCCTGAATTGGGCAGCACTAGTTTGACTATGCTAAGCTTTGGCAGGTTGCTCTTTACAGGATTCACGGTTCCCTGTTGTTTCTGAATGGACTAGCTGCTTCCTTATTTTATCTTATCAGCTCTCACCAGTCTCTGCTCCTGACGAAGATGCCGACACGGGGCTCTGTCGAGTGGCGACAGAAAATTTGATGGGACTCAGCTAAGCAGTACAGTATCAATGGCTACAGTTTATCTATGACCTTTTTTTCTACGTCAGTAAATTAATTTTCACTGAGTAGATTTTTGACGAAATCGTGATAGTTTGGGGGTCTTAAAGCACTCTAAATCCTTTTTCCTCCCACTGTTCTCTGAGTGAAGAAAGATTTCCTCCTATTGGTTTTAAAAGTATTTCCCTGTAACTTCATCGAGTATCCCCTACCCCCTTTTTTACAAAGGTGCGTTAATCTTTTTAGCGCGCGCTAAACACTAACACGTGCATGTTATCCTATGGACGCATTAGCGGTTAGCGTACGCGTTGATTTAGCATGCACTAAATTCGCGCTAAAACACTTAGCTTGCCTTTGTAGTTTCTGCCAAAGTGAAAAATCGATCCACTTGTAGCCGTTCTACTCCACTCAGGATTTTGTAGACTTCAATCATATCTCCCCTCAGCCGTCTCTTTTCCAAACTGAAGAGCCCGAGTCAATATCTTTCTAGCTCTGAGTGTATGTCTTGCTATATTCATCCTTTACCAGTTCCTTTGATATGTAGATGGTAATTTAATCTTCTTTAAATCATTTTTATTTCCACATAAGGTAATGCATTATCTGACATCTACATTTCTTTTTAGCCAATTATGGATAATGGAATGAACTTGTAAACAAAGTCTGTGAAGTCAGATTTATAATTTTTTTTCTTGAGATAAATGAAAAGAAGTGCTTTAGAAAATGGTTTTATACATTATCCTATAGAGAAGTGCTAACTATAAATTAGAAAAAAAGGCTCTCGATGTGGTCTCACTTAGGTCGATCTCTCTCTGTTTATTTTTAAAGACCTAGGTGCAATGGGACCTTTTTTCTAAACCACATTAAGTATTAACGCACATTTAATGCAGGAAAAAAGGTCTAGTGCAAGATGCATTAAAGCTTTTTCAGTAGTTTGCCTCTAAACACATTCTAATCCAGTGTCTCTCAAACTTTTTTACCCCGGCACACTAACCCCCTTTTTACAAAGGTGTGCCATGCTTTTTAGTATGCGTTAAATATCACATGTTAAACAAACGCTAATGCTATCCTATGGACGCATTAGCCGATAGCGCACGCATTGATTCAGCCGTGCTAAATCCACGCTAAAATGTGTCTTTGTAAAAGAGGGCCTAAATAGTGAAATGTTTTTTTGTGGCGCACTATACAGAGAATAATAATAAAATTGCAAAACCAACAAAAATTAAAATTGAGAGTTATTCATTTAAAGTTCTTTAAGCCAGAAATAAAATAATTATTCTGTGGACCAGCATCAGTCCGTGGACCGGCGGTTGAAGAACACGGGGCTAAGTCGTGGGCCAGACCCCGCCCATCTCTACCCAATTTCCACCCCAGACCCCGCCCCCATAATAGTACTAATTGCACCTTGCACATCCCTTGCCTAATCTGAAAGCCTTCCCTCTGACGTTGCAATGTCAGAGAGAAGGCTTCCGGTTCAGGCGCAGGATGCCCGTAGGAGCCACTGCCCGTGGCTTTGAGCACTGAATCCGTTAGGAAGAGGGAGCTGGCTCGAAGATAACGCCGCATCGATCGCACCGTGGACCGGCGGTTGAAGAACACTGTTTTGGGCCTGATGCACGTGCTGGTCCTGTGGACCGGCAGGAAATTTCTGTGGACCAGCACCGGTCCATGGACCGGTGGTTGAAGAACACTACTTTAAGCTACATGTATGTATGGGTAATTGTAACAATGGTGAAACTAGAATTGAATTGCTAATCAATACAGTGGATGTGCAAATTAAGTCAAATGCGGCCCGATAATTGACAAGCAAACATCTGCAGCCATTCTCATCTTTTCGATTTAATTTCTGTCAAAGCTGAAAATCCAAGTTTGCAAAGATAAGAAGATCCAAATGGTAACAAAGCCTTGATTGCTTTGTTGCTCAAGTTAGGATAAAGGCTGCATGTAAAATTACTTACCGTTAGTTTTCAAGGACCAATCACGTCAAAGAATTATGCCTGTTTGGGGGAGGGGGGCGGGGGAAGGGTATATCCTTATGCACACAGAGGCTTATAGCATTAACAGACTCTTGCATAAACAACAGACATGTCATCTATTCTAGTGTATACTTATGAAAGGAATTGTTAAAAATAAAGTAAAATTCTGGAATCTCTCGTGGCACACCACTGTGCCATGGCACACAGTTTGAGAGACACCGTTCTAATGCTATTTATTTTAAAAAATATTTTTGAGGGGGAATGATGTGGGCAGGGAATGGGCATGGTAGCATTAGAACAGAAGAACAGAATAGCCATAATGGGTCATCCAAGGCAAGACAAATCAGTTGCATACGCAGGGGTTTTGTCAGCCGTAAGCCTGAAGTCATTATGCCATTGTATAGATCCATGATGAGGCCCCACCTGGAATACTGTGGGCAATTCTGGAGGCCGCATTATCGCAAGGATGTGCTGAGACTGGAGTCGGTCCAGAGAATGGCCACCCGGATGGTCTCGGGACTCAAGGATCTTCCGTACGAAGAACGGTTAGACAAATCACAGCTATACTCGCTCGAGGAGCGCAGAGAGAGGGGAGACATGATCGAGACGTTCAAGTATCTCACGGGCCACATTGAGGCGGAGGAAGATATCTTCTTTTTCAAGGGTCCCACGGCAACAAGAGGGCATCCGTGGAAAATCGGGCAGGAAACTGCGCGGTGACACCAGGAAATTCTTTTTCACTGAAAGGGTGGTTGATCGCTGGAATAGTCTTCCACTTCAGGTGATTGAGGCCAGCAGCGTGCCTGATTTTAAGGCCAAATGGGATAGACACGTGGGATCTATTCACAAGGCAAAGGTAGGGGAGGGTCATTAGGGTGGGCAGACTGGATGGGCCGTGGCCCTTATCTGCCGTCTATTTCTATGTTTCTAAAAAAAACAATTGTCCACCTTGCCCAGTACCTATTTCCACAGTGGCCAATCCAGGTCACAAGTACCTGGCAGAAACCCAAATAATAGCAACATTCCCGAATCTCAAAGAGTAGCAAATAGTAGCAGCATTCCACACAGAATCCTCCCAAAGTAGCAAGATTCCGTGATACCAATCCCAGGGCATGCAGTAGCTTCCCCATGTCTATATCAATAGAAAACTATGGACTTTTCCTCCAGGAACTTGACCAAACCTTTTTTTAAACTCAGCTCTGTTTTCTCCTATTGGTTTTAAAAGTATTTCCCTGTAACGTCATTGACTGTTTACTTATCTAACTAATGTGCATTAATCAAAACGCACTAACTGGATAACACAGACTTAACGTGGAAACACTTAAGGCCAGATTCTATAAATGATTTCGAAAATTCAGTGTTGAGAGAATAGCATAGGGCAGTGGTTCCCAACCCTGTCCTGGATAACAACCAGCCAGTCAGGTTTTCAGGATAGCCCTAATGAATATGCATGGAGCAGATTTGCATGCCTTTCACCTCCATTATATGCAAAATATCTCTCATGCATATTCATTAGGGTTATCCCAAAAACCCGACTGGCTTGTGGTCCTCCAGGACAGGGTTGGGAAACACTGGCATAGGGCACCCAATTTGGCAGATGGCAGATAAAGGCCAAATTGCCCATCCAATCTGCCCATCCACAGCATCCTCTATCTCCCCCTCTCCTTATTGGCTAAGGCTCTTTACACCTGCATTGTGATTGTATAGAACTTTATGGTTTTAGAAACATTGTAGCATGATGGCAGATAAAGGCCAAATGTCCCATCCAGTCTGCCCATCCACAATAACCATTATCTCTTCCTTTTTCTAAGAGATCCCACAAGCCTATCCCATGCTTTCTTGAATTCAGCCATAGTCTCCACCACCTCTACTGGGAGACTATTCCATGTATCTACCACCCTTATGATAAAAATATATTTTTTCTAGATCACTCCTGAGTCTATCACCTCTTAACCTCATTCTAGGCCCTCTCCCTCTAAAGTCTCTTTTCAATTGAAAGAGATTTGCCTCATGCGTATTTATGCCACATAGGTATTTAAACATCTCTGTCATAATTCCTCTCCCCCGCCTTTCCTCTAAAGTATTCATACTGAGATCTTTTAAGTCTGTTCCTGTACGCCCTATGACGTAGACCAGTGGTTCCCAAACCTGTCCTGGAGGACCCCCAGGCCAGTCGGGTTTTCAAGATAGCCCTAATGAATATGCATGACAGAGATTTGCATATAATGGAGATGCCAGAATGCAGATCTGCTCCATGCATATTCATTAGGGCAATCTTGAAAACCCGACTGGCCTGGGGGTCCTCCAGGACAGGTTTGGGAACCACTGATGTAGACCATCAACCATTGTAGATGCCTTCCTCTGGATCGACACCACCCTGTTTATATTTTTCTAGACTTCCACTCTCCTAGTGGTTAAATATTAAAAGAAATTCCTTCTACCAGTTTTTAAACAAACCAACCCTGTCTGTCATTTTGCATGGTTAACCATGATTTGAAATGAAATTTTTGCCTACTGGGAATTTAAATACATTAGGCTAATTAAAACCCTAGTTATATTTGTTTATTTAGGCTCACCCTGTTATCTGAATGATAACAGCTTTTCTTCAGTAGCTTGGGAAGTGTCTGTGGGTAGATACAGTGAGGGATAGATTGCTATAATGAGCCTGTTAATGACTGGAAAAGACTTTACAGTGCTTTGAATTATCTGCTCACATTGATAGTCTTCAGAAGTGAATGCAGCTGGATTTAAACATGCTTTAAAAATTGCTTGTGCGGAGAGTGAAGAATAGACATTCCTGTGCTAGCCAGTTAGCATCTACCTACCTGCATACTAACCTGTTGGAGCATGGTTAAATTGGTAGTCTCTGCTGCCTACTAAACAGGAGGCAGTAAGGCCCAGATTCTATGAATGGCACTGTCGTTATCGTCCGCCTAAAAAAAAAATAGCCACCGATCGCATGTCAATCACACAATGGTGCCTGAGTTTTCAAGTTCTTCATTTCCGGTGCTTATCTTTCAAGTGAATTGTGGCTAAGGAGGTGCTTTACAATGCCTAATGCCATTTCTGGCATTAGCTAAGCCGACAGTGGTGTTAGGTATCGTAAAGCACCTCCAAAGCTGTGATGCAAGCAATGTTTTTAAATGGCATTTTCCACTTAAGTTAGGCATCAGTAGAGTGCCTACCGGAGCCTAATGTAAGGTACCATTTATAGAATATGAGCCTAAGTGTTCACAAGGTAATTTTTGCCTTTGGCAACATTGGTACCCAATCATTAATGAAAATAATGGAATTTTTGCCTTTGGAAACATTGGTACACGGTCATTAATGAAAATAATGGAATTTTTGCCATTGACAACATTGATACGCGATCATTAATGAAAATAATGGAATTTTTGCCTTTGGAAACATTGGTACGTGATCATTAATGAAAATAATGGAATTTTTGTCTTTGGAAACATTGATACGCAATCATTAATAAAAATAATGGAATTTTTGCCATTGACAACATTGGTACGCAGTCATTAATGAAAGTAATAGAATTTATGCCTTTGGCAACATTGGTACGCAGTCATTAATGAAAATAATGGAATTTTTGTCTTTGGTAACATTGGTACGCGATCATTAATGAAAATAATGGAATTTTTGCCTTTGGAAACATTGGTACGCGGTCATTAATGAAAATAAAGGAATTTTTGCCTTTGGAAACATTGGTACACGGTCATTAATGAAAATAATGGAATTTTTGCCTTTGGAAACATTGGTACGCAGTCATTAATGAAAATAAAGGAATTTTTGCCTTTGGAAACATTGGTACACGGTCATTAATGAAAATAATGGAATTTTTGCCTTTGGAAACATTGGTACGTGGTCATTAATGAAAATAATGGAATTTTTGTCTTTAGCAACAATGGTACGCGGTCATTAATGAATGGAATGGAATTTTTGCCTTTGGAAACATTGGTACGCGGTTAGATGGGGGAATTCCGGGGGGGTGGGCTTCTGTGGGGAAGGGAGGGATTGTTGTATGTGACTGTGGAGGACATCAGAGTACAGTCCTCCATGGTGCCTGACCTTTTTGTAAACATTGTTTTCCGCTGTTGTTGTTTCTACTGTGTTCTTGGTTTAATAAAAACAGATTTCGATAATGAAAATAAGGGGGAGACGGGGGGGGGGGGGGGGGTGAGAAGGCCATTTCTTACCACAGCTTATTAAAAGGACTCCTATATTACTTTAAGGATTCTGTCAAGTTCTTGTGTCCTGGATCACATTTCTTAGAAATCGGATCCCATATACAGGTGTAGTAATAAATATGTATTTAATGAAGTTCACCCGGTTTTATTAAATTCATTATAATGAATTTTATCCATTATGGGAAATATTACAACGACAATCTACTCTTCGTAAAAATCTTTGACAGAATAATGGGCAAATGACTTTGAACCAAGTTTCATCATCTAGTCATTTCTCAGGAATGCAAATAAAACCAACAAAACCTTCAGCAATTCAATGTTAGATGAATAAATGACAACTAGGCCTTGTTCCTGCTGCACTGCAGTATGCATTTATAATGGTGTATTCATGTTTCCAAAACACATTAGGAGATCCCACTCTGCTGAAATTATTTTTATAGGGCAGATGATATCAGGATAATAATTTATTTTGTTATCTCCATTACCGCCACCCCTATCTCTCTCTTGCTGTGTTAACAAGCACCATGCAAAATAATGTTATGTCACTTCTTTTATAGGGGATTCATGTTTGGCAGAGAAAAACAGCGCATTTTTTTTCCCCTGAAATATAATAAAATGTTAAGCGGTTCTTTTACCAAGCTGTAGTAACTATTAATGAATGCTTACCGTAGCTTAAAATGGCTACACTCAAGAGTAATCTGAGGGAATTATTCCTTTACAGAAAATGTGGTAGATGCATGGAACAACCTCCCAGTGGAAATAATGATGAGCAGTGGTGTTCCAAGGGCAGGGCAATGGAGGCAATCCACCCCGGGTGCAGCCAGTAAGGAAGTGCAGGGCCATGGTCTAGTGTGTGCGGCCGTTGGCTCCACTGGCCCATAGCAGTAGCGTTGCAAGGGGGAGAAGACTGCCCTGGGCGCCTTGCCATTGGGGGAGCCGACACCTCTCTGTTCCGCCACGCCACACCACACTCATGCCATCCCTTCCCCCCACCCCGTACCTCTGTAGATCTTCGCTAGTGCAATCAACTTCTCCTGCCTGTTGCTCACGCCAGCCTGGTTCCCCTTTGAATCACTTCTGGGTCACGGGGCCAAGAAGCGACGTCAGAGGGAAATCCAATACTGACCCGAGGAGCATGTTGGAGAAGCCACTCATGCTGGCGAAGATTTAGATGTATGGGGGGAAGGGAGAGCGCGAGTGTGGAGTGGGGGTTGAGAAGGAGCAGGGACATGGAGAGGAAAGGGTAGGGGGGGTACCACTGCCACCGGTGCCTCCTATCCTTAGTACACCACTGACCCCTACTCCCTCTGATGTCAACTTCCTGTTTCGGGGCAGGAGACCAGCAGAGCAAACAACTGTGCACTTCAAACCACGGCCTTGCAACCACTCCGCATACCCTTCACTACCTGTAGGAAGGAGTGCTCCACCTAGAGGAGGGGGTGCTCCGCGCCAGGTGGCTGCCAGCACAGGTACATCACTGAAGATGGGGGGCCGTACTTGAATTCAAGAAAACATGGGACAAGCACATAGGAATTCTAAGGGAGAGAAGGGACTGTAGAGCTTAGTAGTTGGCATGGATGGGCAGACTGGAGAAGCCGCATGGGCAGGGCCGGATTTAGATGAAAAGAGGCCCTAGGCTATTCCACTTATGAGGCCCTTTCACCTCCCATTTTTAAGTTTGTAAATTACATGAGAGATAATAAAATACATCATTACTGTGATATATATCAATATGTTAAATGAAACATGTTGTTATTGGTACTAACCTTTATAAAAAATGTGACACGGATAATAAATTAAAAAAAGTCAAGAACACTTATTTGGACATTTATTCTCAGCACCATATATAGTACTTGTAACAATAACTAATCAAACATAACACACAACATTGCCCCTTCCTATGTCCATAGTGCCCCCAGTGCGTCCTTCCTCACCTCACAACCCCTCCGATGCCCTTCTGCCTCCCATCCCCCTTCCATTGAACACCCCCCATGCCATCCTGCCTGCCTGCCTTCCATTAAACCCCCCCACCCCGCCTCCGATGCCAGCCTGCCTGCCTCCCATCCCCGTTGCACTGAAACACCCCCCCCCCCAATGCCAGTCTGGGCCGCCCTGTCCTGACGGATCCACATTTTGCCTCTCTCCCCGCGGGGCTGGGCTTTGCCCAGCTGTTTCCGGACTGACGTCTTTCCCTCCCCAATCCTCCTCCCAGGGCGAGAAAAAGAAAGGGAGAAGCCGAGTCGGCGCCCCGTTGCGGCCGGAGCCGGTTCCGATCCCGAAGCGTAGAATTTCTCCTTATTTTCTGTTCTGTGTTTTAGTGTTCACTGTTTTTAGAATAGTGTAATTTTAATTTTGCTAACAATTTGAATGTAGGCCCCTCTTGATCTTGAGGTCCTAGGCTGAAGCCTAGTTAGCCTATAGGAAAATCCGGCCCTGCGCATGGGTCTCATCTGCCCTCATCTTCTGTTTCTGTTTTCAGTGTTTTTATTCCCAGAACGCCATCTGTTTTCTCTAGCTACATCCATGAATTCAACACATACCACCTTAATGAAACATCCTAGGTTATGTAATTTCTCATAGCAAAGGGGTCCTTTTTACTAAGGCGTGTTAGCTGTTTTAGTGCACGCTAAATATTGGCGTGAGCTAAACGCTAACATGTCCATTATATTCTATGGACGCGTTAACATTTAACACACGCTAAACGACTAATGCGCCTTAGTAAAAGGACCTCGTTATTTGTTTTAAATAATAAGAAATAATTTAACAATAGAGCAAAGTACTCATAAACAAGATGCCCTGCCTGAAAACGTAAGAAGAAATTGTTTTCAATGGCTAGAGGAAACCTGATGACTAGGCCGTCCTTCCTTTCGTCCTGTCTTTTCCTGCAGTCACTTCCTTCCCCCATGTCGCATACAGATATTTAGCTGGGTGCTCATTCATCACAGAAATATTATTTCCAATGGGTATTGTGTTGCGTCTACTGGACGACAGATGAAACCCAGCAGGTGGAGGCAGCTATTCTGGGAATATACTGTAATGTGTTCATTTTATACTATAATAATTTAAATGCCAAGTCCTCAGGCATCTTTAGAATTGGGAGAAAGCAATCTGAATAACTGCAGTGAAAGGAGAACGCACAAATTATAGTCAGCGGGGGCAAGCTATATAAGCCTATAAGTCAGACATGGGATGTAACGCTATGATGAGATGAATGGCAGTAGCCTGGTTATTCCCAGATAAAATTCAAAATCAATAAATTGATATACCCTCAATTATCTGACATGTTCAAAACTTAAGTCCCTGAAATAATTCAATCAATGAGCGGTTAGATAATCTGTGGAAAGGAGGAAAGACCTCGGACCATATGTTCATGTTACATACCAGCCAAATGGCTGTTCAGTCAATACGAACAAAGTTTTTAATCACTCCACCACCTCTAATTTAATGTGCAAAATCAACAATGTACTTACATTTCAAATGTTTAAATAGTACAAAATACAAAAAGCCACTTATCTTAGTGGTATCAGACAAATCGTTCTAAGAACTGATTCTGACGGACCCGTTTCACCATATCTTCTTCAGAGAATCAGAGCGAGCACCTTAATACCTAAAAATGATAAAGGAAATACACAAAACACATATGTCACCATGATATGCATTCATTCAACCTCATAATTATACTACAGTCAATCTAACCCATACCACTAAAATGACTTCAACTTTTCAGCATACTAAGAACAGAAAACTGTCATACAAATTGTCTCACTGGTACGGACACTGAAAATATACTGTATACCAGTGTTTTTCAATCGCTGTTCCGCGGCACACTAGTGTGCCACGAGATGTTGCCTGGTGTGCCGCAGGGCCGCCATCAGGGCAGTACTACCAGTCCTGCATTCAGGGGCCCAGAGCTGACAGGGGGCCCGAGGCAGGGGCGCCAGTAGCTCGCCAAGGCAAAGTGAGTCGATCACCCAGGACTCACTTTGTCTTGGCGATCTAATCTATCAAGCCGATAAGTCTTCTTCTCCCCAACGTCAATTCTGCAGTCGGAGAGGAAGTTCGGGCCATCCAATCGCTGCCTGGCTGGGCGGAACTTCCTCTCCGATTGCAGAATTGACGTCAGGGAGAGCATGCGTCGGCATCGGCTTTGGGGCCTGTTATCCATTGGTGGGTCCTGTTCCCCGAAGGCAGCGGCAGTGGCAGTGGCTTGGGGAACGGCAGGGAGAAAGAAAGAAAGGGGGCAGGCAGGGAAACAGAAGGAAAGAAGAGAAACAGAAAAAAAGAAAGAAAGGTCAGGGAGAGAGGAAGAAAAAGTTGGGGGAGGGAATGAGGTGTGGAGGAGAGAAAGCATACAGGCTGATAGAAGGGAAGAAAGATTGGATGCACAGTCAGAAGAAGAAAGTGCAACCAGAAATCACCAGACAAGGTAGGAAAAATGATTTTATTTTAAATTTAGCAAAGTGGAGGCAGTATTACCACAGTTTTCAAAGGAATTTGCCCAAATAACTTAATAGTTAACTGGGTAAATTCCCAGAGATGAAAACTTCCCTTCACTTACTATGCACAGTTCTGAATTTATATCTGCTGTCTATATTTTACAATATGGTCACCTTTTACTAAACCGCAATAGTGGTTTTTAGCGCAGGGAGCCTATGAGCGTCAAGAGCAGCGCTGGGCATTCAGCGCAGCTCCCTGCGCTAAAAACTGCTATTGTGGTTTAATAAAAAGGATGGAGGGTATATTTGTCTATTTTTGTATGCTATAAAAACCAAATACAGAGAGAGACTGAGAGCTGTTGACGAAGAACTACGTGTGTGTCTTTCTTCGATTCCAGCCAGAATATCAGCTTTGTGTTCAGCCAAACAGGCCCAGGTTTCGCACTGAATAAAGTATTTTATAATTTTTCACTATTCTGTTTACTTAATATTTCATAATAAAGTAATTATAAAATACTTTCTTTGTGTTTATTTGATTCCTATTCAAGAGAATTACTTTATATGTAGTCAATATAGGCACAGAGTTAAATTTTTTAACATTTTCTAATGGTGGTGTGCCTCGTGATTTTTTTCATGAAACAAGTGTGCCTTTGCCCAAAAAAGGTTGAAAAACACTGCTGTATACTATATACTGTATTGACTATACCTACAGGGTTTACCGCTGACACCTAAACTGTGTGACATCATCGCATCAATGTCCATGCATTTCCAAGTGTCCTCCAGCCGCGGCCTGGAGGTTAGTGTGCCGTTGTTTAAAAAGTTTGAGACACACTACACTAAGGGCTCCTTTCATGAAGCTGCGTTAGTGCCTTTAGCGCGTGTGACTTTTCATCACGCGCTAACCCCCTGCGCTAGCCGAAAAACTACCGCCTGCTCAAGAGGAGGCGGTAGCGGCTAGCGGTTTAGCGTGCGCTATTACGCGCGTTAAACCGCTAACGCGCCTTCGTAAAAGGAGCCCTAACTGATTAGCACACGAGCCCTAACGGCCACGTTCTATAAATGGCGCCCTATTTAGGCGCTGCTAGGTGCCCTAATCACGACTGCCTAGCGACGCCTAAGTTTGGTATCCGCACCAAACTTAATTTAAAAAAAAAAAAAAAATTAGCTTAATCATGGCAATTGAGCGCGCTGGTTATCAGCCAATCAAAAAAGAAAAAAAAAAAAATTAAGCAATTTATGAGTTTGGCGCCGAATCGTAGGATGCCTAGCGACGCCTAGGTGGAGGCATCATCCAACGCCTAGGGATGCCTAACGGTGCCTATGTTAAAAAGTAGGTGTAGTCATGGGCGGAGAAGAGACGTTGACTTAGGCGTCGTTAGGCGTACAAATAGACGCTGCTAAATTAGGTGGGTGAAAAGATGGCCTAATGCAACGGCGCCTTTGTCTAGGACACCTTGCGATGGCTAAGTCCGCTTAGGCGTCACTAGGCATGATTCTATAAATGGCACATATCGAGCAGTGCCTTCATTGCTAACTGCTTAGTGCAGGTAGGTGTGGCATCCAGGTGAATCATGGCCATCTACAGCTGCACTTAATGCTTCCTCGAGAGGTGTTCAATGCTTCTGCACCACAGCCCAAAGCAATTCTTAAAATAAAACCTTGCAGACAATTTATTCATTCATTCAGTTTTCCCAGGGGAGCTCAGAACAGTTTACATGAGTTTATTCAGGCATTCAGGCATTCAGCATTTTTCCCTGTCTGTCCTGCAGGGCTCACAATCTATCTAATGTGCCTGGGGCAATGGGGGGATTAAGTGACTTGCCCAGGGTCACAAGGAAAAGCATGGGTGCTGAGGCTGTAGCTTTTAACCACTGTGCCACACTGTTCCCCCCCCCCCACCCCCCAATCTGATCCTTTTGACCTCCTACATCTGATCTAAGCCCCTTGCTTGATCAAATCACCCACTTTTCCAATTCGTGTTCCCCACGATCAAGACCTTCCTGAGATCAGCGCTTTCTCTGCCGCAATCAGCCCTCCAACAGGAAACACCCAATAGATCAACACCACTAAGATCAGCCCCCATACAATGGTCATCCCTCACAACAGGAATTGCCCCAAAGACCAGTTCCTCCAAGACTACTACCACCCGCCATAGTCAGTTCCCCAACAGGAACCTTGACCGAAACCCAACTAGGTCAACTGCTGACCTTACTCCACCCCCTGGAACTCACTCTGAGTTATCCCTGATAACCTAGTGAATTCCTTTTTTTTACTCCCTGCCATCCTGCAGTTGCCGAGATTCAAAATGGCTGATATGATCCCTAGCAGTAGTCTTATTACCATTGCTCTGAAAAAATCAATTGCAAAACTTACTACACAACATTTTGTGCTGATTTTAAACTTATATCCCAAAGCAATGTCTCTAATGCTACTTTTTCAAATCAGTGCTGCAAGTCCCATAATGCATCAGAAATCCAGAACAGGCCTAAAATCTTCTTCCTGGAACCTATTACCTTACAGTTTCCTTAAGGGTTAACATGCGCTGTGTACCCTTTTCAGCACTATAGAAATGTTAAATGATAGCAGTAGGATCAGGTTGACCACGTATCAAGGCGGTTTTACATAGTATATAAAAAATAAACTATAAAAAATACATTAAAAACAGATTTCAATACAACGACAATCAGACACACTGACAAACAATGACTAGGTAACTGGGCAGAACTACAATATTAAAACAAATGGAAGGGGAAACAGGTACATTAGCTGAAAATATAAGGCTAGTGGAAGGGAATAGACTTCCATTACCGTCCTTAAAAGGACTATCATACGACGTATGCATGCTTTTAAATTTATCGAGGGATGTAATGTGATTCGGTGCCGAATTCCAGATTGGAGGGGCCGTAACAGACAAAAATACTAGTTCACATAGGGCTCCTTTTACTAAGATGCACTAGCGTTTTTAGCGCACGCAGAAAATTACTGCACGCTACACCGCGCGCTATGCTTCTAGAACTAACGCCAGCTCAATGCTGGCATTAAGGTCTAGCGCGCGGGGCAATGTAACGTGTGCTATTCCATGCGTTAAAGCCCTAGCGCA